>NC_000080.6:48619944-48972444 GCF_000001635.26 Mus musculus | reverse complement strand
AGAAATTCTCCTCCCTCTTCTTCCAAAGAACTGGGATAAAAGACACACACACACACACACACACACACACACACACATATATATATATATGTGTGTGTGTGTGTGTGTGTGTGTGTGAGAGAGAGAGGAGAGAGAGAGAGAGAGAAAGAGAGAGAGAGAGAGAGAGAGGAGAGAAAACACACATACACACACACAATGCAGATCTTTGCAGTAATGTTATGCCGAGTAAAGACAGAGGTTCTTAATTTAGAATCCACATCAACATCTCCTGGGGGAAACTTAAACATTTCTTGATGCTTCAGGCAATCTCCAGACACAATTAAGCAGGGAGAAAGGCCACTAGTACAGTCTTTCTTAATATTTCCCATCTATTCCAAAGGGCCAGCATAGACTATAGCAGTTCTATGTGCACAAATCCATGCCAATGAATATATATTTTTTGGAAGTGTTATCATATACCCTACTTTCCATCATCCACATCTCTTCAGTTTTCACTCTTGCAAGTAAAGGGGAGGAGAAACATGCTGGGGTTCCCTTACCATTTACAACAGGGTGATTGCTATTGGGGTGGGGAAGATGGACAATTAATAATAACAGGCATAATCAGCAAATGTTGGCAACAGGTTTGGTTCTGACAAAGACTTAGTGATGCATGATCATGACATGCCAAAACATTAGACAGGAGACTTCTCACGCATGACTGGCTCAGATCACTTTGCCAGCAGATAGCAGCAGGCTCTTGGGAGTAGTTTCCCCAGAAAGCAGCTTCCCAAACAGGGCACTGTGGCTTTACTTTGTGGGAAGAAACAAAAGCGATATGCAATGTCAAAACATTCCCATGTTCAGAATGACCCAATGCCATATGGGATTCTATGAGCTAGAAATGGTTGATTAAAATTTCAGTACCTTAAAAAAAAAAAAAAGCTTATCCTCAATTCTGGCTACCTCTAGAGTTGGGTTATATCCTCATGGAAAATGACAAGGTCTTGATCTGTGTCAAGGCCTCTGCTGTGTCACCCTCTCTGGAACATGGGGGTAATGGGTAGCCCCATAGAATTGTAGGCAAATATCCAGATCATGATATGGTTGAAATACAAATTTGTATTTTCAATAGTAAAATGAAGCAAGGGAGGCTGAGTAATATTTGGTAGCTCATCTCTAGGATTTTCCTACACTATACACATACAAAGAGCCAGTCTTTTTTGGATGTTCTTAACTGGGTGAGAGAATTAGTGCATGGGAAAAGCCAGCTGCTTCCAAACTGAGACTCAATTGCCAACAAAACCACTAGACAGTAAAAAGAAATATTTTCAATAATTTTTAATGTGAAATGTAGACATATAATAGGAAAAATCAAAATTAATAAAATACTAGATTCATTGATCTGCCAGCAAGTACATTTGCAGATCAACTTCTAGGGCAGGAAGTGACAGGTTATAAACTTTCAGAGTTAGACAGTTTCCTGTTGCTGTGACAAAATGCCTGAGGAAGTCAACCTAAAAGGAGGGAAGGTTTATTTGGGCTCATGGTTTTAGTCTTGGTCCCTTGGCTCTGTCACTCCTGGGCCTGTGGTGAGGCAGAGCACCATGGTGGGAGTGTAGTGGAGAACAGTGGAGTCCCTTGTGCATAGGAGGTAGAAGGGTGAAACAGGAGGGGGTGGGGACAAAAGGCACCCTTGAAAGGCACACCACCCCCCAGTGTCCTACTTCCTGCAACCAGGCTCCATTTCCTGAAGCCTTCAGTAGTACCAGAAACTGAAGACCAAGCCTTCAACATTCAAATCTCTGAAGGACATGCCACATCCAAAATGTAAAATATTCCTAGAAAAATTTAAGGTTGGCAGAGGCTAGAATGGTTGCCATTTTGAAATTCTGTCTATCCACTAAGAAAGAAACATTTAATACAAGCTCTGACAGATTCCCAAGAAGAAAGAAAAAGAAAACCAGAAATGTTGAGGGTGGAAGGGGCCTTTCTAAGATGACTTCTATGTTTTGTATCCTCTTCTTCTCCATTCTCTCTCTAGAGAACCTCGCTGTTTACAACATCGGGAGGAACCCGATAATACAACCAGACACTTGCATCATCATGGAATTTGAATACAAACTGAGGCCTAGGTAACCCACCCTCTGTGTCATACTACATTTTCATGCCATGCCAACCTACCATACCAAGTCTGGTAACTATAACAATGAAAGGAGGTCCAGTTCTTACCCACATCACTCCCAGGTCGTTCCGGGGACATACTTCTTATTCAGTGACAAAGATTCCCACTCTCCTTGCCTCTTCCGTGGTCTGCAGCCAATATGTGGGCCTGCCCTGTATAAGAAAGGAAGCTGAAGGTGAGTCTGGGAGCAGGCCAGTAGCATTCCTCTGTGGTCTCTACTTCAGTTCCTGTTATCAAGTCCCTGCCTTGAGTTTCTGCCTTGGCTTCCTTTGGTGATAGACTGTAACAAACACATCAAATAAACCCTTTACCCCAAAGTTGATTTTAGTTAGTATGCTATCACAGTAACAAAAGCAAACTAGGACTCCAACCTCGTTTCCCCACTTCAAGGCCAAAGGCAGGAGTCAGCTTTTACAGTGGCTTGTTCTAGATCTCCCAAAGGAACCAACACGTCTCCAATGATTCTCCAAAATCTAAAGACATTTTATGTATTTTTAGATTAAAAAATATTTATTGATGTTTCTTTTAAAAATGTTTGGTGACCCCAACTAATTCATCCAAAATACAAACTGCAAACATAACAGTAACACAGTAACAGTCCTGTGGGCAGCATCCTGAGGAAGGCCGACTGGAGGAGAGGGAGAGAGCGAGCGCACGCAGCAGTGAGCGAGAGAACAGAAGACAGGTGCAGTGACATACAGTGACAAACTGAGAAGATAAGAAAAGGAATTCTATTTGGACCCCAGTGATTTCAGTGCAGCTGCTAAAAAACCTCTGGGTCAAGTACTAAAACACCAGATGAACGGATGAGCCTTCTCTGTGAGCATGCTCAGCATGTCGGCATGGGAACAAGGAAGCCCCAAAGTCGTGTGGGCATCTCCCAATGGATGGCTACCATTTCTAGGATGTAGAGAAGTTTTCTTTCTGATCCCTGGATATGTCACATATTGTTTTCCAGGCTACCTCATACCCTGGAGGATCATAGTTACTGTTTCAAAACCCCCACAGAAACCCCTTAATAAAATGAAGAAACCACAGAAGCAGTAACACTGGGGTCTGCTGGAATGTCCCGCCCTCTATCAAGGCCTGCGACTGCTTCTGGGCATGTCCAACCGGAATGCTTAGGTTTTACCAACCCACTTGTTACAGCCCGTATGAACTTCAGAGCCATGGTCCCAGAACCACAGCAGATGGGGTGAGGACGCCTGTGCCTGTGTATGTGCGGCTCTGGGGAACTGGACGCTGCCCTCGCTTTTGTAACCCTTGCCCAGAACGCTGGAGTCGCTTCCACCGGAGAGACTCCAAGGTATGTCTAAAAGTGTCATTCAATACTCAGTTCACCAAGGTCGACCCCCTCCGCTGTCACAGGATGGTGCAGCATCTGCAGAAGAGCTGTCTACTGGTGGAGGTGGAGTGAATTCCAGGGACGACATAATTGCAGGACAAAGGACTTCCTCCACTCACTCAAATGAGGGCAAGGTTGTGATTGGAAAGGAGCAACCTTCCCCAGAGTCAGCTTGTCTTTTCAGACAATGAGAACTACAGGACCACATTGAAGAAGATCTGAGATGGTGCTCAACCAGACCACATTTGGACTTCTTGCCCCTTGCCCCAATTCTCCTTCTGTTTAAGACCTAACGATAGACTCAGACACTTTATCAGCGCCTCTTCCCAGGCTGCACATTAATTAAACCTCCTGTCTCTGCCTTTCAGCTTTACTTGTCTCTTTAGTTGGAGCATTATGACAGCTGCCGAGTCAAGCTCGTTGGGACCATCAAAGCCAGGGCTTTTCCTGCTGAGACTCCAATCACAATGGTAATGATTCTCAATGTGTATTTCCTTTAGGCTGTGGTTATTAGAGTGACTCATGACTATCCAGTTTTGTACAGGAGGAGAGGGCAAAACACCATCTTCCAATATCCCTCCTGTCAGGAGGTCACCAGATTCATGATCACCGTTATCCTTATCCTTTCTATTTCCTTTCTCCTCACCCCAAGTTTCCTAAGTAGATCCTTCGGTTGAATGTCTCTTGAATCCAGAGCTGTCTGTGTCCCTTAAGAGGATGGAGCAAAAAGGAAAGAGGAAAGCGGTGGTCCACAGGCCTTGCAGCCTGAAAATTGTACTGTTGCAAGAATTCAAGCCTATTAAACCACTGAGTACATTACATTCTTTTTTTTTTTGCTTTGAAAAATAATACATTAGAATAACATACATACATACATACATACATACATACATACATACATACATACCAGACAAAAAGTCTGGGCAAAGCTATGGTTTACAGGGGACTGAAAGTTGACAAAATGTTAAAGAAAGTTGACTTTAATCACAATTACACATGTCTAAGTGTGTTAGTGGGTTGGCGAGCAATAAAGGTGTGTGAATGCATGTCTATATGTGTGCTTGCTCATGTGTGTGGACATGTGTACATCTGTATGTGTATCTGAATATATATATATATATATATATATATATATGTGTGTGTGTGTGTGTTTGTATCTTTTAACAACAGCAATTTTAAAGATTACAAAATAAAATGCTTTTGTATTCAGTAATGGAAATTGAGCACATTTTTCAGCAAAATGTAGTGAAGTAAAACTGGACATTAAAAACATTTGAGACAAAGTGTTATGTAGCCCAGGCTGGCCTCACACTCTCTCTGTGACTGGGGATGACCTCACATTCTCATCCCCCTGCCTTTACATTCCGAGCACTGGGATTACAAGCCTTTACCATTTCTCAGTGCAGGGGACTGAGTCCAGGGCTAAGTGCATACAAGACAAGCATTCTACCACTTAGTTATCTCCCCAGCCCTTCAAAATGAAAAATGTTGATCAACATGAAAATGACATTCAGTGTATCTTCAAAAATCACCCTCCAAAAATTACACATTCATATTGCATAGTTAAAATACATATAATGTTGAATATCAACATTTCAAAGTAAACTTATTTAGACAGAAGTTTTTTTTTAGAGTAAAGCCTTGCAAACATTGTTTGTGTTGAATATACAGTGTGTGCTATTAAGTAGATGTCATAGGACACCTTCCAGGAGTGGGTTTTCTCCTTTTACCACGTGGGCTACCAATATCATACTCAGATGTCCGGTTTGGTATTGTGTGCCTATACCTACTGAGCTAGAAGAACCTTTTACTTTATTTTATTTTATTTTATTTTATTTTATTTTATTTTAGCTTTTCCAAGGAAGATTTTTTTCTTTATATTTATTCTTTTCTTATATATTACATCCCAACTACAGTTTCTCTGCTCTCTCTTTCCCAGGATCTCTCCCTACCTCCCCTTTTCTCCAGATCCAACCCCACTTCATCCCTTTCTTTTCACCAGCAAAGAGCAGACCTTCCAGGGACATCAACCAACTATGGCATAACAAGCTACAAAAAGACAAGGCACATATTCTCACATCAAGGCTGGATGAAGCAACCCAGTAGGAGGAAAAGGGTCCCAAATGCAGGCAAAAGAGTCAGAGATGCCCCTGCTCCCACACAACAATAACATCTATACAGGACCTAGGTCAGACCCATACAGGCTCCTTGATCTCTGTCAGTCCCCATAAGTCCCTGTCAGTTGACACTGTAGGCCATGTTCTTGTGGTGTCCTGATCCCTCTGGCTCCTTCAATCCTTCCTCCCCTCCTTTGCAGGAATCCTCCAAGCTCCACCTAACAACTGGCTGTGGGACTGTGCACCTGCTCCCATCAGTTCCTGGGTGAAGTGTCTCTGATGGCAATGATGCTAGGCTCTGATCCCAGCACATCCTGCAGGCATGGCAAACTATAGGTTGGAGGTTTTGTAGCTGGGTTGATATCCCAATTTCTCTACCTGAGGCCTTGTCTGGTCACAGAGGATGGCCAGTCCAGGCTCCATGACTCCCTTCACCAGGAGCCACTTTGAAATGAATATAGCCATTTCTCAGAAAATTAGGAATCAATCTATTTCAAGACAAGACCCAGACATACTTCTCCTGGGCATATACCCAGAGGATGCTCCATCCTACCACAGGGACGCTTACTCAACCATGTTCATGGCAGCTTTATTCATAACAGCCAGAAGCTGGAAACAACCTAAAGAGTGGATAAGAATGATGTACATATACACAATGGAGTATTAGTCACTCAACTGTTGGAAAAAGTGACATCATAGCAAACATTTTCTTTCAATTTTATAAGCATTCAGTCAGTTTCATTACACAGTTTTATTTAAAAAATTAAGCTGTATAAATATCGTTACTACTTGGATATTATATCTAGATTATCAACTGTAGAGCAAGGTTAACTGTTTAATATTACAAAGTATTCCTCAGGTCCCATTAATTCACGAGGTCATGAAACCACGAGGAGGAATACAAAAAGAAACAAGAAAATGAGCTCTCAACACCATGCTGGAAAACATTTTTTCTTGTTATGCGAGAATTACTTCTACGCAGAGAAAAGGGCTTTGGTGGGTGTTGAATGGATTGTTGGTATTCTAAATGTTTGTAACTTTTCACTTTAAGCCCTCTGCTTGAACCCTCCAGCACTCCAAAGCAACGTCTGTCACATAGGCAGCAGCACTAACAGCACGCCTTCCTATTCAAAGTCAGTTGGTGTTTTGGTGAAGAGGCAGAGGGATCCAGAGGCCAAGTCCAAGGTCTTGGCTCTACTGCCACCTGAGGGTCAGCCTGGGCTACATGAGACCCTATCTCTAAAATCAGAAAAGAGCATAGGACAAAAAAGTGTGAAAATGTGCTCTTCTAGGGTGTAAGAGGTGGATTTAGTCTGCTGTAACCTCAACCCTAACCTTAACATTGAACCTAGAGACACTCCAGTTCTTCATGGAATACAATTGTTTTTGTTTTTTGTTTTTTCATTTCTGTGACATCAGGTGCCTGCTGAAAGTTTAGGGTCTCAGTCCTTCTTGCCAAGTTTATAAAAAATCGTTTTAAATACATCTCTCCATTTATGCATTCATTTGTATTAATTTGGACTCTGTTCTGATATACTTTTTCCTCTGTACTCACCACATTTGACCTTAAGTCCTGGCTCTGATTTTGTACTTTACATTAAAATAGTTCTGACTGTCGATAGGTTTCTACCTGCCATCCCATCTAAATTGCTTGAAGGTGAGTTTTCCAAACACCATCCTACCATACTACCCTGCTACTTTCTTCCTTGAGTGTGTGGTGGTTATCTGCCCCTCGGAGCGATGGTTTTCAGCAGCGTGGGCTCCAGGCTCTCCTCTCCTTGACTGAGCACCTTGTTGGGCTAACCTCCCTTCCTGTAAAGGTGCTGCCTGTGCTGACGGGCCTGCTCTCTTTGGACACTTTCAAACTCACAGCTCTCATTTTCCGCTAAGTAACTTCAGTCGAACACGGACCAACAGCTCCACGACCTGATATCATCTAATATAAGTGCAAGCATCTGTGCTCTTGGAAACTCACTTTCTGTTGGGGGCTTTGCAGATCTTACTCTAGCTTAGTTATATTTTATATTCTTGCACAAAGAGAAGCTAATTTTGTTTTTCACAATTCCATCAAAATAGTATTTTAATTACACAAGTCTATAAAAAGTCACAAGTGTATAAAGGAAAATGTGAAAATTTTTTTCTCTGTATCATTTCAATGCTCATCCCCCTGACCAAAATTTTAGTTAACTGGTTTTTGTCTCTTTTTATTATGTATACACATTTGCAAAGGCGGTTTTTTTTAATTTTGTTTTTTTGGTTTTTCTGTTTGTTTTTTGTTTTTGTTTTTGTTTTGAGGCGAGTTTCTCTGTGTAACCCTGGCTGTCCTAAAACTCACTCTATAGTTCACCAGGCTGCCCTCAAACTCACAGAGATCCTCCTACCACTGCTTCCTGGGTGCTGGGATAAACTGTGCGCACCACCTCAACAGCTGCAAAGGCTTTTGTTTTTTGTTTTTTGTTTTTTGTTTTTTTTTGTTTTTTTTTTTTGAGACAGGGTTTCTCTGTGTAGCCCTGGCTGGCCTGGAACTCACTCTGTAGACCAGGCTGGCCTCAAACTCAGAAATCCGCCTGTCTCTGCCTCCCGAGTGCTGGGATTAAAGGCGTGTGCCACCACGCCCGGCTGCAAAGGCTTTTGTAAACATTTTTGTTTCTTTTCCTGAGACAAGATCTTTCAATATAGCCCAGGCTGGCCTCAAACTCAATATGTATCCCAGGCTAGCCTTAAACTCCAGGTCCTTTTGCCTCAGTCACTCAAATTCTGGAATTACAGGCTATGTACCACCAAATATGGTTTTAAAGCACTTTTGCAGAGTACTGGGCATTGAGCAAGGTCTTATATATGCTTAGCAAGTGCTCTACCAGGGAGCCTTATCCTGAGCCTTAGCACCCTTCTAAACATACACAAAATAGGACTTTTCCCAAAACCCTCCTTGTGGTTTTGCTTCACTTGGGACACAGGGCACCGCGGGTTCCACATCAGCACAACAGAATACCTCACTCTTTAAACGCTGAGTATAAACACAAGCAAGAAGAATACGACCAACAGTTACGGTGATGCAAAAATAATCAAAAGCCAAATGCAATGAGCATTACATGTATGCAATTGCTCTGCTGGAAACAGTATTGTAATAATGAATCCAGTCAACCTGCCTAGATTGAGAGATGCCTAGACAATTAGTAAAGTGCCCTGCTAGGTGTGTCTACGAGGGTGTTTCCAGAGGTGGCTGGTAGCTAGGTCAACTGGCTGAGTGGGGAATACACACCTGGGCGTTAGTGGTGCTGTCCAACAGTCTGGGGCAAGCTAGGAAACAGCACAGGAAGGGATAAATTCCAGAGCAGGGGCATTCCACCTTCCCTGAGCAGGATGCTCAGTCTCTCCAGCCTTTTGATGTGAACTGGCACCAATAGCTGTCTAGAGGAGCTACCACATGACTCCACCTGGGTCTCCCCAGCACTGGGCTCTGACTGTCCAGCCTGCAATCTGCCGGAGTGGTCAGCTAAGCCCATCTCACCACTCTTCTCATATTCATGTTTGTTTCACGACTCTGGAGAGCCCTGACTGACACAAAATAGAACTCCAAAGACTTATGATAATGCTTGAAAAGCTGAAAGTGCTCTCAAGTGGATCTATCTATCATGTAGGGTTCAAGGGATATAAGTGATTTAATTTAATAGCAACAACTATTATTATTGTTGTTATTGTTACTCTTATAAGATTTGTCACAATTGCTAATTTATCCATCTACTCCCCTACTGGTAGTTATGTGGGTTTTTTTTTCCTAAATTTTTACTTCCTTTAAAAAATGCGCTGATGAGCGTCCTTACATAGTGTGTATCTTTACTTACTAGATGATGCTTACCACTGATTTATGTCTCCATCAGCAGCATAAAAAGACCTGCATGACAATGTTGAAAGTATTTCTGATTATGCAAGAAATATATACCTATTGCAAAGAATTTGAAAAATGTCAGAAACAACTAAAATGTTTAACTCTGTCATAACTTTACAGGAATTCAAAGACAAAAACCATTGCTTATAATTTAATGTATTGAGTTAGGGATATTTTAATTAGTAAATTCATTTTCTCTCTTTTTTCATGTGTTATTGCAAACACATGCAAACATATTGTTACCTATGACACTAAATATGTAACCACATACACACCATCTCTAACCTAAAGTTTCCAGTTATTGAACATTTATGCCATTTCTAGTTTTTTACTATAGACACACATCTTCAGTTAGCTCTTTTTAGAGGATTCATTCATTTTTTATGTGTATTTGTGGGTGCAGATGTTTGTGCAGATCACAAGAGGGTGCCTGCATGTATGTCTGTGTACCACATGTGTGCAGAGCATGGAGGCCAGAAGAGAACATAGAATCTCCTAGAACTGGAGTTAGAGACAGCTGTGAGCCACCATGTGGATGCTGGGAATGGAGCCTGGGACCTCTGGAAGAGCAGCCAGTGCTCTTAACTGCTGAGCCATCTCTCCAGCCCTACAGTTAGTGCTTAAATTTAAGTTTTTGTCTACATTTCTGTTTCCTTCAAACAGGAAAAGTATAAACTTCTGATTGTCATGGAGTGTCCAGAGACAGTTGTCAGTAATGTTACTGACACTCACTGCAGGAGCAATGTGCAGAAGTGAGCTTCTACTTCCACCTGGAAACATCTAACTGATCACGGTGCCTCTATCTTCTCCAGCACCGATCTCAGTCACACATCTGATGCTAGACATTCACTATCATAGAACTTAATCATCTTAACACTGGAGTCTTGCTCTGTGCACCCAGCTTGTCAAATACTACCATTTCTTTCTTTTTACAGTCTTTCTCCTTCCAAATTCTTATGGCAACTATTGAGCTTCATGTGTATGTCTCTGAGAGTGTGTGTGAGTATGAGAGTGTGGATTTACATGATAGTGTGCATATGTATGTGTGTGAGTACAAATTTGTCAGTGTGAACATGTGTGTAAATGTATGTCAATAAATGTGTATGAGTATACTTCTGTGTATACTTGAGTATAAGTGTGAGTGTGTAAGTGTGAGTATATGTATTGTGTGAGGGTGTGTTAGAATATGTATGAGTGTGAATGTGTGCATGAGGGTGTGTGCATGTGTGTATATGTGCAATACGTGTGTGAGTGTGTATACACTGGATGACTGTATGAATATGTGTGAGTGTTTGTGTGAGTATGTGTTTCTGTGTGTGTGAGAAAGATGGGAATAGAGAACTCTGTGAACCATGTAAGACTGGGCTGTCCATGAATCTGAATTTTGTGCTTTGCTTAGGTAGATGTTGTCTGGCACTCGATAAGTGATGAGTCCCCTCTATGTCTCAGGGTCCTCACCAGAAAACCAGAAAACCTCCATGCAATGTAGCTTTTAGTAGCGACACACTGAATGAAATCACTGTAAAATAATTCAGTTGATAGAAAGTCAACTGCAAGCATGCCTAGGATGATAATGTGTGGTTGGTGTGTTAACTTGGTTGAAGAAGAAATCTCATTTGTTGGTCAAGCTGACCTTAGCATTTCCTTCTGCTCTGGGGTGACAGCCAACATTGAGTTTTTTCTGTAATGCAACTTCAGAATAAAAGGCAGCAGCAGTGTGTGTGTGTGTGTGTGTGTGTGTGTGTGTGTGTGTGTGTGTGTGTAAATGTTACGGGGGGGGGGGGTAATGACTAGGGAGCCAGAAGCACCATCTACCTATCAAGGTTTGTCAATAGGTTTGGTCAAGAATTTGCATCAAGGAATTCAGGCACAAACTGCCACCATTTCTTTAGCCACAGGCAGAGAGTTCATGTCAGTTTCTTTTTCCTGCTTTCATCCATATGCAAGCAAGTGATAACATGTACTAAGTTAAATAATGCATGGTACTCCAACTATTCTTACTTTTTATCCTTTGGTTATTGTAATTACATGTAATTTTGCAATGGGTTTTCTATTTTTTAAGAAATCGCACTTTTGTACTTGATCCAGCTAACAGGATTTTCTTACATTACTTCCTAAAGAGGCCATCTTTTAAACTTCTAATGTTATTCCCTATTCATTAGTACATTTGCCTGTGGGGTATGTTCATAAATGGGTTAAAGTTACAAAGTTATGCTTATAAAAGCTCATGGTAATTGGAGTATCAGGAGGATTTATTAATTTTGAAATCTTAAAAGAGCAAAAGCTGAAATGAGATTGGATTAAGTATATTCTTGCATGCAGTTATTCTAAACACCCTTAAGGACCAAAGACTAACTTACAGAGGACATTATGCAAATGTGAATATATCTCTAAGTGCCTTGTAGGCTTGCTGATGTAATATTTTACATGGTTAGTTAAGTACATCAAGAAAAAGGGTTGACCTTGATAGGGTATAAAGGTGCTTATTTCAAAACAACTGCTTTATTTAACAGGCCACTGCCATCCAATCAAGAAGGCAAATGGAATCAAGCGCCTTCTCATTAGCATCGTAGGCAGCCAAGCATCTGCCGCTCCATAGGAAGCCAAGCATATTCTTTACAACACAACCAAGTCTCCCATCATTTGTGCTTGTCATCCTAATATCACATGTGCTCAGATGACCTTCAGAGACCACAGAGTTGCAATATGCAGAAATTACTTCCTAGTCATGGCTGACCCCAAGAATTCTCTGGGGGAAGTTTCATGTTTTGAATACAGGTCACCAGGTCTTTTGGAAATTTATTTTAACAGAGGTTTTTTTTTTTTTTTTTAATGGTGGGGCTTAGAATTACAAGTTTAAAAATACTTATTTTAACTATAACTTTGTGGGGGGAGTGGGGAGCCCAGACATATGCATGCAGTTGCCCTCAGAAGCCAGCAGTACTGGATCTTCCCAGAGTGGGAGCTACAGTTGGTTGTGAGTAGTCACTGTGGGTGCTGGGGAATAAACTAGAGTCTCCCGAAAGAGCAGTCAAGCTCAAACCCAGAGCCATCTATCCAGCCCACAAAACCACGAGCTCTTACAGTGTCCTCCCCTGATACCACAGAGCCATCTATCCACAGAATTACGAGCTCTTACAGTGCCCTCCCCTGATACAGCCAGCCCCGTATCTTTTCAGGACCCACAGAGATCCCATTAACCGTAATTCAAACAGTCTTCTGCAATCTACCAAATCTTTCCCGAGAGCTGCATGATCATCTCGGATAAGGATTAGATCGGGCTTTCTGTAATTTGCTGTTTCTCTGTTAAGATGACTACAATGTTAATGGGGATGTTGATGACCAATTGTAGAGTCTCAAAGCGGGTGGGCAATCTGGTACTCTTTGGCTCACTTGTCTTGTTGGGTTTTTGTTGTTGTTGTTGTTTTTTTAATTAATTAATTTTTGTGTGTGTCTTGTTAGTGTTTGTTTTGTTTTAACATGTTCTCTCTGTGTAGATCTGGCTATCCTCGAACTCACTATGTAGATCTGGTTATGCTCAGACTCAGAGATCTGCCTGCCTCTACCTCCCAAGTGCAGGGATTAAAGGTATGTGCCACCACACCAGGGTCTAATTAATTTTTTTTTTAAGTTAGCATACAAAATAATGAATTTCATTAGAACACACTCACATTCATACGGTGTCATGCTTTCTCCTGTTTCATTGCTCTTCCGCTCAGGATATTATCCTTCCTTCCAAATAGTCCTTGCTTCTGCTTTCACGTCTCAGGAATTCCGTTACTCACTCTCTCTCTCTCCCCTCCTCCCCTTCTCTTAAGACCTCTTTCTCCTCAGGAACTAAAGAGAGTGTCCAAGAGTTCCTGCTGCTCTTACAGAGCACCTAGGTTCGGTTCCCAGCACCCATGTGGCAACTTCAGTTCCAGGTGATCCAGCATTCTTTTCTAACCTCTACAGATAGCAAGCACATACATTCATGCAGGCAACACACACACACACACACACACACACACACACACACACACACACACACACACACACACACATACACACACACACAATTAAATCTAGAGTTCACATATGAAAAAAAAATCAGCATTTACATAGCACCTTTTCCCCCATCCATTCATCTGTTGATGGATATCTGGACTAGTCCTTGTTCCCAGGTCTTGGGAACAATGTGGTGGTAAAGATGAATGCACAGGTTTCTCTGTGGTGTACTGACCAAGAATGGTATAGCTGGGTCATATAAGATCTGTTTTTAGTGTTACAGAAACCCCAATGTGGGTTTCCAGCAGGGACCACTTTATGTCTCTGCAGCTGCTCCTCTTGCCTCATTTCTTACCTCTTTGACAACACTTGCTGCCTGGCCCCACTCCCATCCCCATCCAGAGATTGAACCAGGGCCTGTGCATCCACTCCATCAAAAATGTATCCCCAGTCTTGCTGTCCTTTGTTTCCTGATGACGGTGGCCATGCTGACTGGCGGGAGATATACTCAAGCCGCTTGTCATTTGCATTCTCCTATCTGCTAAGGATTTTTGAGCACTTTTCCAAATATTGACATTTTGTCATTTCTAATTGTATATTAAGTTTGTCACTTTATTAATCAGATAATTTGAGGTGTTTTGGTGTTTAATTTGTAGGTTCTTTATATATCCTATATATTAATCCCCTTTCTGATGTAGAGTTGCCCAAGACTTATTCCTACTCCATAGACAACCTCTTCATTCTGGATCGTTTCCTTTACCACGAAGAAGATTTTTACTTTTATCTAATTCCATTTGTAAATTCTTGGGATTGGTTCTGTGTAGTCAGAGTCATTTCTAGAAAGTTCTTGCCCATCGCTAGATCTACCCCTATGCTTCCCTCTAACAGTTTCAGCATGGTAGGTCTCATATGAAGGCCTCTGGTGCATGTTGAACTGATTTCTGTGGGGTGAGGAACATGGATCGAGCGTCAATCTTCTGAATGTGGGAACCCTGCTCTCACAGAATCAGGGCAGCTCATCCCCAGTGCTTCTGACACGTCTGTCAATAGTTGGGTAGTTGTAGCTAGCTGGGCAGGCTACTCCTGAGCCCCGTGTTTATTCCAACAGCCTATACACTCGCTTTTGTACTAGTATTGTTACTATGGCTTGATAGTTTGAGATCAGGCATTGTGACTCCTCCAGAGCTGCTTTCTAATTAGGGTTATTTTGATTTTGGGGTTCTTTTTGGGGTTCCGTCTGAATCTTAGAACTGTTTCTTTTTTTTTTCTACTTCTATGAAGAACGTAATTGAAATTTTGAGGAGGGTTGTACCAAATCCGTCAAGCACTTTCAGGGATATAGCCATTATACCATATTAATTTCACCAGTCTCTGATTGTGGAAGATCTTTCCATCTTCTACAGTATTCTTCATGCCGTCCCCGCCCCCCAGTGTCTTGAAGTTTTCACTATAGAAGTCTTTTACTTGCTTTGTTAAGTTTATTCTCACATATTTTATGTCTTTGGATTATTAAAAATGGATTTTTCTTCTGATTTCCCCCCTCAGGGAATAAAAATAAGTCAGGAGTTTCTAAAATAAAAATAAATAGTCAAAATACCACACGAGTTATAACAGGGATGAAACTACAGATACTCAGAGGAGAGGAGAGCTGTATTAATTAGTCTGTTGGGTGTGTTCCATTGGTCTATTGGTTTTGTTCACTAGTGGAACAAAACGAATAAAATAGGTACATATTAAGGGGGAGTTATTAGATTTGCTTGCATGATATGAACATGGTAGTCCAACAATGACCACCTTCACACTAGAGAGTCTGAGAACCAGGTCACTGCTCAGGTCCCGGGACTGAAACTCTGAGTGGAGCCAATCTGGCATTTAAGGCCTAGAGAATTCCTAGAAAGTCGTTGTTTTCAATCCATATCTGAAGGGTGGAGAAACTGAGTATTGACAACAGCAAAAATGGTGATGGCGATGCCGGTAGCTGCAGCGGTAGCAACTATGTGCTTACCAGCAATGGTGATGGTGATGCCGGTAGCTGCAGCGGTAGCAACTATGTGCTCACCAGCAATGGTGATGGCGATGCCGGTAGCTGCAGCGGTAGCAACTATGTGCTCACCAGCAATGGTGATGGCGATGCCGGTAGCTGCAGCGGTAGCAACTATGTGCTTACCAGCAATGGTGATGGCGATGCCGGTAGCTGCAGCGGTAGCAACTATGTGCTCACCAGCAATGAGGTGAAGGGAAGCAGGGACAGAGTCAATTGCTTCTTGTTCTGACCTTCTTGTATCTGAGACCTCAGAAAGTAGTTAGTATCCATGCTAGAAGAGAGTTTTCCCACTCCGTTCGTTCATCCAGGAAACACCTTTATAGACTCACCCAGAAGCATGTCTCTTAGTTGATTCCAGATCTGGCCAAGTTGCTAGCCAGGATTAACCATCCAAAATCTACCCTTTCATGTCTCCTTATGTCACTCTTAATTTCCAAATAAAAATTGTAATGAGACCATAATTCTACTTAACATGATATAATTACTCGTGAACAACCATAAACACACTGTTATTTCCCTTGAATAGGTGGCAAAGTCCCTTGAGGAATATTTAGTCTTTTAATGTCCTATAACTTAAATATGATAATATAGACTTATAGAACTTACTTATTCAGATTACCTCAACTGATGTTACATTACATGGTTAAGACATAAAGAAAATATAAATATCTGCTTAATGTGTGTATATGTGTGTGTATATATATATATATATATATATGTATATGTGTATGTGTATATGTATATGCACAAACATATTCTTAACAAAATAGGATAGAAGCACTTAGGCATTATAATCTTCATTTCTGTAACTAGTTGCATGGCCTTAGCTGGTATTTATAACTACCTTTTTTCTACTACCCATTCTACATTCTCTCTTCTCTTAGAACGCACCTCAGAAGGTCTTGGAAATTTAACTGGAGGGATAACTAATATTTTCATCCCTAAAGGGTCTGGGACCTTTATCATCCTTTGAAGATTTCCAATCTCCCCCTACACACCCTGGTAGACTGGGCCAATTGCTCCTCCTAATACTGTGAATCCTTTCTTAGCTTGTTGACTGGGGCATCAGGAGACTGAAGTTACCAGGCAGAAATCTCCACTTCCAGTTCAATGTAATATGTAGTGTGCCTCCTGGAAGAAACACCTATCTCCCTTCTGAAACCAAAACTTCTAGGCTAATGGAGCATAAGGTTACAGGATCAGGGAGTAGAAATTTTGCTTTAGTCTCATTTTGACTGATGGTAAGTGGTACCATTCTTAGTTCTATCCCTTAAATTCTGAACCTATGAATTTTAACATTGGACAAACAGGAACCATAGACGCTGGTTTGAAGAATATTCAACCTTCTTGGAGACCTCTGTCCTAGTCATCGAATCTAATGCCATCTAGTTGACTCTGTAACTGGCTCTTAAAAAGGCCGTTCCACCAGTGGCCATGCCATCTGAATCCATGTGATCTCAGACCCCTGGAAATATTGAGTGCTGTAGGAGATAGATAGATAGATAGATAGATAGATAGATAGATAGATAGATAGATAGATAGATAGATTAGACAGACAGACAGACAGACAGATAGATAGGTAGACAGATAGATAGACAGATAGATAGATGAGACATAGATAGAGAGATAGACAGATAGATAGACAGATAGATAGACAGATGAGAGTGAAACACAGAGACAGAGAAAGAAAGAGGGAAAGAAGAAGGAGAAAGAGGAGGAAAAGGAGGAGGAAGAGAAGGAGGAAGAGGAAGAAGATGATGAAGAAGAAAGAAAGAAAGAAAGAAAGAAAGAAAGAAATGAAGGAAGGAAGGAAGGAAGGAAGGAAGGAAGGAAGGAAGGAAGGAAGGAAGGAAGGAAGGAAGGAAGGAAGGAAGGAAGAAAAGACCTTAAAATTTCCTTAAAGGGCCATCCCACCATCCTATCAATGCAGCTCCTTCAGGAAGGTAAGGGATACGATGAGACTAGTGAATGTCATGGGCTTGAGTCTACCATCTTTAGTCCTTGGTTATGAGATGAGTTCCTCAGTCAGAAGCAACATTTTGTGGAATCTTGTGGTAGTGGATAAGACATTTTGTAGTCCATGAGTGATAGCTTTGGCAGAAGCATTTTGTACAGGAAAGGCAAATCCATAACCAGAACAAGTACTTATTCCAGTGAGGACAAAGAGCCACCCTTTATGTGATGCAAATGGCCCAACATAGTCAACCTGCCACCAGGTTAAAGCTGGCCACCCCAAGGAATGGTGCCATTATCAGGGTCTCTGTGCTGGTTTCTGCTGCAGGCAGATCTGTCACTCATCAGCAGCTGTAGCCAGGTCAGCCTTGATGAGTAGAAGCCAATGTTGTCTAACTCCATCTCAGCCACTCTGGGTACTTTGTTCATGGGCCCATTGGACAATGACAGGGAAGGTAGGGGGAAAGGTTAGTTGTCCTCAGAATGGGTTATCCTACCTGCTTGATTATTGAACTCCCCTCCAGCCAAAGTTACTCTTTGATGATCACAAAACACAAATATCTTTGTTTCCTTCACCCAGTTGTGGAGATCTATCCACATACGTCTTCCTCAAATATTTTTCTCTTCAATTTCCTAATCGTGTTCCCTCGGAGTCCTTGAACATCCAGCTAAACCATGGCCCATGAATTAGTACCATACATCTGGCCACTTCTGCTTTCAAGCAAAAGGTGTGACAATGTGTCCTGCCTGAAGTTCTGCCCATTGGGAAAATTTCTGTTCAGGGTTGTCCCAAAGAGGGGCTGTAATGCTGCAGTTGTCCTCTTCTGGATGGTGCCTGCATAGCAGTGAAGAACAATCTACAAGCCAGGCCCTTGGCCTTTCTTATTAGTGAATGGCAGATACATGGCTGCAGAGGTTGATCTACTCATGGACCTGAGGCAATAGGTTATCTAAGTCTAGTATTCATCTCAGCTGGTGAGATCTAATGAATACCAATAGTGCTTGAACCAAGCCTCCTGGGTCCTGAACTTCTCTGCTTGTACACATGGGACCCTCTCGTACTACAAAACTATCTTCTGGGGCTGTCTGTTGCCCTAGATTGTGGCAGGCTAAATTCAAGTTTCCTAACTTGTGGTCACTTCCTGTTCTCAGATCCCCAGGCTAGTTCAGTTTTAAACTGGACACTCTTTCCTAACCATTGTCTACTGGGTCATTTAGAGTGCCAAAATGGGACTCCTTTCATTGCCGACCCACCTGTGTCACCCAAACCGCAGCTGCTTTAGAGGCTTGTGAGAGCTGTGACTTGTCCTGGGGGGCACATTGCCAGTCTTATTTCACCAGGGCCACCTGGCTTACCTTTTGAGTGGAGCTTCTGCTTCAACACCAGTGCCACCATCAGGAGCTCTGTGGCTGGAGCTACTCTTCATCTGGGCTTTTGTGTGTGTGTGTGTGTGTGTGTGTGTGTGTGTGTGTGTGTGTGTGTGTGTGTGTTTGGCCAACCCCTTTCCAGCACTGTCTAGCTGCCTATTTCTCTCTGGAATGGGAACATTCTTATTTCCATTGATTCTTCTCCATTACCAGGTGGCTTGGAAGCAGTTTCTAGTCATGGCTTAACAGTTATTAATTAGCTTCTACTATGAAAACCCTTTTATGGTTGACTCAAAGAGACAAGGAATGCTCCAAAAATCCTAGAAATTCATTACCACACCTCACCTCAAAAACCTAACTAGCCGGGCATGATGGTGCACGCCTTTAATCCCAGCACTCGGGAGGCAGAGGCAGGCAGATTTCTGAGTTTGAGGCCAGCCTGGTTTTCTTTTTTTTTCTTTTTTCTTTTTTTTTTTTAAGATTTATTTATTTATTATATGTAAGTACACTGTAGCTGTCTTCAGACACACCAGAAGAGGGAGTCAGATCTCATTACAGATGGTTGTGAGCCACCATGTGGTTGCTGGGATTTGAACTCTGGACCTTCGGAAGAGCAGTCGGGTGCTCTTACCCACTGAGCCATCTCACCAGCCCCAGCCTGGTTTTCAAAGTGAGTTCCAGGACAGCCAGGGCTAAACAGAGAAATCCTGTCTCGAAAACAAACAAACAAACAAAAAAACCATAACTATACATCCATTAGCTGATAAGGAATGACAAATTGATCATTAATTGATATAACTATCTTCTAAAAAAATCTACTCTACAAATATTTTATAGGGAACATAGTTCTGCATTTCCCAAGAGTATGGTGATTCCCCGACTCTCTCTCTCTCTCTCCCTCTCCCTCTCTGCCAACTCCTCTCCACTGGGCCAGGAGAAAACATAAATCATGTTTTCAAGGAAACTCTTCTGAGTGAGGGTGATCAGGAAGAGGGCACACATTACTTGAGGCCATTGCATCCTTCTTTGTCCTAATAGGAGACATTGGCATCGTCTTCTGATCATTTTAAGTACCACAAAAGCCCCAGCAGCTTCGAAATGGGGATGTTTAGCAGGTGGGAAAATGATGATGAGAAGCAAAATGTAATTTCTTCCACTATAACTCTCCACAAGCTGCACAGGCTCTGCAGTTAAATAAACACGTTTAAAGACAAAGATTTTGCATTTTCATTTAAACACTGCGGCTAGCGGCAGCTCACTTTCATTCTTTTGGAGCCTGCCCAGTCAGTGATTTGCATTTTCTCAAATAATCTCAGCAGTGTGCATCCTTCTGAAACACAGAGAGATAAAACCTTTTCTATGAGTGCTGAGTAAAACTACACAATATATATATACATACATACCTGTACATACACATATATATATTCATACACACACACACACACACACACACACACACACACACACACACACACATACATACATACATATGTTTCAGGTAGCCTCATGGATGGTAAGCAAATACAACTGATATTTATTTTTACTTTTGTGTGCATGTGCATACTAAACATGCACATAAATGTGCACTTGTGATTGTGAGTGTGCGCATATCTGTTTACATGTGGTACCAGAGGCCTTCCTTGATTGCCCTCCATGTTACCTTTGAGACAGGGTCTCTCACTGGTGCTCACCAATTTGCACGACCAGCTTGTCAGTGAGCCCTGAGGACACCTGCCTGTCCCTATCACCTAATGCTAGGGTTACAAAGATGTGCAACGGTGCTGGCTGTTTTTACATGGATGCTAACTCCTGCCTGTGTGGCAACACTTTGATGACTTAGCCATTTCTCCCACTCCTATTTTTGTTTACTATTGTATGCAGCAAACACTTGAACTTCACATACTTTCAATAAATATGGCATCATTCCTGTCTTCTCAATTGAAGAGTTGATTCTTTACGACATGTGCTTCAAATAGCACCCCCTCCTTTTTTTGAGACAGAGCCTTACATAGTTCAGGCTGGCCAAAACTGAACTATGAAAAGCCACTGTATAGCCAATGATGACTTTGTGCTTCTGTTGGGATTGCAGATGCATGTCCCCATGTTGGGTTTAGATTTCTAAGAATATCTGAGACTGATAGAAATATTTAATTGATAAAGGATGATTTAAAGTGATGGTAACTGAAAAGAAAAATGGATTACAAGTGACTATAAGGATAATTGTATCATCCCACCATGTTAGTGAGGATCCTGTGGGTTCTACTGTATCCTCTGACAAGTCACTAAACACCTTTTTACTTCATTTTTTCCATTTAGAGATGAGGATAGGGCCGAGGGTATTGCTCAGTAGTAGAGCGCTTGCCTTCCATGGGCAAGGCCATGGGTTCAATTTCCCCAGCATTATGAAAAAAAATTAAAAGAGACAATGTAGAACTTGCTTCACAGTCTCTGAGAAGAACACTGTGTATAGCCCATAGAACAGCAGAGAGTACATCTAAGGTGCCCAGAAAAAATTGTCTGTCAGAGAGTCTAACTTCATAACCATTTTAATGAACCCTCTGCAAACAATTATAACAGCTTTGAGAAGCATATGGCTCTAGCTTAAACTTTCCTGGGCTTTTCCCTGGGTTGGACTTTGGGCCTACCTGTCCCCTCCCACAGATATTCTCTACAGCCCACCCGATCCCCAGTAGGAAGGCCCTGTGCTTGCTGTGTGGTGGTCCTCTTGGTTTAGGTCATGAGCTCTTTTTTTCTCTCTCAGAAAATCAACCTCCAGGGTTTCCATGCCAACCACCACCCCGTGGAGATGTCTGCATCTCTACTCTTCTATGTCTTCCATGAGAGCCACCATGGACAAGGTACTGGAAATATATGAGAGCCCCAGCCTATTATAACTGACTGGTTTTGTATGATTAAGGAAAACCAAGACAAAGCCACCAGGTGTAATATCCGTAGTGACCATAACCCCGAAGAGCATCATAGTATCCAGAAGGACAGGTGGCTCCCGAGTCACTCACGGTGTCAGACTGCTTCTGTGTCCATCACCTCAGAGTTTCAGAGGTCTCATTGGAAGTGTTACAGGGAGCCCACCAGAGATGACCACTCAGACACAGTTTGTAGCCAAGTGAAAGTCTTTATTCCAGCTGGCTGGGACTGTACTCAGGTACTCTGATCCAAAGTGTAGTCCACAGCATTTAGATCAAGGGGCTTTAAAGGCAAGTCCCACAGCTCAATGTCTGATCCAGCAGCTGCAGGGGGAGGTTTGCACAAACAAGCAGCTTACCAGAAGCTGAGATAACTAGGGCTTATTGACTTGGGGCCTGGAATAGAGTTGGGTCATTTTCCATCGGATTCTTCATTACGGAGAGCAAACTATAGTCAAACCTAAAATGTCCTCAGCAAGAATACAAGAAGAAGGACCCTCTGCACGCTCTTGCCCAGTCACAGGAGGAACCCTTCACCCACTTCACAGCACACCCTGGTTCATGGTGCTTTACACTTGGCCTAAATTTTCAGCATGGCAGAAAGCTTTACTCATTTATTTTGTAACACTTTAAGGGTGCAGCATTTTAGTTTTAATTTTTGATTGCAGTAAAATAAACAAAGAATAAAATTTACCACTTTACCTACTTTTAAGTGTGGCGTTCTGTGGCATTAAGTATATCCATCATTTGTGCACAGGTTTCAGGGCACATCCATCTTCTGAGGCCGGAAGCTCCACACTTCCTCTTTCCCAGCCCCTGGCAATTATCATTAGGCTTCCTGCCTCTGTGCAATTACCGAATTCAGAGAATCTGTGCACATGGCCTCATACTCACACTGCATTTGTGCTTTTGTGTCCAGCTTATTTCACTAAGCGTAATGTTCTGGAGATTCATTTCTGTGTGGGAAGCCACATGTGCCGTTGCTGAGTGGCACTGACTACTGCTGGCCACCACGCATAAGATTGGACAAACAACCAATGCATACATATGCAGTAAAGTTTTTTGCAAAGACACTGCCTGGCCCAGGCATGATAATGAGGTTCTGTAAGGTACTGAGAGTATAACCAATCAGATGTGAGACATGCAAATGAGGCATGATAATGAGGTTCTGTAAGGTACTGAGAGTATAACCAATCAGATGTGAGACATGCAAATGAGGCATGATAATGAGGTTCTGTAAGGTACTGAGAGTATAACCAATCAGATGTGAGACATGCAAATGAGATATGATAATGAGGCTCTGTGAGGTACTGAGAGAGAGTAGCCAATCAGATGAGGAACATGCAAATGAGGCTTAGTGCATAACCAATCCGGGTATGAGACAAGCCTCTCCTAGGCCTATAAAAGCAGCACCAGTTCTGGGCTCGAAGTCTTTTCGCCTCTGCAATCAAGCTCTCCCAATAAACGTGTGCAGAAGGATCCTGTTGCAGCGTCGTTCTTGCTGGTCGAGTCCGGTGCGCGCAAGATTTCTGCTACAGTGTGGGTCAAAGTTCTTCCCTCTTTAAGGCCGAGTAATATCACACTGTGTGTGTTTGTCTACCTGCTCATTCACAGAGGTATGCTTAGGTTGTTTCCACTTCTTGGCTATTGAAAATAACATAACATTGCTAGAAACATGTCTCTATATAGACATTCCCTCTGGAACCCCGTTTTTCAGCTCTTCGGGCATAAATACTTAGAAGCAGAATGAAGCAGTCACACATTAATTCTCTTGGAAGTGTTTTTCGGAGAAATTGTGTATCAGTAAATGTTATGTCTGTGGACAGTGAATAATGATTAGAGCATTGATTCAAACACATGCAGTCCAGCATGTGCCATTTAAAGCTTTCAGCGGCAAGTACACTGTACTGTGAAAAGAAATTAAAAGTTTGAAAGTTAATTCAGAGGACTAGGAGGTGACTCCGTGGCTAAGAGAGCTCGCTGCTCTTCCAGAGGACTTAGCTTTTGCTCTAAATGCCCGTAGCAAGTGACTCTAACTACCTACAGTTCTAGTTCCAGGGGGTCCCATGCCTTCTGGCTCTTGGTTGCACTTGCATGTTGATGGTTTTCAGTAACTCACACAGGCACACACATAAATAAAAATTAAAAACCGGTTCAGGAAAATTAGAGGTGCAGGGACACACAATAGAGACTAATGGTTCAACGTCACAAAGACAGTCAGAGGCAGGGTCACGACAGTTAGGGGCCAACCCATACTCTTGTTTGTAATGGTAATTTCCTAGATGTAAGGCAGGGCCAGATATTCAGGGGAGCCAGGAATGTGTTTCTAGAATATGCCTTGTTGGATGTGACCCCTCCTGACATAAAAAGGGGCCTCTCCTGTGAATACAGAATACTAAAAAAATTAAACATTATTGTGCAATTCAAATTGACATAATTTTGTGTTTCAGCAAACATTAGGATCTGAAAATATGAAAATTAGTAACACATAATAACTATTTTTAAATCACGCACAGTTAAGCAAAGGAGAAGCTGACATGAATGAATGGCAGGCGCCAGACACAGAGGCCTGGGTGCTTAGATTATATTGCTGTGCACCAGTGCTCATGTTTCCCACAGACTGGTACACCACCGCCTAATCCACATTGCAGTGGTGTTAGGAATCAGACCTTTGGGAGGCGATTAGATCATGGGGCAGCACTCCAGTGAACGAGACTCATGTCCTTAGAGATGAGACATGCAAAAGCTAGATTCCTACCCTCCATACCCCCTGAGGATCCACGAGAAGATGACCATCTGCAGTGAGAGGAGAGAAGATGGCCACTCACTGGATTCAGGATCTAGACTTAGGCACTCTTTGATCCTAGACTCACCCACTTTGAGAAATCAACATTTGTTGTTTCAGCTGCATAGTCTAATTTTTTTGGTGACAGTCTGAGCTGACAAGGATAAGTATAGTTATATATGAGGTAACATGGTAGCTAGGGGGAAGAAGCCAGCATATGTGCTTTGCAGAGGTTGGGTTGGTAGATGGACACAAGTGGCTGAGCAGAGTGCTGAAGATTTTCATAGTGACCATGATATCTCTTGGTCCCTAGAACATAGGACACAGACGAAGGAGAAAAGCCCATCTCTTGGTCTAGTGTCCAGTAGTTCTGGTGAAGCATTCCAACCATCCAAATGTAGTTTGATGGGCTTCTATGCACAGTCATTTTGTTGCCCGGTCTTGTGAGCAGAGAGAGGCAGAATGATGAGAAAGATAACTAATATCAGATTGCCTGATATGGAAACAACCCTGTGAGAGAAGAGTGGCTGACAAACCCTGGAGGCTTTAAAAAGCAAGTTCTCTACTGAGAACTCTTCTGAAAGCAAAGCCAAAAGGTCAGAAGTGAGTGGGCCCAGTGTCCAAGGCTTTCAGGGAAAAGGAAAGGAGCTGTCCAGCAATTACAGTGAGGCCCGGAGCAAAGGAAGGGATCGGGAAGAGTTGTGACCTGAGACTTCTTTCCCTCTCTCCTCAGACAGATGGTCCTAGCTACAGTGATGTCTCGTAGCCCATTTTCTACACAGGCAAAGAGGGTGACCAGAAGGAATGGGAAAACTAGGAACTCATGGGGGGTGGTTGTTGGGGGATGGCAAGATCCTTAACTGTCAGTCTTACTATTGCCCATGTAATAAGCATTTGTATGACACTGGTCATGTGCCTTTTTATACAACATCCTTAAAAGCACAAATTATATGAGCTGAACCTGGTGGCACACCTATAATCCCAGTACTCAGTAGGCAGAGGCAGGCATAAATCTGAGTCAGAGGCCAGACTGGTCTATAGAGTAAGTTCCAGGACAGCTACTGGATAGAGCTACACAGAGAAATCCTGTCTGAAAAAACAAAAACAACAACAACAAAAAACACAGATTGTGCATTGCCTATTACACAGTTCCTAGTACAGTCTAGTACACAGTTCATGTCTAATTAAAAAAATACATGAATTAATTTCTCAGTGTTTCAGCATATTTTATAAGTAAACCAAATACTAAATTCTGCTCAAAATTATTTTCACCAGAGACTGTTTGAGCTGGGTATAATTAGGAGTCAGAGGTAGGAGGACTGCTGCAAGTTCAAGGACAACTTGGTTTACATACATGCACACGCACACACACACACACACACACACACACACACACACACACAGAGAAATGGCTTATGTTAAGAACATTTCCTATGCAGCATGAGGACGTGAGTGTGAATCCCTAGCATCTACACCAAAAAAGTCAGGCATGGTTGTTCATGCCTGTGGTCCTGATGCTGGTGGTAGGGTTGAGATGGACAGATACCAGAATCTTCCTGACCAGTGAGTCTATTCAAAACCACAACTTCAGGTTCAGTGAGAGACCTTGAGAAAGATTCCCAACATCCTCCGCTGACCTCTTTAAGCATGCACCCGTTCATACATCCATGCATATATATGCAATACCATACCTACACACATCACACAAGCAAACAAAGTAGAAAACCATATGCATCTTACGTAGTAGCTCTAAGATGTTTACTCTCATACAATTTGAGTGTTCGTATTCATATTTGTATATTTATACTATATGCATATATAGCTGATGTGAGCCTGATACTGCTCCTTGTGGTTAAGCTGGATGAAGAAAATTTTGTTAATGAAAATAAAGAGTAGAAAGATTAAACTTATAAAAGCCATGGAACTCGTCCTGAGACATAGCTAAAATTGACAGCCTGGCTTTCATATTTTCCATGAAGCCCCCTGCCTATGGCAGACTGCTCCCTTTCCAGGGCTCTAGAGCATGATGCTGGGCGGAGTCAGAGGGAAAGACTGATGGTTGCAGGCAACAGAGGCTCAACTTTAATTACCTTAAGCAAAGATGCAAATTCATTGGGTCTCATTACCTAGAAACCAGGCACTGCTGGATCCAGTTTCTCTGCCTTTCGAGTTTGCATATTTCTTCTTCTCTTTGTGTATTGGTCCCACTCTCTTACTGCAGAAATTCTTACTCTGCAGGAGGAAAAGGGTCCAACAACACCCCCACCCGCACCCCAGTTTCACAGTTTTGCACTTCCTGATCCAAAAGGAAGAGAGATAAAATTTCTTTTTAGTGCTGGTGTAGCTTGAGTTCTTAGGGTTGACACTCCAACTGATCCAGCTCGTCCTACCTGCTTGCCTCCTGGACCTGTGTATCTGGTCTGGGCACAGGATAGAATAATTGTCCTGTAGCCTAAAGGGGAATGACTTGAGAAATCTATTGACAGTCTCATGAAACAAGCAAGGGACAAAGAAAGGAGGCAGAAGGATCTTCCCGGGAGGAGTAGAGAAAGCAAGTATAGTGAGCAGGTTGAAACAGCAGCTCCAACATGCTCAGAGAATGCTTTGGTGCAAAGCTGGAGCCTGGGCTGTGGTGGGTTGTCCAGATCCACTAACAGGAAGTAAAATTGCTGGTTGGGTATATCTTTGACTCAGTGACACATATTACAGCCAGTGCTGGGCATCTGGTGGCACCAAGCACCTTTCTTCCTAACTCAGAACAATTCTTTTGATGACTCCTGGTTCTCCCCCCACCCCAGGCCTCTCCTTCATACCCAATGATAAATATGGATATACAGGATGGGCTGCCTCCTTCCTACGCCTCAATCCCTGAGTCTTATGTAGGGAACAGAGGAAGCCCCAAGTGAGTGTGTCCTGTTGACACAGGCGTGACTGTGTCAAGCATCAAAGCAATGGGAGTGACAAAGCCTTCCCCAGGTGAGAATCAAATGTAAATGACAAAGCCATCCTTAGGGGTCCCAAAATGGGTATTGACAGTGAGTGTAGAAAATGCCCACTATAGCTTCACCCATCACCCTGGATATTTACAGTCTGGAGACTGCTCCCCTACAGAGACTGCTCCTGCCAAGGCTAGCAAAACCTGCCTCCTCTATCCAGCTGTATACCGTAAACCTGCCTCCTTGTTTATCCATACACGATAACACTAGCTCCTTAATTCAGCTCTGTGCAATTATTCTGCCTCCCTGTTCAACTCTAACTAATAAACACACTAAGGAGCTGGGGTGCTGAGGTTTCTCCAGCAAAGATCCAAGTCCACCCAGCCCCAGCTTTCTGCCTGTGTGTCCATCTGTCTGTTGTTCTTTTCATTTCCTTGCCGTTCCAGTCAGGTCCCTCCCCTAAGCCATTTAAGGATGTGGCAGCCAGCTGCTTAAGTCCTCCTGTGTTTTTTCCCCTGAGAATAAAATCTATCATTTAATTTGACCTTCAAGGTCCTCCCTCAAGGTCCTCCCTCAAGCTTCCGACTCCTGACAGTGCTCCTTGCTCACTTCAGTCCCCTTCTTGGCCTGGCCCTGGATCTTCTTTTAGTTTTGTACATGTCAAGCAAGCTCCTTGTCATCCTTTGGGTCTCAACTCGGATGTCACCTTTACAGAGAGGGCCACTTAAGCGTTCTTCCTGCCCTATGTCACTCCATACTTCCCCTCCTTACCACACTCTGACATGACCTCCTGCTCGGTTTTCTTCCCTGATGTCAGCGTCTTCCTAAAGGAACAAATGTGGGGACCATGTTGGTTTTGCCTAGGGCTTTAAAGGTGGTCGTTCTATCGATTGTTGCACTCTCAGGATTGAGAGGTGAGCACTCCTTTCTTCTCCGTGAGACCAGTTTCGCCTCAAGCAGAATTGATGTCTGCCTCCACCGTGCAACCGCTGTGTCTTACCTTGTGTACCACACAGCTCTGGCGCTTGCTTTGCTACATGGCTTCTGCTCACCTGGTCTCTGAGTTAGACTGCGAGCCCTACGAGAGGAGGCTAATCAGACCTGCAACTTATCTCTGTACACCCCAAGCTGAGCGATGGTCCGCAGCAGGGGTTATCATGCTTATTAATAGAATGAAACAATGCCCCATCAGCGAGCAATCCGTAGCCAGGTTTATGGAGTCACAGGAAGGGGAGGGCTGAAGAACCCCAGAAAAGATATTGGTTCTTTCAGCTGGATTTGTTAGACTGGCAAGAGGTGGCAGGGTGAAGAAAGGGCTTCCTGAGCAGAAGATGAGAAATTAGCTGATAGACAGTGAGTATATTTCCAGGCCTTTCAGATTCACTTAATAGCTTCCGGTGGGTTAAAAAAAAAAAGACAATCGTGTTTTGGAGAAGCAAAAGACAGGGACTTGACAGTGTCCTTTTCATGCTTCTCTGGTCCCTTGATGTATTGTCTTCTTGAGCAAGTATCAATAGTGTGTGTATGCGGGGCAAAAAGCACCATCTTCAGATTGTAATGAATCTAAAACGAAAACCAGCCACGCAGTTGGCCAATGCTGCTTTAAAATTGCACATCAAGAACGGTCCTAGTGACAAACACTTTCAAGGCAAACAAACCAAACAGAAATTAAAAAATCTCTGTGGGGTATAAATATGTAATTACACTCACACAGGGAGCATTTTATCAGGTAAACCATCCCACTTTGTTAATTGAAATGCTTCAGCGCTGAGCTTTTTTTGACAAAGCGTCTGAATATGTATGTGTGCGGTGTAGACACGCTGTTTCGCCGCAGCTCTTCCTAGCTGGGGTTAACCGCCTCAAAGCCATTTCTCCGTGCAGCTGGGAGGTGGCTTCTCTAAGCCTCCCTTTTGTTTGTTTGCTTTGGTTTTCGTCAAGCTAAATTCATCGGGTTGCAAACCAGTTTGGAATGCTAAAGATCTGCCCCTGAACACAGTTGTTTTTAAAAATATCTAATAACTTGATTTTTTAAGTATCTCATTTGAAATACATCCACAAGCCATCCTTTTCCTGGTAATTTTAGAAATGTTATGACAGCCAAAATGGAATGCTCCAATAGTGTACATTAGCTGAGCGGGAGAACGGCCTGTGTTCTCAATGTGTGGCCTTAAGCCATCTAAATATGATTGCTTCCAGTTTCTAGTCTAAAATAAAGGTTATTCCATGATTTATTTAAAAAAAATTATTCCAGAATCTCCTGTGATTCATTGCATTTTGCTAAGAGTTTTTGAGCAGCTGGGTTGTTAATTCAAGCTAAGCTTTATAGTACATTGAACATTTGCTCCAAGGAAACCCTGTCTTCTTCTGGTATGTCTGAGGCTCTGGCATTTCTTCACGTCCTGGTGGGGCCTGTCCTGTGGCATAGCTCCAAAGTGTCCAGTGAAGACTTACCTGGTGACCTCTATCTATGAATATCACTGAGGTTTTCTGCAATGAGAGATCTAAAGGGGCCTGTGACTTGTGGCACTTAAATCCTTGGTCCCAATGTATGGCTTTCACAGTTTGGGCAGAACCAGCCCTGTAGCCTTTCCTAGTTCTTCAGAAGATGTAATATATAAGTTTCCCAGGGCTACTGCTGAAATGAGAACACACTAAGGCGCAAAATAAACAGGGACTTTCCCACACTTGTGGAGGCAGAAGACTTGCTTCCTAAAGGCTCTGAGGAGACTGGCTCTCTTCTCATGGCTTCAGACCTTCCTTAGCTTGCAGCTATGTTGTTCTAATCTCTGTGAGCCGGGTAACCTTCCCTTCTGATTCCTTGGGTCTTATTGCCTGTCCCATCTAAGGACACTTGCCATTGCACATTTATGAAAATAACATGTGTGTGTATGTGTGTGTGTATGTGTGTGTGTGTGTGTATGTGTGTGTATGTGTGTGTGTGTGTGTGTGTGTGTGTGTGTGTGTGTATGTGTGTGTGCTTGGAAACTCCCCCCTCCCTCCCTCCCTCTCTCCTTCCCTCCCTCCATGCCTCCCTTCTTTCCTTCCTTCTTCCTTGTCTTTCTTACAATTTGTTCTCTCAGGGCTGGAGAGATGGCTCATTGGTGAAGAGTACTCGCCACCCTTGCAGAGGACCTGGGTTTGGTTCCCATGTCCCATATCTGGCACCTCACAACCACTTCCAGTTTTGGGGGATCTGATGCCCTCTTCTGGCTTCTGAGGGTACTCAAATGCACATACAGGCATACAAAGAAACAAAATAAGATAATTTTTGAAGGATTCATTCTGTCTCTCCCTGCATTTTACTCCATGTGGCAAGGGGAAAGCAGGCTGCCCTCTCAGTAATCCCTGACTCCATCTGCTTTCCCAGACATCCGAGCACAGCACGGCCAGGGCCCAGACACTCTGTGACAAACGTGCTCTTCCCTCCAGTTTCAGTCACATATTGTTTTTTAGACAGAAGCCTCACCAAAGTATCTCAGCATCTGTATTCTTAATGACAACTGGCACAGTTTGTGTCCCCTAAGACAACAAAGACATTTTGAGAAACCTTTGGTAGACTCTCTTAGCACCAGCATTCACAGCTCTCGTCTCACCGCTTCACACCAAGCTCTCGTCTCACACACATCTCACAACTTCTGGCCTGCGGAAATACCCAGTTCCCAACGACTTCGGCACGGTGTGGCGTTTGCTACGGCAGCCCCTCTCCAAGATAGAGTCACAGTCCATGGCTCTCTCTTATTCTTTTATAACAAAAACGACAGGATGGATGACCTACTCAACAGAAATACATTTTCTGATATTTTCTGAAACTAGAAGCCAAGGTGCCAGAAATGTTGATTTCTGCTGACTTCCAGAGGGCCACCTTCCTACCAAGTCCTCTGCGCACATGGAGAGCAAGTAAATAATCCTCCTCTTTTCTCCTAATAAGGACACTAATCCTATTGATTCTGTTCTTATTCTCATGACTCAACTTAACTTTACCTTCTTACTAGCCCGACCGCCACATAAGTGACTTTGGGTTTGGGGGCTTCATCATAAGAGTTTAATTCATCAGCTATCATCAGAATTGCTGTAGAACACACCAACCCCCATTTAAGCCATTGACCCACCATTACCAGAATGGCAGTGCCCTAGAGTACTCTGTCCATTTGATCATGGGTGCCTCACTTTGAAGGAAAATACACAGGGGCACAGCATGCACATGTGTAAGTTGGGGGCTAGGATTTGAACCCAAAACAGAATGGTAAAAATAAAGTTTCATAAAGAGAAAGACTGAGAGAAGGATGGCGGTATTCTGGATGGTTATCACGAAAAAAGGGATTTCACTCACTGTGCTCAAATGGTAGCTCAAGGCCGGTGTACAGAAATTACAGGGAAGAAGTCGCTGAATATGGAGCTATGCGTACAGATACAGAGGTCAGGACATAATTCTTCAAAATAGTTTGCTTTACAGGGTAGATCATGTTCCTCCCTGTTGAGGAGGGTCTGAAAGCTGCAGCCCTAGGGAGGCCTAAGACATGTCCAGACATGGAATCTCCCATAAGGCACGTCCAGACACGGAATGGATTTTAGTGGAGAATGTGATTAAATATCCTCCATTATTCCAAGTTTCTGAGTATTTTCTGTTATCGTGGAGATAATTTAAAACGAGAACAGTGGCTGAATCATGAAGTTGTGAATACTTTAAACCTTTAGGCAAGAGAGTAGAGCAAGAGTCTTACCTAGTACACCGTTGTTGCAAATGGCATTTAAATGTTTTCTGATAGAAGAACACAGTCAATTTAGCAGGGATCTATCTGAATTAAGTTTTAAGAAAAATTTAAACACCCACGAGAACCATTTTCATTTATGACAGCTGGAAACCATCTCCGAAGTATACCCTAATAATTACACTTGGAGGATCTAGGGCACATCAAAGAATTAGGTGGAAGTGGTCATCACATTAATGACGTGCTTATCTTCCTCTGCTTGTCATAAAGAGCTTATAGAAATGTCTGATACCAGACTTTTCTTCCACTATTAATTAATTGAATGGGCATCAGGGACTCTATGATCTATTAAACAAAGGGTGAAACCCAGATGAAGTCGCATGAATTTCTAATACATACATATGCTTGAAAGCTAACAAAACAATATTCACTCTGGTCATAGGTATAAGAGAGTTGGTGTACACAGTTAGCAGCTCTCCATCCTGCTAATAGGCCTCTGTGGAAAATCGCAAACAGTTTTTTGTTTTTGTTTTATTTTTTATTGTATATTTTCTTTATTTATATTTCAAATGTTATCCCCTTTCCTGGTTTCCCCTCTGGAAACCCCCTATCACATCCCTCCTCCCCCTGCTTCTATGAGGGTGTTCCCCCCCATCTATTCCCATCTCCCCACCCTGGCATTCCCCTACACTGGGGCATTGAGTCTTCACAGGACTAAGGGCCTCTCCTCCCACTGATGACCAACAAGGCCATCCTCTGCTACATATGCAACTGGAACCATGGGTTGGTAGTTTAGTCCCTGGGAGCTCTGCGGGGTTTTGTTGGTGGATATTGTTGTTCTTCCTATGGGGTAGCAAACCCCTTCAGCTCCTTCAGTCCTTTTTCCAACTCCTTCACTGGGGACCCCTTGCTCAGTCCAATGGTTGGCTGCGAGCATCAATCTCTGTTTTTGTCTGGCTCTGGCAGACACTCTCGGGAGACAGCTATATCAGGCTCCTGTCAGCAAGCACTTCTTGGCATCCATAATAGTGTCTGGGTTTGGAGACTATATTGGATGGATCCCCAGGTAGAGCAGTCTCTGGATGGTCTTTCCTTCAGTCTCTGCTCCACACTTTGTCTCCGCATTTCCTTCCGTGAGTATTTTGTTTCCCCTTCTAAGAAGGACCAAAGCACCCACACTTTGGTCTTCCTTCTTCTTGAGCTTCATGTGGTCTGCGAATTGTATCTTGGGTATTCCGAGCTTAAAAGGGCTTGAGATTCTGTTTTCTCAAAGAATCTGAAATTAAAGTTGAAGGGTTGTCCTGCACAGTGATTCGACATATGTAGATTGTTACCATGCTCTGGGTGTGCTTGCTTTCCATGGCGACATCCATGTGTGCTTTGCCAGATGACTCTCAGTTAAAACCTTACATGAATGCTTTCACTCAGTCTTGACTCCTCCCTTTCCCACTCAAATGCTTCTGGCAAAGGAGCTCAACTGGACAAAAGCTCAATCTCCTAACAGCCCCAGGTCCAGGAAACTTGTCAAAACTTTCTTTATCTTTACAACCAAAATAAAGACTGCGTAAGAAAGACCTGCACCAAGCTTGCCCAGCTGGAGAACCCTGGCACAGAAGACAAAATTCTCAGTGCAGATGGAAGATGGGAGATGATGGGCCACCAAAAGAAGCCTGATGAAAGGAAAACCAATTACGCAGAGGGCCTTCTGCCTTCCCATGGCCTCCAGCATGTGCAACCTCCAGGCTGGCTTCTGCTTTCTTTTTAGTTGTATTAGTTGCTTTTACTATTGATAAGAAGCAACTTATAGGAAGAAAGATTTCTTCTGGCTTACAGTTCACAGATAGCCCATCATGGCAGATGGGCTTGGTGGTGATATCATAAAGTGTTTGGTTGCATGGCCTTGGCAGTTAGGAAGCAGAGTGTTCTGGGCAGAAATAGATCTGGCCCTTAACCAACCACTACATCTCTATTTCTACTAGTTGGTCCCCATGTCCAAAAGGTCTGAGAACCTCCCCAAAAAGTGCTTCAAGCTGGGGACTAAGTGTTCAAACACATGGGACATGAAAGACATCTTACATTCAAACTCTTAATATTATCCATACTTCATAATATACCTGGAAAGTCGTTTCTTAACCTGCTCTCTGATCCTCGTTCATCTCTTCCTATACAAGAAAACTTGCAAGGCTGGGAAGATGGTTTAGTGGGTAAAATGTTTGTGCCCACGAGGACTGACGTTTGGATCCCTGGCATCCATGTACATGCTGGGTGGGCACTGCAGCCTGCCTTCAGTCCTAGCACGTGCCATGGCAGGCAGAGACAGGGGGCCATGAAGCAAATTGGCTAGCTAAGCTAGCTGGATTGAAGAGCTAGTCAAGTCAGAGAACTTACTTCAGTATGTAAGGTGTTCAAAGATTTCTGATGTCAACTTCAAGCATACAACATACAACAAACATGTATACTATACTCACACACATGCAAGCATACTACGTGTACACACACACACATACCACATAGACACACAAATAAATAAATAAAAATAACTAGTCAAAGCTTGCACTCTGCAGGGCTGGCTCTGCTCTGCATGGGTACTGCTTATTCTAAGGCATTTTTTTTGTTGTTGTTGGTTTGTTAGTTTTTAACCTGCTGGGTGAGCCTCACTTCCTTTGCAAGCTGCCACAGGCTAGCTTTTGCTTAGAATCCAAACATGTGTTGATCTCCCCATGACGTGAAGACTTAGTGGAGGGGCACCTTTGTACGTTTTGTGTTACAACAGCATTGCAAAACAAACACGATGTCAGGTTTTGACAGCCTGCTTTGAAGAAGTTAACCTTTGACTGAACCTAAAGGAAAAAAAATTATAGTCAACCAAGTAACTTGATGCAGTCTACAGTGGTGAGAGTGTCCTTGACGTGAGAGTGATTTGGGAGACCCCAGAGGGCTCTGACTTTAGAAAACTCTTGGGCTGGGGCAAGGGTATGATTACTACCTAGTCAGAGTTATACCTGCGACTGGATAGGAAGACTCCAGGCACAATCTTGAAGCAAATTGCTTCTTAAGAACTGTTGCATGAAATGACTTTTAGCTACTTTTTTTTGTGCTAGGGGAGGAGGCATGGTTGGGGGGTTGTGATGGGGACAGGGGGCACTGAACAATATATGTCAATAGTTACAGTACTCTGGTTGGAAGGCTTGTGAACCAAGTCTGTAAAGTCCCAGCTCCATTGTAACGTCTGAGAGGATCTGACGCTTTCGTCTCTCTTGGAGATGGACATACAGCTGAGCATAACAGTACCTGTTGCTCTTCTCCAAGACCCATGTTCAGTTCCTAGCACCTACATTAGGTGACTCACAACCATCTTTAACTCAAGTTCCAGAGGACTCAACACCTTGAGCCTCCAGGGGCACTGCACACACATTCACATACCCACATACCAACACATAACACACACACACACACACACACACACACACACACACACACACACACACACACACACCCCACAAAACCTTATGCAAACAAAATAGCTGCCTTGCTGACCTTGTGAGATCTAGAAACCCTTTGGCTTCTGGCTCTAAGGATTGGAGCATGATAGACTTGCACTCTCTCCTCAGGAGAGGTAACTGTCCCACATCCTCACTCAGTTACTTAAAATTCTGATGCTAAATTTGGAAAGAGGAGTCATACCCAAGGATGTCAAAGGGTCTCCAGCATTTGCCCACAACAGACATGATTGGATTTGGACCCTCTCCCCATTGAGCACAGACCTGGGGTCTCCCAGTTCACTCTAGGGCAGTGCCTTCTGCAGCCGCCCCTCCCCATTCACTAGTTCTGGAACAAAAAGATATTTATTTTGTATTCTTCTTTTAAGGTATCCATTTCTTCATGGCCGTTTAATGGGCCCTGCATCTGGTAGTTTAGAAAAGCACCTCCCAGGTACGAAATGCTTTCCATCTGGTCTTAGTTCATTTTTTGTCTTTTCACAGTAGCATACTTTTAGTTTCTATTTATTGAATTTTAGAATAGTTTGATTTATTCTTTGACAGTGTACTTGATCATTTCTTCCCCAACTTCTCCTGTCACTCCTCTGTTCCCTTCCACATCCACAGCCCTCTTATAACCCATGGAATCCAATGAGTGCCTTCTGAGTACACATGGATATAGACCTACCCAATGGAGGATAGGTAAACTACTGGTAGTGAAACCCCAAACAAAATGGTTTTCCTTCACCCAGCCATCATTTACCAATAGGTCCTCCATTAGGGGGTGGAGCCTTTGAGACTCTTCCTAATCAAAGCTGGGCATTGGCTGGCTTCTTTTTGTGCTAGTGGTCACAGCTGCTATGAGTTCAAGAGTGCCATGTCACCTCCCCGTCCTCTGGGTTGCTTTTTTGTTTGTTTGTTTGTTTGTTTGTTTGTTTGTTTGTTTTTAAAGACAAAACTTTATTGGTAATAGTTTTCAAGTGTGTTGAGACAGGATGCTTTTCATGAGGAAGTCTTTTTCTTTGTAGTACACAGTTAAATATCACACCCCATTGGCCTCACCTTCAAGTCTGAGCGTTCTTCCAGGGAAGGGAGAATTTGTGAGAGGGACAAAGATGGGGACAAATAGAACACTTCTCTGAGGATCTCCATCTTTCTACAAAGAGAAAACACATGAATAAGATGAGGTTGAGGGTGGGGAGGAATTTGGGGCACATGAGATAATGAGCAGCTGACAGCTAAGCTAGAAATGAGACGTCGGGATGAAAAAAGCCACCAATGCTGCTGTCCACCAAGAATCCATCCTCACCAGTCATTGCTTCCCTTTTGAGTAGCTATGGTTTTAAATTATGAAACATCTTAATTTAACATAATCATTATTTTAATCATTAGATATATATAATGCTAATTGCATGTGCAGCATTTCATATCATTAATAGCATTTACTTTATCCCTATGCTAGATCTTTAATTTCCATCTGATTATTCACAATGTTATTAATATAATGCAACCAACTTTAATATTTAGACCATTTCCCATACCTGAGATCCTTTCCTAAGGTTAGAAGTGTATTTATTAGGACATGAGCATTTTAAGAGACTTGATAGCTTATCTAACCACTTTCCAAAGCACTGACAAGTTCATCTATCTGCTACCAAATTTTTTCTAAGTGACAGGTGATATTCTCTGTAGTGACCATTTCAAAAAAGATTCTGAAGTTATGTAGTAGATTCTGTGGTGTTCTGCCCAAATCCGTTGCCCAGGGCCAAGCATCTGCTGCGTGTGAATGCTTAGTGAGGACTGCAGGAGAAACGGGACTGGGAGAATCCTAATTAGGAGGTCTAGGGAAGGGGCATGGGAAAAGGCAATGGATGTGGCTGACAGCACACGGTCCTCAAGGCACATGGAAATGACATAGAGGACACCTGCCAAAGAGGAGGTTCTGAGACAGGGATAGAGCCCAATCCATCCAACAGATGTCAGGCAGCCTTCCTCCCTAAATGTATCCACAGTTCCTCAGTAGGTCCACTGGCGTAGAAGTCATGGAAGAAGGCTCTAAGACAGAGCCTGAAGCAGTAGTATGGGTCCTTTCATCAAATCTGACCTACCTCCAACTTATAAGAGTAGAGATGAGTACTGAGTCCTCTGGCAGCTATTATTCCTCTGGGAAACCAGCCAGCCGTGTACTGGGGGAGCAATTGCATCTGACCTTTCTGACAGGAAATGGTTCCCACAAATTACCCTTGTGATGACCACATTTACAAAAGAAATAGGAAGACAATGCATAATGCAATATCTATCCCAAGCTTCATCATTCAACAACACATAAGCAGCCTGTCAAATTAAATATTAGAACAGCCCATCAAAAGTTCATCTAGGCTGTCCTGGTGGGAAAATGTATGTGACCACGTGGCAAATATCTCTTGGGAAATGGCACATATATTAAATTAGTGGCTTGTATTTATTTTCTTTTCAAAAATGTTTATTTTAGCCTTTAACTATGCATCTGAGTGTGTACTTTTGTTTGTGGGGAAATGCTCATGAGTAAAGGTGCTCTAAGAGGCTAGTGCTGTCTGATACCCTGGAGCTAGAGCTGTGGGTGGTTGTGAGTCACCTGACATAAGTGCAAGAAACCAGTCTCTGGTCCTCTGCAGGAACAGTGCACAGACTTAAAACACTGAGCCAATCTAGCATAGTTCTTTGTCCTCAATACCATCTCTCTAACTCAGCATAGTTCTTTGTCTTCAATAGGGAGAACATAGAAGAGTAAGGCAAAGTCTGGGCATCTCCTAATGTATTGAATAACTGACTTGTGGGACTTATACTTGTTACATAATATACAACATACATATATACATCATATATACATATACACATACACATACATATATGTTTTTAATGGATATCCTAGCTATGCTGTAAAGCATACATCAAAGATCCCAGAGATTGGAGCTATGCCTTCCATCTAAAGCAATGTGCTGCATCTATAGCGTTTAATTATTAACATCCGTAAAAGGCCAATTATGCCATTCAAAAGTAAGACGTTTTATTTGAAAACCACAAAAAGATACATGCAATCATTACAATGCGAGCTACCATCATATGGGATATGCAGTAATCCCTCCAGCAAGCTTAAGCTTTACATATTAATGGCGATATCAGAGAGCAGGAAGATGCCTTCACAGCGCCGGTGAGGTTTCTTTTTTTCTGTTTCTTTCTTTTTTTTTTTACAGCACAGAAGTGGCCCTGTTACTTGGTTCAGTTCCTTGTGTGTGCTGGGAAGGACAACTCTGGTGTGTCGGCTCTTCTGGCCTCTGTTCTGGGGCTGGGGTTCTTTTTGTAATGAGCAGTAATGTACAGAGATTACTAAGTGAGGAAGAGAATGTTTATTCAGATGGTTGGCAACATCTTTGTGGCACTCTGTATGGATCTCCTGTGGAGTAGGTACGCCCTGCAGGGAAACACTGCAGATGCTTTATCCTTGAACATGTGATTAGACAGCTGTCAGAGACAATGAGAACCTCAAAGTTCTTACTCAGTGACCAAGGGTCTATCGGTAGTCTCAGGCTACAAAGAAAATGTAGCTGGGTCAGTGAAATGCTTTAAGTTGGTAAAACATACACAGACCCTGGGTTCCAGGTCTTGCTCTCCATTAACCAGGCATGGTAATACATACTTGAAATTTTAACACTCAGGAGATAAAGGCAGGAAGATCACAAGTTTAAGGTCACCCTTGAGTATACAGTGGGATTGATGCTGGCCTAGGTTACATGAGACTTTGCCAGATAGATAGATAGATAGATAGATAGATAGATAGATAGATAGATAGATAGATAGATAGATAGATAGACAGATAGATAGATAGACAGATAGATAGAAAGATGGGTGGGTAGGTGGGTGGATGGATGGATTTATGGATGGATGGGTAGGAAGGTAGGTAAGTATGTAAATGGGTAGATAGATAGATAGATAGATAGATAGATAGATAGATAGATAGATAGATATAGATAGATAGATGAATGGGTAAAATAGTTTTTAAAAAACCCAAATCTTAACTTTAAAATTATAGGTTTTACTTTGTGCAAGACAGTAAATGTGTATTTCTTGAAATGTTAGTGTAAGGACTAGGTGAGGCTTCCTTGACCACTAGTCTACAATTCTTAACTATGGAAAGCTAAAGCAAAAACAACAACAACAACAAACCTACAAACAACCCCCCCCCAACAAACCAACTTGTGCACCAAGAGAAGATTATAGGGGAGTCATGAGAGTGGAAACTCCAGAGGAAGGTTCTTTCATGCTTCACCCTTTCCAGAGGATGGCTGAGCAACTACCAAGAGATTTGCTTGCTGATGCCTGCTGGGTCAAACATCTGCCTCCCTCCCCCACCCCACCCCAAAGCTTCAAAAACTCAGAGCAGACAACTCGAATATCAAGAAAACCCATTCCTCAATGAAAACTAAGCAGGAACCGCAGAGACGCATGCCATGCACACACATAGCTGACCCAAGGAGAGACGGCCGACTGCGCCCCGCTTTATCCTGCATGCTGTGGTTCAGAAACCAGGACAAGTGGACATGTCTTGATGGAAGTACAAGCAGATGCATTGCAGGGACTAACTGGTGATGTGTATCCCAGAACTTGGAGTGGGGTTCCCCTCTGGAGAAGGGGAGGAAAGAAGTTCTGATTGACAGGATTGGCTAAATGAACAATTACAGCATGGTGGCCCCATCTGTGCTGAGCAGTGAGCTCACTTCTTACCCAGCTACAGAAAGCCCTCTTCTCTACTCAGCTTCTGCTCTTGGGAGACCTCCAGTTCCAGCAAGGTTTTCAAGGCCATTTTCTGTGCTTGTGATCTGAAGGAGACCTGGTCTTTTTATGGTTCTGTTTCAAAAACAGCTAATAAAAAAAATTGAAGAGCAAGAAAAAAAATGGCTTAACAGTTCACTTAAGAGGTGATACAAGGTTCACTTGATGAGCTTGGCATAATTGTTCATAAACGTATGAACATTTTAAAACATTGTGCTATATACAGTTTATACCATAAAAATACATCATCGTTATGTGTTCATTAAAATAAAAATCAGTATAATTTAGTACTCCTCTCCTGAAAGAACATAGACACAGCTGTCCTGGGGCAGGCATGTCACAGCTAATGACAGTGGGTGCTGATGTGACTATATCAGACAAAAATAAATTTTCACTCACATTCCCATAAAATAAAACCTTAAAATCAATTGATCTCAGACAGAAGAATAAGAAAGAACGGCCAAACCAACTCGGAAGATCTGTGGCTTTAAGCAGTAGAAGGCACAACAGGACTGCGGTTCAGCAGGACCTCTCTCCAGATGACCTCAGGCCTACAACAGCATCTTTGCCTAACTGTATTTTGCAATGGTCCAAATGGTACCAGGGTTTTGGATAGGGGTGTGGAGGGAGAGAACTGGGGTGGGAAAACTGAGGCGGATCTGCCACAGAGATGATTGTTGAAAGTTGACAGCTGCCAAACACACTGTGTCCCTGGCAACACCTGTTGAGTGTCCGTGGTGGCAGAGAGAGTCAGATGAAGAAAGACAGCTGTACACATGCCAACAGCAGCAGGATGCTGCTCTGGACTCGCGCTCTGCCAGCCGAAGATGTGCCAAACTCGCTGGCCCAGGTTCAGATGGCTGGGTGTCCACTTGGTGTGCCAGCTAGTAAGCCCCGGACTACATTTGCATTAACACCGCTTGGCCACCTCCCCCCTGTTCCTTCCTCCCATGCTGCACACAACATCAGCCTTCATCACGGGATGTCATCTTCAGGCTGCCTTTCAGAACCAGTATTTCAGTGAAACATGAGGTAAGCCTGATGCTGTGCCGAATTGCCTCGAAGGAAGCCAGCCTCAGCTGAGAGCAAAACAAAGAAGGTCCCATCTCAGGTTCTTGGCAGCAGGTTAGAAAAATATGGTAGGTGGCTTCATTGTGTGTGTGTGTGTGTGTGTGTGTGTGCGTGTGTGTGTGTGTGTGTGTGTACACACGCTTGCAAGAAAGAATAAATGAGGTTTTTGCATTTTATCTCCTGCAAAAGTTGGTCTTATGCAGACATATTTTTATTCAAATTCCTTGACTTTGGGGGAAATTTTCATCTTGGCTAGGAGTTTCATAAAGACAGTGGATATTATAGAGAAAGTTTGGTTCTGCCTCCAGATGTTTTCTAAGATGGAGTAGTGTCTAACACACCTGCCTAACTTCTTACCTTTTTTCAAGGCTGTAGGGAGAAAGTCAAGAAATGAGAAATCTCAGATCTAAATGGAGAAGTCTGTCTTTGCACAGACCACTGTCTGCGTTTAGAATATACATCATTTCATTCCTTTGTATGTGGCAGCACAGGGGTGGCAGGGGACGAAGCCTGAGGAACAGAGAGGCTCTGGTCATCACCTGTCTTCAGAGCTCGCCTCTCTCAGAACTTCTTTTCTTTTCTTTTCCTTTCTTTTCTTTTTCTTTTTCTTTTTTTCTTTTTTTTTTCTTTACTTTTTTCAGGTTATAATTACAATATTTCTTTCTTCCCTTTCCTTCCTCCAAACACTCCCATATACCTCTCCTTGCTCTCGTTTAAATTTATGGCCTTTTTTCATTAATTGTTATTGCATATGTATATATATATGCATATATATATATGCACACACACAATACATATATGTATATGTATATCCTAAATATAACCTGCTCAGAAGGGGCACAGTTCATCATGGTAGAGAGGCATGGTAGCAGAAATGGATGGTAGAGAAGTCTGTTTGCCTCATGGTGGAATAGAGAAGGGTAGGGAAAGTTCCAATATGCTCTTCAAAGACACACATGCAATGGCCTATCTTCTTCACTAGGTCCATTTCCTAAAGGCTCCAATTGCCTCCCAGTAACACCACCTGGGGAACAAAGCCCTTAATATTTGAACCTTTGAAGCCATGTAAGATCTAAAACTTAACAATTAAATGTGTGTGTGTATGTTTGTGTGTGTGTGAGAGAGAGAGAGACAGACAGACAGACAGACAGACAGACAGACAGACAGACAGACAGAGAAAGAGAGAGGGGGTGTCATGAGGGGCAAGGTATGGTGGCCCAAGCCTTTAATTCCAGAAGTTGGGAGGCAGAGGCAGGTGCATCTCTGAGTCAGCCAGGGCTACAAAGTAAGAACTTGCTATAAAACCAACAAACAAAAAAGTGCCAATGTGTATGGAATGTAAGGTACTGACACAAGATGCTATTAACCTCAGCTATCTAGAGAAAACAATGAAACGTTGATTTCATAAAGAGAAGCCAAGAGCCATTAATACATTGTTCCTGCTTGGTAAAAAGGAAAGCAGTGTTCATTGGTGCAGCTACTGATTAAAAATCATGTTTTTTAAGAGAGGCCCCTTGGTCTTGCAAACTTTATGTGCCCCAGTACAGGGGAATACCAGGGCCAAGAAGTGGGAGTGGGTAGGTAGGAGAGCAGGGTGGGCGGAGGGTATAGAGGACTTTTGGGATAACATTTGAAATGTAAATGAAGAAAATACCTAATAAAAATGGAAAAAGAAAAAAAACCATGTTTCTTAATGTACTTGTTATGAAAACATTATCAGCCACCAATTTCTATTTAACCTGGTCTAGAGCAGTGGCTTTCAAGCTTCCTAATGCTGTAACTCTTCAATACATTTCTTCTTGTTGTGGTGACCCCAAAGCATAATATCACTTTCACTGACACGTCATAGCTGTTTTCCTCATTTATAAAATGAATATAACAGAGATCATGAAAAGTAAGCGAGATAATAAATGTCAAATATTTAGCACAGTTCCAGGTCCACATTAAGTACTCAATAAATGTTATTTAAATAGGAGAATCCATGAAGGTCTACCAATGAATGATGGCCAGTGTAAAGGCCAGGGCCTTGGGAAGTATTTTCAAGAAGCAAACCTCACTGTAGGTTGCATGTGAGTAGCAACAGCATTGACCAAGATGCACACTGAGCCAGGGGGTGGGGGGAGGGGCTCAAGTTCCAAGGGTTCTAAGAACTTTATACTTAGGGCTACAAGAAGATGCCTGCTTCTCTTACATTTATATATCCTGTTTTCTATTACTGTGATGAAACCACTACCAAAATCAAACTGGGGAGAAAAGGAGTTATTTAGCTTATATTTCCATATCATTGAAGGAAGTCAGGGCAGGAACTCAAACAGGGCAGGAATCTTGAGGCAGGAACTGATGCAGAGGTCATGAAGGAGTGTTGCTTACTGGCTTGCTCCTCATGCCCTACTCAGCCTGCTTTCTTACAGAACCCAGGGTCATTAGCCTAGGGATAGCATCACCCAAAATGGGCTGGGTCCTCCCCCCATCATCACTAATTAAGAAAATGCCTACAGACTTGCCTACAGACAGATCTTATTGAGGGATTTTCTAAATTTGATTTCTTCCTTCAGGTGTCTTTAGCTTCAGTCAAGTTAACATAAAACCAGCCAGCATAGTATCTGAAGGGTATTAACCCTTCGTAGCATCTTTTCTGGAACTTAATCTCACTTTTAAAATCAGATATCATCACCAGGATCCCTATGATCCTTAAGTGTCTCCCATATTTTCTTACTTTTTCTCCAATCTTGAGGCATTTCTACATGGGTGACATATTTCTCTAGGGTTTTCCTAGGGCATTAAATGATGCCAGGTGCTATGGTTTGAATTTAGAAAAAAATCTATTAAGTTAAAGGCTTGTCCCCAGCTTGGCTCACTGGGGAGGTTTTTTGAACATCCAATGGATGGGGCCTACTAGGAAGTTTTTAGTCAATAAGGGCATTCCCTTCATGGGATAGTAGTTGTTTCTCTGCACTTCTTCCACCAAGTAAGCAAGCTTCCTGCTTCACACAGTCCTGCTGTAATAATGGACTGTACCACATCCAACACAAACGTGACAGAACAAAGTGGCCATGAACTAAGACTTCTAAAACCATGAGCCAAAATCAAACTTCCCATCATGTAAGCGGACTCTTTACGGTACTTTGTCACAGCGAGGGGGTGCTGGCTAATAGAGCAGATGACCTGAAACACTTACTGATATCCCTTCCAGTCCACAAGATTGAGGAAATGGCTTCCACCATACCCTTTGTTAAAAAATCTTGATCCGCCATTAAAAGTCCTTCAGGGCAAAGACAATCAGTTCAGAGTCAATCACCAAATACAATTTAACAAGATGGGAGACAAATTTGGATGTGTTTTGTGGAGAAAGCAGCTTGGAGAAGAAGGAAGGGAGAAAGAGATGGTTGACGGGAGGGAAGTGAGAGAGAGAGAGAGATTTGTAAAATGTCATGTATGTCAAGAGATAATATTTGGAAGTTAAAGTTCAAGTTAAAGATTGCTTGAACTAGAAGTTCAAGAACAACCTGAACAACTCAACAAGACTTTAGTTCTGATACAGTTAGAAAACCAGAAACCAAGACCACAATCTAGAACTACATTTTAAAGTCAGAGGCTCATTATGTATCTCACCTGTTCACTCAAACAACATTGTCACACACACAAAAGCAAAACTGTTTGTTTGTTTGTTTGTTTGAATTGTATCTATATTTTATTTTCCCCTAAAGATCAGTATTTTATCCTTGGCATCTTTAGTTCAAGTTTCTGAGGAGCTTCCAATCCTATAGATGTAGGTTTAGGATTTGTCGTTAATCATCTTTCAAGCATTTCAGAGTATTATATCCAACGCTCCAGCTGACTTAGCACATTGCACATGTGGTTTGACATTGGGATTTCACATCTGTTGAGATGTTCTAGGACAAGGAAGGCAGAGTCACAGCATTGTACATGGAGGCTCACAGACGATGGCGCAACATGTGTGTGCACACCACACAATGAGTGAGTGAGCCACCACACAAAGAGTGAGCCACATTTCTACAGTTGCCGCCTTGATACATGAGTGTCTCTTCAAACAACTGCGGGCTCATTGCTATTATTAATCTGTCTCTGTTGCCAGATTCGCAGCTTCAGAGTAAGAAAATATTATCTGAGCAAATATTTAAGCAGAATTCTCTACGCTGCACTGGTTCATTAAAGAAGAGTTTTCCGTCAGTTTGTTCTGGAGTAAAGTGAAATGCCCCAAATAAACACACTCTCTAGATTCCCTCAGGACATTCTGCCACAGTAGGAAGACAGGCTTCTTGAGAAGAAAGGCTGGGTAATGGTGAGTCTCTTATCCAGATCCCTGGGCCACAGTATGCTGGGCAAAGTGATGGTATAACAAATTGTCATGAGTCATCACAGGCACACACAGGTATACATGCACACATGTGCCATGGAAAGAAAGTGCCCCTTAGGTATTTAATCATTAGTATTTTTAAAGTATTACATGGACAATCTATCTTTATGACATATTTCACATTGGCATAGTTGATTTTAGGAAGTTTGTTTTTGTTTTACTCTTTCAGAAAATATTTAGTCTGTGCATGCGTATGTGTGTGTGTGTGTGTGTGTGTGTGTGTGTGTGTGTGTGTGTGTGTGAGAGAGAGAGAGAGAGAGAGAGAGAGAGAGAGAGAGAGAGAGAGAGAGAGAGAGAGAACATGTGCCACATCATGCATGTGAACTTCTGAGCGTCTCTCCTCTTCCACCCAGCTGAGGCAGGACATCTGTTCTTTGTACAGCTGTGCTGTGTGCTCCAGGCTAGCTGGCTTTCCAGTCTCTGTCTTTCTTCTTGAAGCAGGTGGGTTGAGATCACAGATGTACACACTGCATTGTGCTTTTGATGTGGGTTTTAGGAGAGAAACCTGGGTTTTCTGAGTTGTGTGTCTAGAGCTTTGCCCATGAGCCCCCTCTCTAGCCTTACTGTGTTGGGTTTTGTTTGTTGTTTTTTCTGGGGTTTTTTGTTTGTTTGCTTATTTGTTTTTGTTTTCCTTAAAAGTATTAGTGTTGGAAGTAACATCTTTGAGCTGGCTTTGCTTGTGTCAATAACCACTTCCTAGTGTTCTTGTCATTACTAACCTTGAGAGTGGAAGAGAAAACATCAGTTCATGAAAAAAATCCAGCATGGCGCAGCTCTAGCTTTCCACTGGATCCACACATTAGGTAAATGACGTTAGTGAGCTAGATCTCTTCTCCTAAGCATAGTCTCCAGTATGATATATATATATAGTATGTATACTATATATATAGTATGATACTATATATATAGTATGTATATATACATACTAAGAAAATGGCTGCTACTAGCTCCTTCCACACTTTATCTTAATGTTTTGTAGAATAAAGGCCATGGCTCTCTATTCTCCACTTCTAGAAAGCCTATGCTACCGATGTCTTCAAGCAGATGCATCAATTCTATTATTAATAACGCCAGTGAAGCTGTACTGTGTGTGGTGGATTGCTTGAGGATTTGTTGTAGTTGGGTTACATGGATTTGTTTAGTTTTGCTTCCTTTCTTTCTTTCAATGCACATGTTAAAAGGAAGCTACAGTTTATTATTTGCGACTACAAAATTATGTTTGGAATCACAGATAAAAATATCAAACTCTCATCTTATATTTAAAAATAGACATTTTATTATAATAAGGGGAGAAACCATCCAGCTCTATCTTGTCATTTTTTATCACAAAGAAGAGAGAAGTGAAATCCGACTTTAAAAGGCTGTGGAACATTGCACATTTAAAGTACTCAGCAAGTTACTCCCTGAAGCACTCCATATGATATGTAAATCTTTTGATCTTTCACAAAATGCATGAATACTATAAAGAATAATGAGTACAAGCTTGGAAAATACAATATTGACTGTCAGTGTAGCACTTAGCCACAATTATTATTTGCATGGCTTTTGCAACATAACCAGGGGGGATACCTCTGTGAGTATGTTAAAACCATGCCTGTCTCTGCCAAAGGAGATTTGATTTTCTAAGGAAGATTTCTTTTGCCCTTCTGCCTTCCTTTGGTTATTCTTTCCTTCCAAAAACCCCTTTCTCAAAATAGAAGAAAGTCTTTGGAAAGGATAAAATTGACTGGAAGTTAAAGAGAGAAGCTTCGATCCCCCATTGTCATTAATTATCATAGGATGGATAACGTAACTTGGCTTTGGGAACTATCACTCCATGACACCCCGCAGAAAGAATATTTAAAACCCAGTAAGCTGTTCTTTGTAAAAAAAAAAAAATCTTTATTTAAAACTTAGGCTAGCAGTCTGGATAAAATGTTTTCTTCCAGCTTAATGTGAGAATAGTTTAGCTGATATTTCTCAACGTTTTATGAAACATACAGTTTCAGAAACTCTGAACAGTAGCATTTATTTGTAATGGACAGTAACAGTGTTTTATATGTCAGTGAGAATTCTGATATTTGCAGTCACTTTCCTGTAGTCAAAGAGGATAATGAGCTATGTTCTCGTGGATGGTTGCAGTTATAGGGTAGGCCCTGATGACTTTGCCCCATCCTAAGAATGCAGAGCTGCTAGCTGAGGACAAGTGGCTCATGAGTATGCCACAGGTCTTGGACTTAGTTGTATACATGAGAAGAAACGTATATTGCCAGGCTGAGATAAATGGAACCTAAACGTATGCAGCAGGATTCCACCCAACATGGCCCAGAGACCTGGAACTCAACATGACTATAGGTATTTTTAAAATATTGAGAGAGAGAGAGAGAGAGAGAGAGAGAGAGAGAGAGAGAGAGAGAGAGAGAGAGAGAGAGAGAGAGTTGTCAATAGATACTGTGACCTAAACTCCAGTTCTCTACAAGAACGGTATAGGGTCTATACTGTAGACTCTTTTTTAATATATTTTTTATTAGGCATTTTCCTCATTTACATTTCCAATGCTATCCCAAAAGTCCCCCATACCTCCCCACTCCCCTACCCATCCACTCCCACTTTTTGGCCCTGGCATTTCCCTGTATTGAGGCATATAAAGTTTGCATGTCCAATGGGCCTCTCCTTCCAGTGATGGCCGACTAGGCCATCTTTTGATACATATGCAGCTAGAGTCAAGAGCTCCGGGGTACTGGTTAGTTCATAACGTTGTTCCACCTATAGGGTTGCAGTTCCCTTTAGCTCCTTGGGTACTTTCTCTAGCTCCTCCATTGGGAGCCCTGTGATCTATCCAATAGCTGACTGTGAGCATCCACTTATGTGTTTGCTAGGCCCCGGCATAGTCTCACAAGAGACAGCTATATCAAGGTCCTTTCAGCAAAATCTTGCTAGTGTATGCAATGGTGTCAGCGTTTGGAAGCTGATTATGGGATGGATCCCTGGGTATGGCAGTCTCTAGATGGTCCATCCTTTTGTCTCAGCTCCAAACTTTGTCTCTGTAACTCCTTCCATGGGTGTTTTGTTCCCAATTCTAAGAAGGGGCAAAGTGTCCACACTTTGGTCTTCATTCTTCTTGAGTTTCATGTGTTTTGCAAATTGTAACTTATATCTTGGGTATTCTAAGTTTCTGGGCTAATATCCCCTTATCAGTGAGTACATATCATTTGAATTCTTTTGTGATTGGGTTACCTCACTCAGGATAATGCCCTCCAGGTCCAACCATTTGCCTAGGAATTTCATAAATTCATTCTTTTTAATAGCTGAGTAGTACTCCATTGTGTAAATGTACCACATTTTCTGTATCCATTCCTCTTTTGAGGGGCATCTGGGTTCTTTCCAGCTTCTGGCTATTATAAATAAGGCTGCTATGAACATAGTGGAGCATGTGTCCTTTTTACCGGCTGAAACATCTTCTGGATATATGCCCAGGAGAGGTATTGCAGGATCCTCCGGTAGTACTATGTCCAATTTTCTGAGGAACCGCCAGACTGATTTCCAGAGTGGTTGTACAAGTTTGTAATCCCACCAACAATGGAGGAGTGTTCCTCTTTCTCCACATCCTCACCAGCATCTGCTGTCACCTGAATTTTTTATCTTAGTCATTCTGATTGGTGTGAGATTGTATCTCAGGGTTGTTATACTGTAGACTCTTAACCACTGAGCCATCTCTATGAATAAACTTGTTTTAAACTTTATACAACTACTGCCAAGAGCCAAGAAAATCTGAATGGATTTTGAAAACATTTCAAGGATTTGTGATCTGATTTTATAATTTATTATTAAGCTATAGTGATGAGGACAGTGTGGTATTGACATACAAACAGACAATGAAATAAAAGGGAGAGTCCTACATTATAGCCCTTTGGTTGCACATATGCGTGTGTGCGTGTGTGTGTGTGTGTGTGTGTGTGTGTGTGTGTGTGTGTGCATGCGTGAGAGTAAAACTTTGGGGAGTTGTTTCCCTCGTTCTGCCACCCTCGTTCTGCCACGCTGAGGCAGGGGCTCTCTCATTACTGCGATACTACAGGCACTTTTGTCTCTGCCTCCCATATTGCCTCAGGAGTGCTTGGAAGGGCAGATGTGTACTTTCTTTGGAGATTCCAAGGACCGAACTCAAGCCATCGGTCTTCCATATCAAGCACTTTTTTCCCCCCTGAGCCTTGTTTCCTACCCCCATTTGATGTCTGATAAAGGATCTACACCAGTCTAGTTCAGGAAATAGTTTCTTGATAAGTCATGTTGAAACATGATATCCACATAGGGAATTAATATAACCTCAGTCTTTCGTCACACACAGACACACACACCACACAGGGCAAATAGTCAGGGTAGGTCACAGGCTAAGTATCTTAGAATTATGAGATGCATTTTAAGTGCTTTATTTATAACTATTAATGGGTATGTGCTCATGTGTACATGACATGGATGGGCACAAGTCCCACGATGTGCAAGTAGCATCGAGGACAACTTTATTAGTTACTCCTCTCTCTCCTCCTCCACGCAGTCCCCGGGCATCAACCTCAGGTGGCCAGGGCCTCTCGGCAGGTGCCTTTTCTCCTGAACCACTGATCACTCAAGCGTTAAGATATTTTTTACAGTATAGTATGATACTCCTGAAAATGGAATATAGAGAAAAGTTTCTTGAAGGATGCAGGAAACATAAACAATAAGAAAAATATTTGACTTTATCAAATTTTAAAAGTCCTACTAATCAAAAGACATCATTAAGTAAAGGAATAGGAGTCAGGTGATGGTGGTGAACAGCTTTAATCCCAGCACTCGGGAGGCAGAGGCAGGCAGAGCTCTATGAGTTTGAGGCCAGCCTGGTCGACAGAGCAAGTTCCAGGACAGCCATGGTGACATAGAGAAACCCTGTCTCAGAAAAACCAAACCAAACCAAACAAAAAACATAAAAGAAAAGAAAAAGAAAAGAACATAGGTGATCAATAGGTGAAATTATAAAAGTATTTATCTAGCAAAGGTGATATATATATATACATATACATATATATACATATATATATAAAACATCATAATGTCATATATATATACATACATATATATGTGTATATATATATATATATATATATATATATATATATATATGCTACATATGTCCAAAATATACTGTATGGAATCCTCAAAGAAATAGAAATATTTCTAAAGTACATAGGATATGCAACTCAAAATATATACTGTCTTAGTTAGGGTTTCCATTGCTGTAAAGAGACACCATGACCAAAGCAACTCTTATGAAGAACAACATTTACCTGGGGCTGGCTTACAGGTTCAGAGTTTCAGTCCATTATCATCATTGCAGGGATCACAGCAGCATCCAGGCAGACATGGCGCAGGAGGAGCTGAGAGTTCTACATCTTATTCCAAAGGCCAGCAGGAGAAGACCGGCTCACAGGCAGCCAGGAAGAGGGTCTCAAAGCCCACTCCAACAGTGACACACTTTGCCCAACAAGACCACACTCCTAATAGTGCCACTCCCTGGACCAAGCATATTCAAACCACCACAATAACTCAATTTAAAATTTAAAAATGATTTGAGCAATAAGTTTATGAAAGAAAATATATAAATGGCCAAATGAACTCAAACAAACAAACAAACAAACAAACCCTCCAAACATTTTTTATAAAGGAAATGCAAGAGTCAGGCATGGTGGCACATGCCTTTACTCGCAGCACTGGGGAGGCAGAGGCAGAGGCAGGTGGAGCTCTGAGTTCGAGGCCAGTTCGAGGTTTACAGATCAGATTCTAGGACAGCCAGAGCTACACAGAGAAACCCCGTCTTGAAAAACAAAACAAAACACCACCACCAACAACAAAACAAAGAGGAAATGCAAACTTTAACCACAGTGAAATATAGGCTCACACGCAGCAGAATGCTGAAATGCAAGGCTGACGTCAGTTATGACAACATGGAGCTGCCAGCATTTTCACACAGCGTTGTTGAATATGCAGAAATCACTTATATAACGAATATATCAAAACCCACATTCTCACTCAACAACTCCCTGGTGTTTACCCACAGAAAAAGAAAATACTTATAACATTGTTGGGAAGACTCTGACAGCAGCTTTACTCGTACAGCCAAACACCAGGAACAACTCTGGAGTCCACAACTGAGATTGGCAAGTTCATCCTAGTGTCAGCAGCAAAAACGAATGAGTTACTAAAAAATGCAGCATGGGTGAATTTCAGTGGTATTATGCCAAGGGAAGGGAACAGGCACACAAGGGCACACATGCTATGTAATTCCATTACAGGAAACTCTGGAGTAAGCAAGACTGACCTAGATCTGGAGTGCTTCTCGTGTATCACTGCCAGGCCAGACCTGAGTCCACCCCTGACACCCACATGGTGGATAGATGGAACCAACACCCAAAAGTTGTTTTCTGTCCTTCACACTTATGCCCTGACACACGACATGTTCTTTATAAAAATAGATGTTAGGGACCTGGAGAGAAGGCTCAATGGCTACGAACGCACACTACTCTTCCAGAGGACATGAGTTCAGTTCTCAGCACCCACATCAGATGGCTTACAACCTCCTGTAATTCCAGCTTTAAGGCAATTAATACCCTCTCTGGCCTCCACAGGGACTGCATTCACGTTCACAGACAAAATTCTAAATAAATAAGTAAATAATAATTTACTTATGAGAAGTCAATTATTTATTAAAGGTGTTAGTAGTTTTCATTATTGTATGTTAAGTTTTATTGTCTAGTCATTTAGTATTTAGGGGAAACAGTTATTCTCACATTTAGCTCTCTTAGCTAATGAGTACTCAAAGTACAATGAATATCCTTAACAAAAAACCTAAAGTAATCGTGAATATATAAATGGAATTAGACAATTTGGGCCACAATTTTAAACTTGACCATTACCAGGATCAAAAGAGAAAATATAAACATAGAGGGTCCAGGGCCACGTTCAAACTTTTGAGTATCCAAAAGGCAGCATCTAAACTGCGCTGTCCTAACACACCGGGGATTGCGCTACAGTATTGCGGTCTGGGCAGCTGTGAGCCGTGGCTCAAATACTGACACGGTGTATTTCTCCCAAGATTTCGGAAGATTTCTGTAGCCATCTGGAGATTTGAGAAGGGACATTTCTGCTTCTCTGCCTGGTATCAGATCCCCTGGTGCTGGAATTGCTGGACTGTGAGCTGCCCAGCGTGGGTGCTAGGAACTGACTTCTCCGGACCTCTTGGGGTGCAGCAAGCACTCAACCATGGATGGAGCCATTTCTCCAACCCCATTTGGGAATGTTTTAAGATAGAGTCTCACCATTTAGCTTTGGCTTGTCCCGATTCATAACCTTCCTACCTCAGCGTCTCCAGTGCGTGGATTACAGCCACCTACGTTATAATGATTCCTTTAGGAAAAAAGAAGTTTTACATGGGTTTTTCGTATTGAGTTACATCCTTTGAAACCCCTTTTCTTTTGTCTTTTCTTTTTCTTTCTTTTTTTTGAAACTCTTTTTCATTCGTTGTTTTTTTCTGTTGGTTTACTATTCTCTAGTAACTTACTGTAACAGACTATATTTAACACACCTTCAGGGCCCTTTCCCCCCAGTGTCTAATAACTGGCTCAGCAGTATATTTTTTCTTCCTTTGGAGAAGACAGATCAGACAAGTAAACGAGTCTGAAACAATTTTTCAGGGGGAAAAAAAAAGCATTGATTGATTCTGAGGATTAGAAAGAAGGGTTTGGACTTAAGAGATGGCTCAATGGTTAAGAATACTGACTGCTCTTCCAGAGGACTCGAGTTCAACTCCCAGCAACCACATGACAGCTCATAACTGGTTGTAACTACATTTCCAGGGGATCTGACACCCTCATACCTATGCACATAAAATTAATTTTTAAAAAAGAAAATAAAGTCTTATTTATCCATGGCTACTGATTATTTTTTTTTCCTTGCTCATCAAGAGGGAAATGCCAACAGGTATTGTGGATCAGTATAAACAAGCACTTGAGTCATTTTAAAATTTCACTGGTTTATTCTTCCAAAGCTAAAAGAGGCTCTGTTAAGATAAAATCATGCACATATAGAGGGTGTTAAAAAAAAAACAACACCTTTTTGTATCAAGGATGGGGGACCAGACCATACATGAACTTTCTTATTTACAGGCACATTAACAAGTTTTCTTCCATTTGCTGACACACGTGACAAGAGTGCTTTAAGGAGAGCGCAGTGCTATGCCTGACTTCTACAAATGACATTCAACTTACCTTTTAAATTACCCCCTGAGATGTATTTTTTTAATGTCAAGATTAGCAAAACTCCCTCCTGAGTCTTTAAAGTCAGAACTCCTAAGTGTTCTGCAAGACCTTATCTATAATGCCATCAGACCTGTTCTCAGTTTAATTTCCTTGAGCAAACTTTTTTTTGGAATCACTCAGAATCTAGAAGCCTAAAGAACAGTTGAAATCTCTGAGCAAACTTCTGGTTAGGAGCCTCTGGTTCTGCTGTAGCTGCTCCAAGGCCTTCATTTTAACTAGTGAGGGCCTGTGCTTGACAGAACTGATCAGCAAACTTGTGGAAAAACGGGAGTTTGTGCAAAAGCGCTGACTGCCTTAGCATTCTCTCTCCTCTTCAGTCTAATTTTGTCCTCACCAAGAAACAAAACCATCAAAATAGTCTTGTGAGATATGACCTTTGAACTTAATTAATTAATTAATTAATCAATCATTCTATCTATTTTCTTTGCAAGGAACTCACTTAGACACTTCAGGGTTCTTTTGAAATTTTTGTTCTCTGATAGAAATTAGAATGAAAAAACAAAAAAAAAACAAAAACAAAAACAAAAACAAAAAAACCACCCAGAGTCACGAGCTTCTCAGACTATGGAAGGTTCTAGCCCCAGCGGCCATCGTGAGTAACCTTGTCTTTAGCAAGCATGCTCCTTCCGTCATTTATTCAATCAATAAACGTGTATCACGCCAGCTATCTGTCAAGTGTGGAATAGCAGACTTGAGATATGAAAATGATTAACCACTAACTCCAACCTTGAAGGAAACCAGTCTGAAGAAACAGAGGGGCAAGCGGCTGTTATGCAGAGAGATAGGGATCACAGACACTGTGGAAGGACTTGAAGCCTCACCCCTGACCTTGGGTTGCATGAACAAGACAAGCATGCGCAAGATGGGAAACTTGAGGGGAGAACACGTCACAGCACTGTTTATTGAGACCGCATTTCAGCTTGAGATTTCTATGCAAAGCCCTCACTCCCATCCTTGCCCCAAATATAACCAGAAGACTGGCCAGCACGAAGCATCAGCGGTGGCCCAGAGGTAAAAACTGTGAACTTAAAACCTGCAGTACTTTTAGAACAGACCCTAGGAGAGGTGTAGAAACAGCACTAGCTAATGGCCCTGATGAAGCCTGGTGTGAAGAGGCCAAGATAGCAGAGCGAGGCCAGAAGAGGTATGGATGTCATGGTTGCCTTGTTGTCTTAGCTCTCAGATGCATCCTTGACCCTACAAGCCACAGAAACTTAAATACTGAGCTTTAAAGTAAGGTCAGGCGTGGAGAACCCAGCTCCTTGCCGGGTTGTCACACTGAAGGAATGTCTGTTTTTTAAAACGTCACGAAACAAGCCTCTGAGGGTGGGTCTCGGTGTGAGACAGGCAAGATCAGCAGCATGCCCCGCTCCCCACACAGAGTGTTTGCTTATTCCTATTAGTTATCCAAGGGATCCATTTGTGTGTGCTTTGCACCTGACTGATCCCTAAATATGAAAGAAAAGGAGTCTACTTAAAGATGATTTCTACCCAATACTTAAATTAAAATGCATTTACTGTCACACGGAGCCTTGAGAAACTCTCCACACTGACTTATTTCGTACCTTTTAGACAGCAAACACCACATCCTAAATTCTTCCTAGCATTAGCAAGCTACAATAGGTGTTCTGAAAGCACACCAGGAACTGTAAACATCAGTCTGTCTGTCTGTCTGTCAATCAAAATGTTCTTCTAGGACTTAATATGGGCTTGGGGGGTTTTGTTTGTTTGTTTTAAGTTTTCTTATTTTGAATGACAGCTCATAAGTGCACTGACAAACACTTCTGGTCTCTGTAGCACACAAACCGACTTCTCAGGGGCACCCACTGGAAATCTAAAAAAAAAAAAAAAACACGCTCTGCATACTGGTGGGTGGCTGGTTTATTTATTTTATCCCTTAATACTTCTCTCTCTCCTTCTCTCTTTTTGCTGTTGACAACTCTACTACCATTTGTACCCTGAATTTGAAATCATCAAAAATTCATTTTATTAAAATTCATGTCATTTTTTTAAAACAAAAAGGGCTGTTGCTGGCAATTAATCTCATTTTACTTTAGACTACAATTGCAGTGTTGCTTAGCAATAAATTACCTCATTCAGATTCCAGTTTGAATAAACTATCTTGGCTAAGAGATTAGATGCTCGAATGTTGAGATCAGATTGAAAGGCAGGCATGGAGGGGGTGGGGGGTGTCCAGGCTGAAAAGAGGTCCTTGCTTGTTTACTCAAACAGAACAGGTAAAGAAAAGTAATATCAGCATTTAAGATTGTTATACATTGCATTGATCTCATCTTTCTGATATGTCTGAGAAGTCGAGTCCAGTTGATAACTCTGTTACTAGTGGAGAACTCTGTTACAAGGGACCCTTACTCCAGTGGCTTAGAGAAGGCAGTGGAGAATGCAGCCGCCGCACTTGGCTGTGGGATGATTCATTTCTGCACAATCCTTCAGGAATCCATCTTGTTCTGCAATGTCCTTTCCTGCTTTCAAAGCTGACTTGTGGTCCTGTCCATGCTCTACGTGCTCTTAGGGGCATGGGAGAGAGAGGACGCACCAGAGCTGATGACTTGTCTATGAAGGTGAATGTCCCAGAAGTTAGTGCATTGGACAACACCTAGTCACACCGCTACATGTAGATTCAAGGAATGCTGACAATATCGGCTTTAAGTGGTGTCATATATTTTATTAAAACATCAAGACTGGGGAGAAAAGGGAGGACAAATTCTGGCCAAGCAGGAACTTTCTGATCTGTGTGGAGCACTCGATCCGATATGTTATATTTCTGAGAATCGTACTAAAGATAGTATTAGAGAAAACAGGACTAGAATGCAGTCTGTTTCCAATGGATACTTTTAAAAGACACCTTAGCACAGAACGATAGCAAAAGGCCCAGAGTTTACATAAACACCTTTCAATAGGAGATGCTGTGTTACAAGACAAATGAAAGTCCTTGATTTACCATGCCTCTCTCCAAATGAAAGTAAGGTCACCCTGATTCGGAGAGGCCCTATAGGAAAGGGAGGGGATTCTAATTAGGATTAAGAACATTATCTCTCTCCAAATGTCTGCAAGCATACAACGCTGGCTCTGTCTATGGCTACACCTATAATTTTGCAATATGACTTTTTAAAAACAGAGGATACAATTTGGTAAACTGATAACTAATTTAGATAATACTAATTGTATTGGGTAAAAGATGATTAGGGAAGTTATCAAAGAAACCTCAAGTGTGCTGTGCATTGAAAACATGAATATTGTGTGAAGCTCTTATCCCTTCCACAAAATAGAGGTGATTCCGAGATGTGGCTGCATTCTACAGCATCAGAAGAGATGCTGCCGGGGCAGAGGTGGAAGGCAGACTGCTTGTTCTGACTTGGGGCACACGAGAATCACTTTCAAATTCCCTTCTGTAAGTGGTGATTGTGCACTGGTAACATAAGGTAGCAATATAACATCCTCTTCTGCCTTTATAATCACAAGCCACACTCTGCAGGAAGATTTCCCAGGAGAAATTTCCTACTTCCTCCTCAGTCAAAAACAGATAGTAACTAAACCCTCTTGACTTTTTTTTTTTTTTTTTTGGTCTATTGACCAATTTTTAGAGGATTAGTCAACTATTTGTTTACTATTTGAGGTGAACATAGTATGCGTGGTGATTTGTTTGAGGTATCAACTGGACTGGATTAGGGGACAGCAAGATAGCTAGCAAAGCCCTTTTCTGGGGTGGAGGGGCTCTTCCTAGATGGAGTTGTATGTAAACCAGGTAGTCAGTGGGGAAGAACTTCCCTCAATGTGAATGGATACCATCTAGTTTTCTAGGAGTGCAGACAGAACAAAATGGTAAGAGAAAGTTGGAGTCTCTCAGGCTTCCGGGGCTGGAACACCATTCTTCTCTTGCTCTTGGGCATCAGAACTCTGGGGTTTGCAAGCTTTGGACTTCAAGGCTCCTCCAGCCCTGCCTCAGTTCTTATGCTTGCTGTAGATTGAGGTTTGTGTTATATGTCTTTTGCTACTGGGTTCGGTTGGCCTTGGACAAATTCTCTGTTTCTCTAGGCAACAAGTTACCTATTATGGATCTTGGAACTCTCCAAAATTGTGTGAACCAGTTATACTTTGTAAAAAATCCCTGTTTATCTATCATCTATCTATCTATCTATCTATCTATCTATCTATCTATCTATCTATCTATCTATCTATCTATCTCATATTTATCTGCCTATATAAGGATAAATCCCACTCTCTCTTCTTTCATAATATTCAGGATATAAATACACACATGTATGTATGTGTATGTATGTATATGTATGTGTGTGTATGTATGTGTGTGTTTGTGTGCGAGCGCTCGCGTTCATGCACCGTGTTGATTCTGTCTCTTTGGAGAACCTAATACATTGTATGAATCCCCACATGTATGGTATTAATCTAGTTCCAGGTCTGTTGCTGTGACTGAATACCCCAACAACAAAGCAACTCAAGGAGGAAAGGGACTTACTCAGCTTAAAATTCCAGGTTAACAGTTCATCATTGTGGGGATGTCAGGTAGGGATTTCAAATAGCTAACCACATTGCAGCCACAGTCAAGAGCAGAGAGAAATGAATACCTAGAAGCTAACTTACATGCTTATGCCCAGCTGGATTTCCCTGCTGTTCCATCATTCTGGACCTCCGAAGAAAATGGTGCCTCACACGGTAGGATGGTTCACACATACCAGTTAACTGAAGACAATCCCCAAAGACATGTCCACAGGCTAACCAGCAGAGATAATCTACTCTACCCAGGTGATTCTAGATTATGTCAAGTTAACAATTTACACTAACCATCACAGGTGTCCTGCACAGAACATTTTCAGTGTTTTTCTTTAAATGAACATATTTTCTCTATCACATGATGGTCAGAAAGAAGATGTGTGACCTGATCCAAGTGTTTTATAAAGCAAAAGACATGTCCTGTTCAGATCTAATAAACACTCTCATACTTCTGGAATCTGAGTCAGACAAACCGTCTGAGCTAACTGTTTCTGTCCTTCCATTCTCCACATCCTTCCTTGGATCTAGTCTCTACATTTTTTTGGCTTTGATTTGTGTGTGAAAATATTTCTTTGACCCACATCTCCAAATCGTCCTTGCTTGTGACCTTCTAGTTAGACTTAGCCACTCTAGAGAACAGAAGGTGAGAGGAAGGTCTGGGATAGCCCTTCTGACTCCTCCCATCCATGGGATAGCCCTTCTGGCTCCTCCCTTCCATGGGATAGCCCTTCTGGCTCCTCCCTTCCATGGGATAGCCCTCTGGCTCCTCCCTATTATGCTCTGTCTCAGGCAACAGCTGATTCTCTTTATAACCTCACATCATCACACTTTTCTATTGTTTCATTTCCCTTTTAATTTATTTTCATTTTATTACACTGTATTATTTTCTGTGTGGTGTGTTTTGTGTGCATGTATGGCTGTGCACCACATGCATGTAGTGCTTTAGAAACCAGAAGATGTTGGATCCCCTGAAACTGGAGTTATGAATGGTTGTGAGCCACCATATGGGTGCTGGAAATTGAACCTGGGTATTCTGCATAAATGACAAGTGCTGTTAACCACTGCACCATCTCTCCAGGCCCTTTTTCATCTCTTGTTATATTCAGTAACTTGATTTCTTCTGTTCGACTCTTTATAGTAGTAGGGTAATCACTTTCTACAGTATCTCATGTGTGGGCACTTCATCTGCTGCTTAATCCATGAGTCCAGCTCACATCCATACAAATGATACTTTCCTTAAAGTTCCTTACCCTGACACATCTGGGGTGAATTCTAACATATCAATGACAGGGAATTTAGTTAGCAAATGTTTTTTATGGAAGAGTTCTCTGTAGACTCTGATTTTACTACATCTTAATTTCTCATAGGCTCACTCTAAGTCATTGGGGTGACTACCCCATCACCCCATCACTTTGGTATCAAAGACATTCTGATGCTGATCAATTGTCATCTTATCCAAGAGCTGAAGTCCAGAGCAGCCCACCAAGTCCTGGGCCTCTTTAGAATGTACCTTGCACTGGGACTTGGTCATTCTGGTCATGTGGAATATGTCCGTTTTTCCTTCTTGCAGTCAAGACTTGCTCTACCATCCTGCAAAGACCTGCCCTTTGAAGCACAGATGCACACACACTCACACCCACACTATTACCAACCAGCACTTCCGCACTCCTCAAATTGAACCCATGCATTAGTTATGACAACATAGCCATGGATTGTCGTCCTCTGACCAGCATCCAAGACCAGTCGCCAGGCAGCCCTTGGAGCTATGTTGCCAGACTTAACATGTTAAACCAAATATATTTTCTTATAGAATATTATTAAATGTGTTTTTTTAAGACAGCGAGTCTCATGTTTCCCAGACTGGCCTTAAAGTGCCTCTGTGGTTGAGGATATCTTGGACTTCTAACCTTCCTGTCTTGGCCTCCCAAGCCCTGAAATTCCACATAGGTGCCAGCACACCGAATTTCTATAGTGCTGGGGAGTGAACCGAGCAAGCACTCTACCAACTGAGCTATGTCCTCAAGTCCCAGATGGCTATTCATCTAATAAATGTATGTATGTAGATATGTCTCTTTATAAGAATACCATAGAGTCAAAATACAGAATTTGGAAAATCCAAGAAAAGGGTAAAGAAAAAAAAAGAGCGAAAGAGAAATAAAGATTGAAAGAACAGAAAGATAGAATATATTTCGATTCAAAGGTGTAAGTGATTAAGAGATGGGCAGTGACCGACAGCCGTTTTCCCTGTGTAAAAAAGTCCTGCATACTGAATATGTCAGCAGAAACCCCGGCATGCACGCAGCACTTGCCACTTACCCAGCACAGAACCAGAGCAGCTCCTGTTTCTCAGTGAACTTGGAAATCTGTCTGTGTCAACCTAATTACCCTGTCATCAGCAGCATTTCGTGACAGGCAGGGCATTTACACATTATAAACAGCCCAAAGTGCAGATTTCACTTACCCGATCCTCCGTGTGAAAGAAATGTCTCTAGCTATGAGGTGCAACGAAACATTTCATACTGAAAAACCACGAGAGATTAAGCTGAGATTTGGCTTGGCCTATGAAGACTGATGTCAAGTAATGTTGTAAGGGTAATTATTGTGAAGACTTAATTCCTGTGTCATCAGGTATTTATAGATATACAAAGCAGTCTCCTGATTAAACAGCAGTCAAGGTGACTACATGTTCCCTGTGATTGGCAGTTTAGAGCTCAGACAGCCTAAAAAGATTAAAAACATTAGAAAGTGGCAGGTGACTTCTTCCCCCTCAGGACACTTCCGCCTTGCAAGGAAACCGATGGAGAGTTCTAATGATATTGCTAACAGGTAAATTCTCAAGTGTTCGCTTGCAGCGGGCCTTCTCCAGTAAGGAATGCAAATCCTGTTATGCATCTTTTTCATCTTGGTGAGGTCCCAGCAGCTCTAAAAGTCAGATAGAAGGTGGAGGCAAAATAGAACTTCCCTGAGACTTAACATACCCTGAAACATGTCCAACTTCCAGCAGCAGATAATGTTTCAAAGCTGTTAGCCAAGATCAATTTGTTTTATATCTGATACATTCTCTCTCAGAAACGGAGCCAAAGATTATCCAAAATTCGGTTATTCATAATTTCAGGTAACCAACATTGCTTCTCTGTGAAATGTCCCCTGTAGCTAGCTGGTCCATCACTGGTTTACATGGTTTCTAATTATATACCTAAGTATGCCTTGCCTCTGCCGCCCTCCTTTTTTTCTTTTTTCTAGAAGATTTAGAGTTTAAAAAATAATCTCTTTGAGTTATCATATCGCTTCCTACAAAGATATAGTAAAACTGTATAGTTCTTTGAGCTATATAAAACACACACACGCGCACACACACACATACACACTATCTCAAAGCAGCAAAACACAAGGTTGTCAAGGAGTGTTCAATGAAGAAACTCACAAGACTGGCCTACACCATTTACTGAATAAGTGTAAGCCACTTTAATTAGCTACCATATGAAAATCTGACAATGGTCTTACAGAGTGGATGAGACAGGAGAATTGCTTTCACCTCATGGGTGAAGCATCCAAGGCTTGAGTAGCTTGCCTAAGTCTCAAGGCTTTTGAAGAGAAACATCCAAACCTGCTGATTCCCAGACTGAATGGCTTCCTCAGGGGTCTCCTAGAATCTGCTGCCCTCTAGTAAGAGACACCCATGACTTCTGCAAATTTTGTCCCTCAAACTCCAATCCCCATCACTAAGACTCCCAGCCGTGTTTTCACTGACTAGGGAGACTGTACTAATTACGAGCACGGGCTTTGCCCCCTGACATATCAGGGAGCACTCACTAATTGTATATGAAATGGACACGGGGTTCTCATGAGAAGAAAGGGAATAAGGAGAAGTAAGATGCTGTCCACGCAGTATCTGGCTCATGGACCGCCCTCCATGAATTACTGCCATTGTTATTATTATTCCTAGACAAACTCCAGAGCCGAGCTGCTGTACCTGCCGGCATGTCCACGTCTCCATACCAGCTGTCTCCTTGGGTTCCAGCCAACCTGGCTCACGGCCCCAATTCTCGGCTCAAACCAATGATCTCCTGTCAATAAATACCTCCCTCCCACCAGTCCAGAACGCTCCCCGCTGGACGTTCGTCATGCTTGGCATACCAGTGATGCTGACCCTGACGCTTTTACTTCTGAGAGTAGTTCTTCACCATGCCACCCTTTTGAGTTCAGCCTCTCCCTGGGAACACATTTGGACTTAGTGTTCAACTGTGCATGCATGACAAGGATAGGGGTCTTGTCTACTCATCTATGGTTTCCCTCTGTATCTGCTACCTCCTCCTCTAGAGCGGTGAACTGGTTTAGTCCTACACACTGTCTCTAGAGGCTTATAGGGAGCCATAGGACTGTGATTGTCAGGAAGCAGAATGGAAAAAAAAAACTGTCTAACCATTTTTTTTTCTCCACAAGCCTCCAAGCCTCAGGGGATGCAACCGTAGAATCCTCGGGGATCCATTTCCCCCATGGAGCATCTGAGGGTAATATAAGCAAACAATTTCCCACTTCCTTTTTACTCTTAGCAATCCCCCTGCAGGGCAGAAGAAACGAGTGGTATCTCACCAGTGTCCCGTGTACAGTGTCACTGGAATGGCACTAAGCTCAAGCTCATATACCTGGGCCAACCCAGACAGGCACCCTGAAACAAGTGGGGCTTGGGTGTCCTGTTTGAACCACCCTCTGTGGATGGCCATAGTTGTTATAATTTGTTCTACGGGATCTTAGGGTTCTGAGAACTTCTCTAAAAGCTCAAAAAACAACCCCTATTCTTGCAGTCTCCTTCCCAGACAGATGCCATGGCGAGTGTAACAGTATTCTTCCTGCTAGTCGACGGAATGTTACAGATTAGGGGTGCTGTTGTGTTCCCCAACCCCAGGGCATCCTGGATACCTTGCTCTATTAACATGGATAGAGAAAAAAATCTAAGGCCATTGATGCAAAGTGATTCTAACAAGGAAGAAATGTGGGGTCAAAGGGTGGGAACTCTAGAGCCTCCTTCTGCTACTCCAGTTTGTGCCTGGAGAGACCCTAAGTGTGGTGTAGACATGCATGTCGGTGCCCTTTCGCAGAGAAAATAGGAAATGAATTCCAAACAATACTGGAAACAGCTGACCCTTTTAGCACAAAGCTTAAATATGCTAGGGCTCAGCCAAGGCAGCATGTGCAGAGTAAATATTTTAATCCTTAATTAATCACTTTGGTTAGATTGGTAAAACAGAAGTCTAATGAAAATAATTTGAAATTTCCTTCATGAATAATTGCCTTGTTCAGGGAATTGTGGGAAGAGTCAACTGACTGACCTTCCCTCCTCAGTCAGCTGTACTGCTCCGAGACTTAATTTGTGTCCTTCAGCCCTTTCAGTCACCGTTATGAGATTAGAAATACCTTCTGTGCAGTTTAGCAGCAACGATGCAGTGTGACAGTTCAGTCAGCAGAGAGGTAAAGGACGCAGCGACTCCTGGCTCGCTCGCCGCAGAGCCTGGTGATATGTGGTACAGAGGACAGCATCTTCTCAACCCTGCAACCTTTTATTAGGCTAGGAACGTGATGCATTACTCCAGGTGACGGAACTGGACCGATCCCGTTTTCTTCTCTTTTAATTAGGAACTTGCATAATAAAGTGCCCAGGGTTTGAGCATTTACAAAAAAGGAGAGAAAGAATTTTTCCAGCTCTGAGGGTCGAATGCTACCTTGATTAGCTGTATGCCACCAGATTTAATTACTTCTTTGAGTAAATCAAATCTTCCTCAGAGGCCAATGGTCCCTAGTGTGTAGGGACCAAAGGTTAAGCCACCTTACTAGTTACCTGTTCAGACATGTTGGAACCTGTTAGATCTGAGCCGGGAGAGTGCTCCACCCTGTACCACTTGCCCACTCTCCTCTTCTTCCTCCCCCCCAATCCTCCCCCCAGCCCCCAGTCCTCTTCAGCAATGAATGCATTGGGTATCTGGTTGGAATGTCACTGGGAGTGATGGCTGGCCCTGGGCCATGTGGCTGGTACACACTGGCTCACACTGCCATCATTGCTAAAAATTGCCTCGTCCACCAGTCGGTTTGGCCGGTTCTGTGGACTGCCAAAGTCCACCTGGTACACCATCTGCCACCTCCCCCTGGAGGTTCCTTCTCTCTTTTGTTTCCCAGTCTGGTCCTCGCTCTCAATCTTGCTCTTTTTATTTGGGAGATTCAAATATTTGGGGGAATTTTGCTTTTCCTTCTTAGCAATCAGGAGGGCAGGATGCTCTTGGATTGCTGGAATGCATTTGGATAATTGTACCTTAACTCCTTGCTATCCTGCATTTATCTTGTACAGTGGCCAATAATTTGCTTTAAAAGCTTGCTTAAAGGGCAGAAAAATACTTCTCAAATAGAAAGCATAAAGATAAACAATGTGTAACCCAGGTGCTAATTGAATGAAAACCTGGATCAAGCTTGCTGTCTCTATTCACAAATGGAATTAAGCGCATTCCATGCCAAAAGGGCTATGGAAGTCCTCCATCTCACAGGATCAGAGGCATGGAGAACTGGGAGTCAGAGCAATGCTTTCTGATCAGCTTGACTGTAATAGATGTGTGGAAGGGCAACTGTGTATCCAGCAGTATAATGCATAGGCAAATATTAGTAGCTGAATGTGCTTATTGTTCTAATGACCATTTTTAATGGTAACTCTGCAATGAGAGTGTAAATTAGTATATTCAGTAGAGAAAACAGTAGGGAAGTTCCTAAAAAATTAAAAACAGAGAGTTATTCAATGATCCAGTAATCCTACTTATGGATAGATAGATAGATAGATAGATAGATAGATAGATAGATAGATAGATAGGTAGATAGATAGATAGATATACAGAGAAAATTATATCAGAGGAATAACAACACAACCATGTTCAATGCAGCACTACTCTCAATAACCAAGAAATGCAAACGACCTCAGTGCCTTTGAACCAATGAGTAGATGAAGAAAATGTCCACATAATGGAATACTATTCTACCATAAAAATAATGAAACTCTGTCATTTCCTGTAATGTGAATGGGATTGGAGATCAATGCCAAGTGAAGAAAGCTAGGAGCTGAAAAAGCACAGTGCTGTGCATTCATCGGTGGAGTCTGAAACGGTTGAACTCAGAGGTTTACAACAGAACGGCAGAGGCCGAAGGTGGGAGAAAGCAGAGGGAAAGGGAGATGGGAAGGGCTCTGTCAATGGGACTCAGTTATACTTAGAGTTACGGAGCTCTGGTATTGCTCTGGAGCAAAGTAAGCTGACTATTGCCAGCAATCATGTGCTGCACATTTGAAACAATGAGAGGAAAGGATTTAAAACTGCTCCATGATAAAGAAATATTAATCATTTGAGGAGATAACGTTAAACCATCTCGAGATGCCTGGTTAATGTATATAACTTTTATGGTTTGGTTAAAATCAACCAAGTTAACAATGGCAAAACCATACCTTTAAGGGGTGCCAGAGCTTCAGTGGTCACACCTCTGCATCAAAGGGTCAAATCAAAAGTCTCTGTGAGTCACTTTCTGCTGTTGTGACAAGGTACCTAGGAGAAACAGTCTAAAAGAAAGAAAGATTAGTTTGTCTGGGCTTGTAGTTGTATACGTTTTAGTCATGGCCTCTTTACTCCATCACTGTAGCCCCGAAGAGAAGCAGAACATTATGTGCTGGGGGGGGAGGGGAGGGCGTCTGCTAACCCCAGAGAGTAACCACCCATCCATGTGAAGCAAGAAGAAAACCTGGTTCAACAAGACTCAGTAGCTGGTGTTGGTTCAAACTTCTAGAGTCTGACACCAGGCAGTTTATTCTAGTCATATCTAAGTACAATACAATTTGAGAAGAAAGTTTCCCAGTGTAACATAACCCCATGTGCAAAAGGAGGCATAGCTACATGGAAACCCTACTCCAAATACATGCCAATTTTTCTACGAAGATGGGTTCTAAAGATAGGTTATGTGTGTAATCTTGTGCCTATAGAGGTCGTCTGGGCTATTAACCACCTCTGCTCCTGGTTTTGGGAGTCTGGGGATCCAGGTGTGGCCTGGACCTACAGATAGCACAGGGGTCACATAGGCTATTAGCTACCTCAGTTCCTAGCCTTCCCAATGGAAAACAGGTCATATATCTTTTTTCTTGAAAAGACAGCCTTGAGTCCTGGCTTCCTTGGTGCTATCTGTGAACACAAGGCCCTTTGTGTCCCAAGCTATTGTTCTCGCCGGCAAGAACACACTCAGACAACCGGATTCTTCTGCGGCAAGCTTTATTGCTTCTTAAGGAGGGAAGACCCCGACCCCGGAAAATGGTGCTGCTTATATAGCCCTCAGCGTGGCGTTTCAGCACCTGATGTGGCGTGTCAGCTCCTGATTTGTTGCTCGCTCATCACCTCATTACTACGCCCCAAGATGGGCAGTGACTAGGCGTGAGTTCACTCTCGCACTTGCACACAAGGCTTGTTTACTAGTTAGGCACAGCGGAAGCCAGCGCCTTCTTATAATGGCGATTGCTCGCGGCACGGCTCTCCACACCTTTGTGCACCTAACAGTGCTGGACCAGAGAGGTTGTCTCCTCGCAGGAAGAAAAAAAGAGACACAAGAAGGAGCCAGAGCAAGACATACAAGCCCCCAGTGTCCTACTCCCTCTAACTCAGGCCTCACTTCCTAGCCTCTTGATTTTTCCCAATGACACCATCAAAGTATGAATCCATCAATGGGTTAATAATCCATTCATGAAATCAGATCTCCTGCCCAATCCAATCAGAGGCAACCAGGCTGTAATCACATGAGCATTCAGGAGACTTTTCAGATTCAAGTAAAACTTGGCTCAAGGAGAAATGCCAAGAGAGCTGCTAGGCTCCACAGACAGTCTCATTATTGAGTGTGTGACAGTCTCATCATTGAGTGTCTGGCCGGATCATTTTTCCCAGGCTGGGTGCTGATGACAACATGTTCTGTTCTTCACTTGAAAGTCATTTGTGTTTGCATTCATTCAGAAGTGTTTATTGAACACCTACTTAGTACTAAGGGTTGTGCTGAGCACTGCCCTAGTTAAACCTAACCCCTAACCCTAGCTCTCTTTTCTTTGACACCACTATTTAACTGCTTTCTGCAGCTTGTTCAGTTGTCTTGATACTTGCCACTCAGTTTCTATTTATTTGGCTATTTATGTCTTTCTTTTCTCTTTTCTTTTTTCTTTTTTCTTTTTTCTCTTTTCTCTTTCCTTTTTTCTTTTTTCTTCTTTCTTCTTTCTTCGCTTTCGGGACAGTCTTGTGTATCTCAGGTTGAGCTCAAACTCACTATGTCTCTAAGACTGGCTTTGAGTTTGTGATTTTCCTGCCTTCATCTCAACTGGAAAAAAGTATAATAGGTCCTGTATCCATTTCATACATGGTCATACAGGCTCAAAAGCTTAAGCGACATGCTAAAGGTGACAGTTAGTTGAGGCTCAAAACTGACTTATGATGCTAGCTAGGCCTTGCCCCCTCCATCTCATTACAACCTTGACCCTGAACAACTCAGCTTTGTTTTGTGGGGTTTGTTTTGCTTTCTGATTACTTCTGCTATTCAGAGGTAAAAATCAAATTATTAACTTAAGTTAAATCAAATCCACTTTAAGCAGTGGGTAAAATATCAGGAAGATTAAAACTATTTAACAATAATAAAACATGCACAAAGCTTTCTGATTCTATCTTTCTGCCACACACTCAAAACACAGTCATGCAGTGTGGACGTTTTCACTTTTTTTTTCCCTTGGGTTAACTAGTCTAGGCAACAGCCCCCAACTTGGCCGCCATAAGTGCTGGAGAGTATCCAGCCCTCCCCATCTCTTGCCTTACCCTGCTTTAATTACTTCTTGGGGCTTCCTCATCAGCTGAGTTTGCATATAAAAGCTGAATGCCTGGCCCAGGGCCAGGGCTGCCTCGCAGACTAGGTGAAATGCTGAGTCGCCTTTGGAGGCCAAGAAACAAGACCCTCTTGTTACAACATCAGCCTCTCCCAGTGACAAGTCCCTGAAGAACACAGACCTTCTTCCTCTAACACAGCTGCCCGCCTTCCAGAAGCCAAATGGTTAAGCCTGAAGTAAACTGGATTACTTTTGGGGCAAGCTTCTCATTCACAAAATATATTTCTTTCAAATCTTCCAGCAGCTTCTTATTGGTTTGCGGCTTGTTGTTTTTTTTTTTTTTGTTGTTGTTGTTGTTGTTGCTTTTCCTTTTGTAGATAACCATAAATTCTTAAAAGAAACACGTTTGAAAACTCAAACTGTTTGGGTCTGTAAAATTAGGTCACCACTATCAGAATGTATGGAACCTTGTACTTAATGCAAGCGCTCTGCTTTCCTTTGTGAGCCATTGGTGGAAGCCAAGACTGGGGAGACAAATGTGGGAGAAGCACACTGTCGAGGTTAGGGACTTGTGGACTGGGTTGTTTGGAGGGACTGAAGGATTACAACCTAGAAAAAGGATTCCACACAATCGTTGTGGAAAAAGTTAAAACAAACCTGTTTTTTCCTCGGCCTTTGGACTGTCAAATCCTGGGCCTCTTTGTCACCCCACTGGTTTGACAATGTTCCTAAGAGAATCATTCTATTTGGGGATGTCTGAGGAGAAGGGGTCAAGGGAATCCAGTATGCTGGTCTCACCTTACATGCAAACTGAGCTCACAGAAAATTTGGGTCTGTACTCAACATGACTAAGATGTGCCCAAGCTGAGGCAGGGTTCACCAACACCAGAAATGAGAAGCTGAAATGTTGTGCTCAAGGATCCAGAGCATCCCTGCTTCCGGTGGGGGAGGGGGGGTTGGGGGTTGGGGTGGATCAGGTGACTTTGATGATTCCAAAGGTTTGATTCCTAAATGCCTTTGCTCTCCATCGCTACCCTGACTCTTTGGCTTACGTGAAGGCAGTGGCAAGCCCATAAGTGGCTACTGCTTGTACAACTTGGTTTCAGAGACAGGGGGAAGGTTGCACAGATCAGAAACACACAACTATAGCCTTGTTCTTTGGTTGAGGCTTCCTCCCCTAGTCACAAGCAACTAATGCCGAAGGGAGAGTCCACTAAATGTTACCAGTTATCTAGTATGAATACACTAAAGCAAAATAAGGATGTTGTGGGATTAGGAGTTTTGTGCTAGAATTTCCTGGATTTGGATCTCAGTGTGAAGTTCAGAAAAGCCTAGCCTAGGATACAAAGTGTGAATAAGAATGAGGCCTACCTCATAAGGTTACTGACAATCAAGCAGCATTCTGTGCTTAGACCAGTGGTTAGCAGATAGGAAGAGCTCAGCAAATAATCGCTGCTGTTCACTCCATGGTTTGAACGGTTTGATCTCACAGTTTCTTGAGAGTCAGTTTAGTGATATGCGGACAATGCGCAAGGAACGATTTTTTGCATTGGGGAGGGAGGTTCCTTGGGGGGTCAGGAATGGGAATTACTGGAGAAGAATGAAGACGACTGAAGCAGAGAGCTCAAGAAATCAGCGCTCCTATTCAGCAGTTTTGCTTGGGGACTCTAGGTCTGCCTAGTCCCCCGACTTCACACTTTTATTAGTAGAACCTAGATAGAAGTTTCTCACGAGACTCAGGTGCACAGGAGCCCACCAACTCCACAAACTCTAGGTTCTTCCTTTCCCAAATAGACATCAAGATAGATTCCTTCCAGTGGCCACAACTGCAATAGCTTAAGCTACTTCTTGAAAACCAACCACAGACTTTAAATTCCTCTAAAGACTAGGGATCCTAAAGGCTATCAAGCAAAGAAAGTGTCGTGGGAGCCACCTGGCTCGCTCCCTGGTACCTTCCACCAGGTTTTCCTGGTTAAGTAAAGACAGGCATCACTATTTTTACCTTCCTCATATCTGAACCTGGCTTCATCCAAACATAGAGGAAACTCATTACATGGCATCAGGGTAATCTTTGATGATGCCATCAGTAATTGTTCTGATAACCTGGGACATAAACTTGCTTTTAGCCTCTCCCCACCCTGATCCACTCAGCCTGCTCTCTGCCTCTGTGGGCTTTAAAAATTAATTTGGAGCACAGCGAGATCAGAGAAACAAGGGCATTAGATAGTGTCCTCTGAAATGGACTTCTTGTACTCCCAAAAACGTTCTTAGAAACACACGTGAATTTCTTTGCACTCAAATTAAGGAGGATTAAGGCAGCTAGACAGTTGCTGCCCAGTTCCCTTGGATCATGTGGCCGAGGCTGAAAAGCCTTAAGTTGCTGGCAGGAGCCTAAGTCAGCAGCCTGATCTCCAAATTAATTTTTGAATTAGATGATTGTCCCCTCCCCCTTTTCCTTCTAATTGAGACTTCCATTGAAAAGTGCTTAGCAAACAGATGGAAAGACCCAGAACAAAAGGCTGTTGTGAAAAAAAATAAAATAAAACAGAGGTCATTTGAAACAGTTTTAGGTTAGGACTGGAGGCCCAATTGAACCTTTCTTTTAATTATATTTTTAATAACTCTAAAAATGGATTAAAGTAGAGGGGAACCATCATAGAAGAAGCGAGAGAATGCTTGGAAACCACTTAGATCATCTCAAAATTCATTCTTGTAAGCTTCATGTCCTTCCAAGAACCCAGGACAAAGGCTCCAGGCAGAACACCTTTAGGTTTCATTTCTACAGCAATTAGAATGGCATCCTCTAGGCCTTAAACAGTATCCGGGCTGTCTATACACTCGTAGAAGATTCCTATAAGGTTAAATGCAATGATCATTTTAAAATGTAAAAAAAACAGAAAAGTCGAAGTTCTAGAGGGTGAGGCAGGCAAGTGTTAGCATCAACCACACTCTGAAAGAAAAGACATGTTGAATGTGAACCAACCAAACACTAGTGCACAGAGTGTGTAAGCACTGTGTGTAGAAACACTCCACAGTCCCAGCCCTCGGGAGGCCTAGCATGAGGCTTGTGATTTGGATGACTAGCTAAACTGCAAGACCTTCTCTCTACTACAATGAAAGAGCACTAATGACTTAGATTAAAAGTTCCACAAGGAAAAGAAATTGACATTAAAAAACAAATGCTTAGTTTGGATATTTCAAAATATTAAAATACCAGCTTGGTCCCTAAGACAGTTTTAAAGCCAATGGTACTGGTTGATAGAGAACTGAAAGTTTATCCAGTCTAGTTGATTTATCCCAGCTATTTCATGAGGCCAAACTCTCTAGCATATCAAGAGTTTGGACTTTTGTCACTTCAAGCACCCCTTAGTGGACTTGGAAGAGGAGAGGAAATGGATACAAGCCAATAGTAATGATCTAATAAGTCAATGTCCTTGTTTGTTGTTGACTCTGTGACTGTAGGGATGTAGGCCCTGCACACTCTCATCTTCAACTCTAGGAGAGGGGAAAAAGCCTAGGCAAGTATCATAATCATTACCACAGGTCTTACAGTAGAAGAGATGATGGCGGGGACTGGGGAAATCCCCCAGGGGTCAAGTCATGTTCTTACAGCAGCCATGGTGGACTGTTCAGAGTCCTCTGTGATTCCAGCTCCGTGGGATCTGACCCCTCCCTGGAGTTTACAGGTGCCTGCAGTCACATGTATACAAATATATGCATGGGTAAGTAACTCTTAAAAACAAAGCTGAGGAGACCATCCGCGCCAGCCTTCTGATGTGGAGAAGCACGTCTAAAGAAAACAGAGAGGCATCTCGTGTTTAAGGATGAGAGAGATGTGGGCAATAGAGAGAAGCAAGACTGTTGTGGGGAAAGAGACTGACCAGATGGCCTGTGACAGGTTCCACATACAACGTCCCCAAACCCCAGCATTCCCTTGTGTGTCGACTATTCTTGAATGCATTTTCTTGATTCAAGGTATTTTCTACTATTTCTGTATTTCTAAAGTGGGCACTCGACGGGTTTCCTATGGCTCACTGAATCATAAAAGCACATCTCAGGGCTCTGTAGCTATCATTGCCATACTCACATGGGCTTAAATTATACATTATAAACGTTTTACTAATGGAAAGTCATTGATGGGATGTACTGGAGAGAAGTCTTTGGAACCAACAGCTGAAGGTTAGAGCTGTTACCTAGAATACCCAGTCTAGTTCTGCTGAGGTTCTTTAAAACAAAATAAAAAATTTAAAAGCCTTAACATTACTTTTACATAGGTGTGTATGTGAGGGGTCCCACGTGCCATGGTATACACAAGGAGTCAGGTCTTTCCTTCAACCATATAAGTCCTGGGGGTTGAACTCTGACCATCAGCCTTGATGGCCAGCATGCTCTTTAACCTGCGGAGCCATCTCCCCTGCCCCTCTGTTAAAGCTACTTAATTTTGGTTTATAAAATGTTGACTATAAAGTCTTTAGTGGTTAACTTGTTCTCAAAATCCAAAAATCAAGCGAACAAAAAAAAAACCTTAGTGTTAAACAATTTTTCTTCTTTCTATATTGAAATTCTCTTTGTTAGTCTATCTATAAAAATGATAAGAAAGTAGATACTGACTGTAAATGAGTCAGTTGCGCTTTGGAAATTCCTTTATTCCAGAGAACCTCATTTTAGGCCTAGGGATGTATAATAAGGCATTTGGTAGAGTACTTGTTGACCATGCACAAGCCCTAGGTTTGATGGCCAGCACCTTATAACCAGGCATAGAGAACACCTATAACCCCCCTTCCCCATCTGAGGGGTAAAGGCAGGAAAATCAGAAATTCAAAGTTATTTTCAGCTACATTCAAGGCTGAGCTGGAATATTGAAGACATTGTCTTTTCAAAAAAAAATATTTCATACCTATTATTTCCCTGGCATTGTCTTATATATTAAGGATATGTTAATGAACAAACAAGGCAACAATCCTGCCCTTGGGGGCTAGGACAGTAATAGACCCAAAGAAAATGAATGCATCATAGGGTGACATACTTTACCATAAAGGAAAGCAAAGAAGGCGATAAGGACACTGTGCAGCGAGAAGGTGGCAGTAGAAAGTCAGGAAAGGAACCAATGAAAAACAGGTTCTTCATCAAAGGAGCCCCTTGGGTTGATATCTGAGACAAGAGTTTTCCAGGCCAACAGAACAGCAAGGAGAAAGTCCTACTGTGGTGTGTTCCTCCTATGTCTTCAGAGTTCACCAGAAAGGAGAAGCATCTACAAGCACCTCAATAGACTGATTCCAGCAAGGCAGAATCATACAGAATTGTCTGTAGGTAGAAATGTAGGAAGATTAGAAAAATAGGGAGACATCCTTCCATGTAAGCTCTCATGGGCCATTGTGGGAGTTCCCAGAAGAGACAGAGCAATGACATTAGTTACTGTCTTAGTCAGTTCAGGCTACTGTGACAAAATCCTGGATAGTTTAAATAGCAAAACTTTATTCTTCATGGTTCTTGGAGGCTGGGGGTGGGCTTGCATCCATGATGAGGCTTGTGGTAAAATCCCACTTCCTGGCTTTCTACAGGGCGAATTTGTGCTTTGTTATCACACAGTGGAGAATGAAGAAGGCCCCCTCAGGTTCTCTCTTCTGAGGGCACCAGTGGCATTCAAGAGGGTCCCACCTTCATGACCTAATACCATCATATTGACCATTGGAATTTCAAGGCATGAGTTCTGCAAGCACACAAACAAGCCAAGAACTTGTGATGCATAAAAGGTCAATGGGACAGGAGAAGGATGAATTTGAGATGGACAGTGTCTACTATCCAGAAGTTACAGTTGAAGCCTGCAAATTCTAAGCCAGGTGCTGGTGCCTTCTGTCTTCTTTTTCTATCAAGGATCAGATAATATTTTACACTTCACTGACTCTCTAGTTACCTTCACATCAGCTCAGCTCACAGCTGCCTTTCTGGTGTCAAGTATGAGTGAGTGGGTGTGACCATGTTCAATGTGCAATCTGGATGTGCTGGGCGTGGCTCCTTAGCCTATAGTTTGTGAGGACTTGTATGGGCAAGTATAAATCATGTAGACTTAGTACAAAGTAACTTCATTTCTTCATTTAGTAGACTATTAATCTACAAGGATAAGTCCTCTGGGAGGATATTATTGATAGGGACGCGTTGATTTCTTTCCTTATTTTCTTGTGAACAACAACAAAATGATCTTGGATTCAGAAATAATCCACCACTAAGTGGCCCAACAACTCTATCCAAAGAGATGGTGGGTATCAGCTATTTTGAGGAGATAAAACGCCAAGTGGGTGAGTAGCTGAATGGTTGGCGATGTCAAATGCCTGCCATTTAGATAGTCCTGGATGTCTGTGATGTAAAATTGACTTCCCTTCTGCTCTAGATCACAGCGGTTGATCTAACCCAGCTGTGGTTACCAAGATCCCTCGCCAGCCAGCTTCCATAGGGCCTTTAGTGGCAGCTCCTACCATGGCTGCAACAACTTCTCAGCTCTACTTCCCCTTAATTAAAAATATTCTTTTCCTATACAATATATTCCAGTTACAGTTCCCCTCCCTCTACTCCTTCCAGTTCCTCCCTCATCGCCTCCCCCCATCCATATCCAATCCCTTTCTTCCTCTCATTAGAAAAGAACAGGCTTCTACGAGATAACTATCAAATATAACAAAATATGATATGATATGATAAAATAAAAACATCACGAGGATGTTGGAGAAGCCAAGCCAACATAAAATAAAAGAGTCCTAAGAGCAGGCACGGAAGTCAGAGACCCATTTATTCACACACACAGGAGTCGCATAAAAATACTAATCCGGAAGCTAAAATGTATGCAGAAGACCTGGTACAGACCTGTGTCTGCCCTGTGCTTGCTGCTTCAGACTCTGTGGCTTTATATGAGCCTTGCTCCATTGACTTCAAGGGCTTTGTTCTCCTGGTCTCCATCCTTTTGGCTCTTACACTTCTTATGCCACCTCTTCCAAGAGGTTCCTTGAGCTCTGAGGGGAGGGGTTTGATGGAGACATCCTATTTAGATCAGCTTCACCTTTAAATTTATCATCATCATCATCCTAACTGTGTGTGCTCATGTGACAGTGCAGGTATGCAAATGCCATGGCATGTATAGGGTCAGATGACAACCATCTAGAGTCAGTTTTCTTTTTTCATTATGGCTTCTGAGGATCAAACTCATGTTGTCCAACACTCCTGTTAGTCCTCAGCTCTACCTTTTTGCTGGTGCCCATTTGATGATTCCAGCCTCTAAGTGAATCAGCTTCTGACTCATGCACTCTCTGGTGGCGTTGTGCTATGCTTCTGTGGTAAACATCTCAAATCTCCCATTGCTTGCGCAACAACTGCCCCATATTAAGTTCCTCTGTATTGAGTGCTACAGTGGTTTCGTTCTTTTCTGTCAGGATCTTGGCTGGTGCAGGAGTCTGCTTGTGAACGTCACTCTGGAGAGAAGGTTAGACGCTGATGTTTACCAGGCTCTCGCGTCTGCTCTCACTCTTTTTATTAATAACCAGGATAATGATGTACCCGATATGTAAGCTAATCACACTTGCAAATGCCCTGGAGCTTATTGGAAAAGCTATTTGCTATGTGACAGAATCCGGATCTAAAAATATCTTAATAGACCAAATCTAACAAGAAGGAATTCGATAAGAAAAATGTGAACTCTCTCACTTGGGCCCCCAGATAAGCATTAGGATGGGGAAACTGGGGCACAGTAGCACACCATAAACTTTCATTTCATGCATGCTTCATTTCAGGCAAAAGTTTACAAAAATAAAAAGTCTAAAGGGTGCACCTGTGGCATTGAGAATTGTGGCATCAACAGAGAATTTTCTACTCTTCCTGCAGCATCTCACACTGGGATTGCCCATTGTCCTCAGGGCACAGCTTATAGAAATAACAGGAGGATCTTGAGAGTAATAAACAAAGGAATCAAAGTGTGGGAATTGTGCTCCACTGAAGGAAACTTGAGCGCTCCTGTGCCATCAAGAAGCCTACAGATGCAATATTTCCAGAAGCAGCGAAACAGTTTCTGGATTTTTTTCTCCATGGAGCCATTCAGCAAGTTATAGTGTACAGGCTCTCATGGAGACAATGATGTCTCAACTGCCACCTGTGGGGCAGATTTCCCAGATAAGTACTGGGAAAAGACTGAAAGGAGAATGACAAGAAAAAGAGAGGAGGGAAGGGAGGGAGGGAGAGAGAAAGTAGGGAGGGAGAGAGGAAGGGGGGAGGGAGGGAGGGATAAAAGAAGGATAGAAGAAAGGGAAGGAGGAGGGATAGAGGATAGAAGGAAGGGAGAAAAGAAGAAAGGGAGGGAGAGAGGGGGAGAAGGTAGGAGGAAGGAAGGAAAGAGGGAGGGAGGCAGGAAGGAAAGGAGAGAAGGAAGGAGACATTGCCCCTGAGACAAACTCCAGTAGAGGACTGTGCTAAGCCCACGGTGGCAGAGGGTCACAGAAGGCCTGGAGATGGTGTTATAAGATGAAGATGCCATTGACAAAGGGACTGGGGTCCTAGCAACAGCATCTGGGTCTGATATTGATGCTATTCTGGGACTCAGGGGGGTGTCTTGGCTGGGTGCTAAGGCAGCACGAAGGTGCTATTGGTTGGGAGAAAGAAGGAGGGACGCACCACGCAGAAGCAGCGATGCTGTATCCTGAAGAGCACACCTCCTCTTTTTGCAAGCCATGTTTTGTTTCTAGATTACTTGCTCTCATTGACAACTCCTGCTGCTAACAACATTCCAAAGACCTGCCTCTCTGCCCACTCTCACAAGCCTTGCTCACAGCCACCTTTCAACCCAGCTTCTCCTTCCTCTCACCCCTTCAGTCAATTAATGTCTTATTGTTTGATGAGAAACATCGGAAACTTGGTACTGGAATGACAGGTATACTGGGCTGCAGCTGACAGAGGTTCAAATCCTGTTAGAACTTGATAGCCCCGGCACCTTTACACAACTCCTCGGTTTGCCCTGTGCAAATGGAACACTACTGTCTGTTTACCTGGGGTTGGATGTCAATTGTCTAGCCGCTGGGCACCACTGGGGTGCTAAGTGATTGTCTCCCTTTTCTAAATTCCTCCACACTGTAGGTCATTATCCACCATTAATGACAGCAGTCTTCATTTAGCTGGTATTCACTTAAAAAGAGTGAAGCAAAGTAATTTTAAACAACAGAGCCTTAAAAAATAACCCATTAAACCTATTGGGAATTCTGCTTCACATTCTATTACTGTAGTTATTTTAAATAATGTTAAGAGTTGATGTTTATATCTCACTCCACCGCAGGGGGAAAAACGGACTATTGTTGTCTTGTTTCTCATAATTTTTAATAAGTAAAAGTTATTAACTGTGTGCCATCATGACTAAAGGGCCATCTGGCTGCTCTGGAGTGAAGAATTCTAAGAAAATGAGGCCAGCAGCCTATTTCTGGGCTGCTTTGCACAGGCAGGAGCAGGACACACAGGTCATGGGTAGCCGTGATCAGTATATGACTTTTAGGAAATTAAATGTAGGAACCCAAAAGGATTTCAAAGCATTTATCCACAGGTGGAAAATCAGAATTCTTCAGGCACATGGTGACCTGCCCCAGCCTATAGGATCAGAATCCTCTATGTCCTGGTGTTGAGGGCAGGGGCTCAGTTAGGATTCCACACTGATTACTGTGTCGAGCCCGGGACCCTGAAGAACCGGGCAGAAATGGTTTTTCTAGAGAACTGCTCTGTTTATTTCTTCGGGGTCTTGTGAGAGTTGAGGAGAGAAAGAAAGAATGTGGAAATGATTCCGATGGAGAACAAGGAAGAAGGCTCTCCTCCTTCCTGCATCAGCCTTCCCTGGATGTGGGGGAAGGGAAACCAGTTCACAGATAACCTCAGAATACACAAACAGCGCCCTCAGTAACCAAAAGAGCACCAAGATGATAATGACGGCTGGCTGGTCCCGCTTCAAGAGCACTGGGCTTTTGCCCTCAGCATATACAATTTCTTTCTCTCTGAACACAGTCCCCCACACCTCCCAAGAATGTTTGTAGTTGGAGGATAATGCCTAGAAGGTGTACAATCCCACCGGCTGTCAGAGACAAGGAGCCGGGGTCCCTTCTAGTGGGTGGTAGGTAAGAATTACTAATCCAATCTGCTTGAGTTAACTCAAAACAAGGATTAGTGCAAAGTTCCAGAGTATGCTAATCTCCCTTTATAGGAGTAGACTTCAGCACAGCCACCAAGCCTATGGTTTATAGTTCTTGGGAACAATGAGCCAATTAAACTTGAGAGGGAAAAAGAATCCTGCCCAAGTTTACTGATTGTTACCTAATACTTTGAGTTGCTTTGATTCTTCATGATTTGGCTTTGTGTCTCAGACCCAGGAAATAAAACATTTCTTATTCATTAGAACGCTCCTAAGCACCGCGTGCCTACTAAGTTAACACGTTCTGTTGCGTGCTGGTCATTTTTTCATCTCCTGCCTTATTCAAGAGGCTGGATATCTGTGATAGCTTTTGTATATAGATGATAGTGCTTTCCCAAGCCTGTCCATCAATGCTAACATACCTTCCCTCCCCCAAAACTCACATATTTAAAGCTTACATGAGTTATAAGTGTAACAAATGGTTAGCTGTTTAGATTCAATCCACTTGGTAAAGATTTTCAAATGAACACTAGATACTTTTTAAAGGATAAATACATCTTGAGAAATGCTGGAAAAGTATCTTTCTTCTTCCCACCAGTGTGGCACTGTCATCCGGTGGGAATGTTTTATACCCATAATTGTTGACATCGGCTTAATTTTGTTTGGGTATCTGAATGTATTTTCAAATTGTTCTTAATTTTTTTATTTACATAGACAGTGGTTGGCTTATTTTATTGAAGTACTGGATCATGAGTACAAGTAGTAGAATATTAATTACTTTGATCGTTAGGAGTCAGTATTTGTCTGACAGTGCTAACAACTAACTGTCTGTCAGTATGGTGACCTACTGGATACAAGGGTATCCTCACATACATTTCCTATGGAACTAATTTTAGTCACTCTTGAAGTTTAGAATTATTTTGCAATTTGCACTGCATAAAACTATCAGGAAAATGCGCATGTAACATTTTTAATGACTTGAGTTTATGGTATGTGTCACAATATCTTTTCCAGAAACTTTTTTTAACTAGAGTTTAATGATTAAAAAAGTCTTTTTCATCAATCAAGTTTGCAATTAAGCAAATATATTTTTTAATATTTTGCATTTTCCGAAGAGATATATTTGTTTTTTTTCAGTTAAATTTGAGGAATCAGAACCATTTTTAAAACAGCTAAACTTATTTACACTAGTCAGGTAAGGGCTTGATGATTTTTAACCTACATTTCATTTCCTAGTACAGCATTTTAGTTTGTGTCTCAGCATCAATAAGGTTCAAGAAACAAAAGCTGGACAAATTAGGAAGTCTGGGGTTTTTTGTTTTGTTTTTTGTTTTTTAAGTCTTAGTTCTATCTTCCAGTCGGTGCCCATGTGTAAAGTCCACACTTGTCAGTAGCAGCCAAGTCACCATGGGCAGGCTGTGAGAACCCACTTCAGGAAGTTGGTAGCTGCTGTGCCAACAGCCTAGAAACCTTCTCAAGGAACTGAAAACTGTTTACATGTCCAGTGTGTGAAAGTTTCATGTGTATGTGTGTGTGTGATTTCTGGATTTTTTTTTATCTGCAGTATCAATATGCAAATTTATTTATTACAAGTTGAATCTCATTGAAATGAGAATGAAAAGGCAATACTGTCCCTTTACTATGGTTCACTAACCTTGTTCACACTGAGTTACTGATGCTCAGTAGGAGTTTGCCAGCACCAGCTCCACTCAACCCTTGATGATTATGGAGGCTTTAATTATAATTGAAAATGGGGGGGGGGGGACCTCACTAAAATCTAATCCAAAAATCAATTTTGCATAGAATTTAATAACAGATGGAAGCTTAAAATTCTATAAGTATCAAATGGGAAAAAAATAAAACCTAACATGAAGAAATAAGACTTTAGTCTCCAGAGTCGGTCCCACTACCTGTGTGGAAACGTCCCGATCTCGCCTCTTTCATCAAGTACATGACAAAGGAATTGGCCTCACGCTGAGGCATGGTAAACACATTATGAAATAAAGGCAGGCATCATAAACAGTACCAGCCATGTGAAACAAAGGCGAGCCAGAGGCTGGGGACAGTTTCTCCCTCTCTGGCACTCAGGCTGAGGGTTCTGCCACCGCGGTTGCTAGTCTTTGCATTCTTCCTCTGGGCCTGCCGTGGAGTGGACTTCAGTGGCTGCCCATGAAGCTAGACAGGCTCAAAAACTTCTCCATCCTCTGCTGAGTTTTTCTTGCTTGCTGTGTACCCCAGCAGAAGAACCTCCGAAGGGAGGAAGAGAAAGTGCCCGTGTTTCCTGTTCATCTGCCATGCTTGCGGGAGGGCTCCGGGGTGTGGTCCTGTTCTGTTTGAGACATAAAATAAAACCCTTTCTATATTGCAGCTAAAAGCTAGCGAATATTATTTTTGCTTTCTTGATCTAAGAATCCAAGCACTGTAGAGAGTTGATCTCTTGGTTGTTGTTTTTGTTAGTCTTGTCTCGTGTGGGTTGTTTTGTTTTGTTTATTAACTGTGATAAAATATGGAGGTTTGTATAGACGGTGTACATGCACCTTAAAGAAAATTGCTCTGACTCTGATGGTCACGATGCGGGTGAGGCTACAGGTATGTTCCACATATGGAGACAGTTTTTTCCAATGAAAAGCAGAGTTTTGTTATTCACAACAACCAAAGGTTCCCCAGCCAGAACTCATAACTCAGATCTTCTATTGCAAATAAATAAACCCCACAGCCCTTATGGTCTCGGTTGCCCCTGAGAAGTCCATGGTAGCTGAGCCCGGTCATCTCCTGTGTTATGGCAGCCCCGGAACACTGGTGATACTATGCCTGGATTCCAGTCCTGTGCTGGAGGGAGCAGCCAACCTTTGCTTGCAAACCTTTTAATTTAAACAAAAGACTTGAAAAAAAAAGTAGTTCTTAAATGCAGTTTAATCAATCAAGAGAGAGATGGATGGTGAAGCAGCTAGTAGGATCTGTAGCCAGACTGTCTCCTCCAGCCTTCGTGCCATGTGAAGACACAAACTCAAGACGAATTTCCTGGCTCAGGGATGGCTGTACGTTTGACAATCTGACAAATTATTTTGCTGTGAGGATAATACTTTGGTAAGCCTAACATGTAAAGCCTTAGTTCTCTGATGTGAAAACGAGCCACCATTACCACAAAGGGTCTCAACAAACCCCAAACTGGTAAATTCACCTTCATCTTTTCTTCTTGTAGTATCTGGCATATTACTTTCAAGGAAAGACTGATCTTTTCACCCAAACTTTCCTAAAAGGTTTTTCCAAAGACTTTCTTTTTCAAAATGGAGGACCATCCACCCACACACCAGTGCAATAATGCCTACCAGATACTAATGCTGTTTTTACAGTTCATATGTCTCCCACATTGTTCCTTTTGCTTTCAGAGAAAATTTGAGTAGAGATTTTAGAAAATACACTTGTGTTGGGTGTTTAAATGCTGGAGTTTGGGAGAGCTGGTGTCTTTGTCCTAGCATCTTTCCTTGGTACCATGGGTTAGACCAACACTGAACACACCAAATCCTACTTCCCTCCAGATATAGATGACCATTAATCGTTTAATTCAAGACTGTTGGCTGAACTTGATTTTTCAAAAAATTTAAACATAATTATTTCTGTTTTTCAATATTTTTAAAAATCAGAAAATTTTAAAAGGAGAATTAATATTGCCCAGAGAAAGAGAGAGGGGTTGGCCCTTTTCCTTACTTGTTATCTTTCCTCCTCCCTCCATCCATCCCCCCTTCTTTTTCTTTCCTTCTGTCTGTCTTTCCTTTCTCTACCCATATTTATTTGCTGAAAATGGCCTGCAGTTGGGCATAAACAATATTATCCACTTTGCTTCCTCTTATTAATCCAGGGGAGCCCCCGTCTAATCTCCCACTCATTTCATGCCCGAAGCACAAATGTATTGCTTTGTTTTACAACATACTTCATTCCATCTGTTTGAAGCCTGGTAAGTCAATATTTATCACATTTCTAGATTCTGCATCACTACTGAGCACATCACAACAGGCAGACAAGCCCATCATTCTTTCTTCATGATTTTGGCGTTTAAAAGTGTTATCTCTGTGATGTTAATCTCGCCATTTTCTGCTAGAATATGGTAGCCGGCCTCGTGTTTAAGTAAATCATAAAAACACAACATTTTCAAAGTTCTCCGTTCCCCAGCCCTCTGTAATTACCGTGTCGTGATTACCTTTTCCCTTTCACCGCAGCTTTCTGTGGAAGCCCCGGGAAAGAGTTACTAAAAATTAAATTTCATGCTTGCGTGTGTTTCTGTGATCTGCTGCGTGTATGATCTCTGAGTGCAAACTTCTCTCAAAATAAATGGATTACCCTCTTTACTACACTGTCTGATGTCTCCTCAACTGATAGCATAGCTTCCCTGTGATCTCTAACCCACCACAATCAGAAGGACAAGCGTTGAAATGGGGGCCTCACGGTGGCGCCCTCTGCCTTCGCCGTCCCCTTCCGCAGCACCGGGCAGGCGGCTTGGTCCCAGTCTTCTGCACCGCAAGGACCCCTCCTTGCAAGCCCCCCTCCACACACACACACACCCGCCCCGAACCTTCACTCTCGCCAGTGGAACCCACTTTAGGAAACACTGTCCTAAAAATTAGGATATTGAGTTCTCAATGCCTTGAGCTAGACAGTGTTTGCTGTAAAGAAAGTTCCGTCTCCATACCTGTTAAGAGGTTGATTGGGGAGGAAGTTTTCTGTTATATTAAAACGAATTTAATATATCTTAAATAGCCTAAAACTGCAAAAACCTTGGGAGTTTCCATGGACACCCTCAACCCCCGGAAAACCTGTTGGAGTAGCAGGTTTTCCAAAAGCAAGCGCATGGTTTGTGGGCAGACAGCCTCCGACCTTTCCTAAAGTGCTCTGTAAATATCACCATTGCTTAGTTTGTGAAAGACTAATGTGTTTCCACTAACAAAACTGTCTTCAGGGTGGCTGCTCTCTAGAATAATGCCTGTTTTCCTACTGGGCTTTCTATTGCTGGCATTTTTTCTTTTAAAGGCAATTAAATTTGTCTAAGGGATTGTACTTTGAGGCTATCCAAGGAATTTTAATCAAGAATCAACGAGAAAGCCAAAGTTCTGAGTGGGTGTTAGAGCAGAGACAAAGTAGCAGACCTCAGAAGTATTAATCAGGTACATTTTCTGATACTGCCTTCTGACAAGAGGCAGGTTGTTCTCTTTAAAAAAAAAATCTGTAAGTAAACATTATAAATAAATAATTTGTTTTGGAATGCCCAGCTTCTAGATCTACAAAGTGACATTCACACAACAGGGAAGTTGTGTTACTGATATTAACACAACAATGCAGTTGCTTCTCTTCCTAAGAGCACTAAACCACCAAGGACTTTCCTCTAAAGAGAACACCAGAATCTGTCTAGGTTTACATACCAAGTTCCAGGCCAGCCAAGTCTGCATAGGAAGACCTTGTCTCAAAAAAAAAAGAAAAAAGAAAAGAAAAAAGGAAAAAGGAAGGAAGGAAGGAAGGGAGGGAGGAAGGAAGGAAGGAAGGAAGGAAGGAAGGAAGGAAGGAAGGAAGGAAGGAAGGAAGGAAGGAAGGAAAGGTCTGGAGAGATGACTCAAATTTGAGAGCTGGCTTCTCTCACAAAGGACATGGGTCCAATTCTCAGCACCCAAATGGCACTCACCACCATCCATAACTAACTTTTTGAGATCCAATGCCCTCTTCTGAATTCTATGGGCTCTTGCATATACAGGATACACAGTCCTACATGCAGGAAAAACACCCATATACCATGCATACAAACATTTTTTTCAATGAAAAAACTATTTAGTAAAAGAAAGAAACGAACCACCAGAATGAGTGTCACCCTTAAAGGATGCATTCTTTCAATACGGGAGACAGACTTACAAGTGAGTAGAGGGGTGGTGTGGAAACTAAGTATATAAAGTTGGTGTGGCCATAACACAGCAGCACTCATCTGTTCTTGCAACAGAGCAAAGAAACCAGGCAACTGCCAGCAAGGGAAATCAGGCTAGAAAACCCAAAAGTCCTAGGCACCAACACTTGATGTTCTTGTGACTTTAAAAAGCTCCCAATCAGAGGGGAGGTGGCCCCAGCCATCTCTCTTTGCAGGAACTCACACACCTAGAAAACAAATACATACAGTTATGCACCACCGTGGGAACGTACTGTGAAGCCAATGGAGAGAAACATAATAAACATGTCATACAAGAAGCATATGCTATGATGTAAAGCTTTGGGTTCTCCACAGTGCAGCTCCATTGTAACAACCAAAGCACGGGCATGTAGCAAAACAGAATAAGAAGTCTGGCATGCAGGCCAGCAGAAGCCATCCGGCCAGCGCACAGCCTTGTTAAGCCCGGCTTGCCACCCTGAGGACACTTCTGCTGCACCAGAAACCTTGTCCATCCCCAAAGACCACAGAGCTAAATTAAACAATGAGCATGAACTGAAGCACATGTCTGAGAAGTCACAGCATATTATAAATAAGGCTCTTCGTTATTAATTTCTGGAAAGAGCTGTTTTTAATTAATCTGGTGATAATTGTGTTTCACAAATGAAAGGGCTTCAAATGCACTATAATAAAGGACTAAATATTAAGAAAAGGTACACTTTTCTAAGAGACTTAATACACCCCAGATGTTACGAGTTTGGTGATTTTATGTAACTATGTCTTTTATGTAATTGGTGTTTGATTCCCTTAAAATAGTCCACTGTTTTTGTATTTTTACATGTTTATATAAGACATGCTGACGATGACGGTGCACACCTGTTGTCCCAGCACTCAGGAGGCTGAGGCAGGAGGATTGCTGTGAGTGAAAGAGCAATCTGGGCTATGTAATAAGTTTAAGGACTGTCTGAGATACATGGTAAGACATTGCCTCACAAAATGAAATATGCATGTTTGTCTGGAAAGTTATAAATCATGCTTTTAATTTCATTCCTCAAGAAAAAAAGGAAAGAAAACCGAAAGAAACAAAGACCTCCTTAGTAATTACTTTTGAAATTCAGCTTTAGTTTGTTAGCCCAGATGAGGTAGCTGGGCTCAGGAACCAGGTTTTCTCTTCTCCACACCCTTAGTACTGAATCCAGCCCTGCTATGTAAGCAAGGCTTCAATACACATCGACTGAGATGTGTGATATAGAATCAAGTTGATAAAAGGCACACATTCAAGTCTCATCAGTTGTGTGAAGAACTGATTGTGGTTATCACGGTTTAAGCAGATTGATTTTGGTGTTTGTATTTCTCTACGTGCTGACTTCGCCCGGCCTGCTTCCCAAAGGGCTGTGCCTGAGACCATTCTCCTGAGGGATGCTGTTGGAGGTTGATCATAAGAAGCCTGTGAGATCATAGGCACAGTCTGGGCTTCAGGCCTTCCTTCTCATATGCCTGCTTTTTACTGGAAACAGGAAGTGTGTTTTCCTCTGTTTACTACCCAATTAAAAGTTGCAGTGTGTGCGGGCCAAGCGAGTGGCACTCTCCATTCAGCTTCAGCCGAACCAAAGAAACCAGGCAGCTGCCAGAGAGGGAAATCAGGCTGGAAAACCCAAAGGTCCTAGGTCCCAACACTTTATTTGACGTTTTGACTTTATATATGACGTTTGCTAGCAGAAGCATCGTCTAGATTTCTAGGGAAGAATGAAGAGTGTAGTCTCTTAGAATACTGTTGTTTTATGAAATCTCAGCTTCAAGTGTGTCCAGTCTTTCCTTCTTTCTTTTTTTTTTTTCTTTCTGGAAATAGAAAAACATAAACAAGGAGCTAAGGCATTATTAAGGTAATAATTCAAATATTGAAAGGTATAGCTGAGAAAGAACGAAAAGATTACATCAAGTATTTTTACATATTTTTACATTTTCTCCCTTTTACAGTTGCATCCCAGACTTGTATGGGAATTCAAAACCAAGGAAAACATGAGATATGACCTAGAAGACCCACAGTGAATTGAGGGAATGACGCCTGCGTGCGTTTGCAGGTACATACACTCTCTCACACACACAAACACAATTAATAAGGCAGTGACTAAAAACAACACATGAATAATAATTGCAAGATGGTGAAATTAAAAGCTTACACAAAAATCCACAAGTACAAAGCACCTTCCAAGAGTGGGATTTGTCAGGAGACGCTCTCTGAAGAACTGGACTCGAGCAGAGCCTGTGAAGTATAATATTTTATGTTGCCTTTATTCAACAAACATTGATTTAAGTACCTTTGTGGGCTGGGTCCTGGCTGAGCCGCAGCCTGATGTGTCAGGATGAACAAAACAAGGCCATATTCTTGCCTTTATTCTTGTAAAAATATTTCTCTTTATTTTTTCTTTTCTGCACTTGTGTACAATGTGTGCATGCGTGTATGTGCCGTGTGTGTGGGTTCATGTGTGTGTGTGTGTCTTGCACGTGGGTGTGTATGAAGGCATATGCATGCACAAATGTGGATGCCTGACGTTGGTATCAGGTGTCTTCTTCTGTTGTGTTCCATTTTCTTTATTGAAAAAAGGCCTCTGGCCGAACATGGTGCCAGCCATTTTAGGGAGTCTGGCTAGTCAGTTTGCCCCCAGGGGTTTCCGAGGTCTCCCTCCCAAGCGCTGGAATTACAGGAGTTTCCTTGTCTGTTCAGCTTTAACAGGGATGCTGAAAGTCCTACCTCCAGTCCCCACCCTTGTGACACAAGTGCTTTATTACCTAGCCATCTCTCCGATGCGGTTTCTTTTGATGTCAGAATATACTGTTCTCTGAAAGCACGCTGGAAATTTGTGGTCCAGTATTCCTGGATTCAGCTACCACAGGAGCAAAGGCAGTAAGGAAGAACACTGGCTAATGCAAAGAGGACACTCACAAACACTTCTTGATGTTGCTGGCAACAGGATCTTGTGTAGCCCAGGCTGACCTCTAACTCAGTGTGTTGCTGAAGTCAGCTATGAACTTCTGATCCTCCTGCCTCCGCCTGCCACATGCTGGAATGACAGATCTGTACAGCCGAGCCAGGCAGACACAAGTTTCAAACCCAAAGGAGCAGCCCCAAGACCGCAGCACAAATGAGCTCTTAGCAGCTAGTAGTTCATCACTCTGTTTCAAACATAAATCTAGGCCTATAGGTTAACATTTTACATACAAAAGACTTTCTGGAGTAACTAATATAGTTGTCAATATTCACTTGAAATTGTCATGGACTTCTTTCTCTCTCTCTCTCTTTCTTTCTCTCTCTCTCTCTCTTTCTTTCTTTCTTTCTTTCTTTCTTTCTTTCTTTCTTTCTTTCTTTCTTTCTTTCTTTCTTTCTTTCTTTCTTTCTCTCTCTCTTTCTTCCTTCCTTTCTTCCTTCCTTCCTCCCTCCCTCCCTCTCTTCTTTCCTTCCTTCCTTCCTTCCTTCCTTCCTTCCTTCCTTCCTTCCTTCCTTCCTTCCTTCCTTCCTTCCTTCCTTCCTTCCTCTTCTGATGGCTGTTTTCACTTTCTAATTGCTACATTTTTAAAACAAAAGGTGACTGACATCACCTGTGACCCAGCCCCCCTCCCCAATGTCTGTTTCTAGACACTGCCACCCCCACTCACCAACCACCCTCTGTCTCTATTTTCTGATTCTTCTTCTCCAGTTACACCCTAGTTGTGGCACCCTAACCTTTCTGGCCTTTTACAGTTGTATCTACATGCTACCGTCACTTAAAGGTCTTTGTGTAGTTCTGCAGTGACATCTGCCATGAATTTTCAAACCTTACTATCAAGGTCCTCCCTAAGACGCTTCTCCCTCTTCCTCCTGTCTTTAGAAGTACTCCTCTTCAATATCTTGGCTTCCCAGCCCACCAGAGGCGTGCGGCCACACTTCTCTGGTTTTCTTCCTGCTTCCCAGCACTCATTCAGTTTCCTTTGTAGATTCTCTTCTGCATCTCCGTCCCTCCCTATGTGGGTTGGCCAGAATCCTATCCTGTCTCCTCTCTTGCTATTCCATATGGTCCCTTCATGGTAAGCCCTTCCAAACATATATTTCCTCCGCTTGATGTGTCCAAAATTGTATACATCACTCCTCAGTGTCATTTACTTCTTCCTTGGTCCCCCATGCCCACCCTGCCATCCAATGCAGGAATATAGTGGCTGTTTGTGCCTTCCCTCACCTCCCACTCTTACTCAGTCCTGGAACTCAGACCCTCTAATGTCTCTGCCGTGAATGTACATTTGTCAGTTCTTACTGTCTTATGTCAAACTAGCATCCATTCTAAGACACCATCTTGGCCAATATCCATAATAACCGTGTTCGCTGGGAGTTAAAAATCAATGCTTAGTTACAGATGAATGGCACTTGTTGATACCAAGATTTGAAACCAGACAGTTCAGCTCCAGGAACCTGCTCCATACCCCAATTCTGGGGAGGCTTAAGTCAAACAAACCCTTTCCTTCCGAAGTTACTTTGGTCATGGTTTTTCATCACAGCAATAGAAATCTTGACTAAAACAGCTAAGGTCTAGCTGGAATCTCCCTGCCTCAGCCTCCCAAGTGTCTAGGCTTACAGGCCTGCCCCCACAAGCCCCAGCTTAGGATCCTCACTCTTAAGTACACATTCTATTGCTTCTGTGCTTTGGAAGAAGAAAGTGGGCAACTCTCAAATATATTCTCTTCCTTTGCTAGTCAAGAGCACCGTCCAGAACTGTCACGCCACAGAGGTGGCCTGCGGTCCTTCTGGAAATACTCTCTGGGCGACCCAGGTCTACTCATCAGAATTTGCTTTTCTTGTGAGTCCAGGGAATCCTTGTGCTTGAGAGGCCTGCTCTTGTCCAGCTGCTGAAAGGAGGTGTAAGTGTGTATAATCAAAGTGTTTGCCTTCATAGCCCCATTCTTCCATTGAATAGCTTTATCTGTGGTTCACAGTGAGACTGTTTTGTGGAAGGCAGAAGCACTTCTAACCAATAGCAAGCTATCATTCCAACCCAGATCAAGAAAGCTTGAGGAACACATGAGAACCAGGGAGCTGGGAGGGAGAGGTCACAGCTGTGTGACCTGAAGAATATCTGCTCCTTCTAGGGTGCCTGACCACGTGCAACTCTGTCTTCCTAACAGAACAATACAAATATAAATACACTTTTAAAAGGGATGGGTAGCCTAGAGGGAGAGACCACAGTCCTTCTGTCTTATGACATCGTCTGGCAACTGAGTCATATTCATTTATAGTCATACAAAGCAGAGGTGGAGTGTAGCTAAGGCTTGGGTGCATGGTGCATTGGCAATAGACATAGACACAAACCCCCAAAATCCCCAGGTCTTATGGCCTGCCTCTGGCAATGGGACCACACACATGAAATCATCTTTTGTGTTGATTATTGCGTTTCCTTTTACAAAGATTGTGTCCTGGGAACCCTTGTCTCCAGCTCTGAGGCCATGCACATGGAGGGAAATTGTGAATGCTACCTCATCTGTATGTGCAGGGGGAAAAAGATTTGCTTTCTGCATTTTCACTGACATCTACAATCTATAAGACTCTTCTTTGAAGCCTCAGAATTATATCCAAAGACCACTATTGTCTTACAGCTTATATAAGAAAATCCTTCTCTTGGCTTTACAATTAACACTGAAATGCTAAGTGGTAATATTGATGAGTTTGGGAGAGAGAGCCAGAAGTCTAGAGAAAAATGTGAATGAATCTCTCTCTCTCTCTCTCTCTGTCTCTCTCTCTCTCTCTCTCCCTCCCTCCCCCCCTCTCAAGGCAGGCTTAGTAAAATCTCTACCACTAGATCCAATCCCATTAAAATGAGTTGTAAAAAAGTGAAGTTTTCATGCTGTTAAGCTGCTTCCGTGTGGCAGCAGCATCCCTGCATGCAGCATGTATGTGTGGGACTCTTGCATTCCGAATCGAATCTGTGCAAAGATGGTCCTCAGATCTGCCGTCTTCCCTTAGGGGTCTTCCAAGAGAAACACCCGCCAACTCAATCCCTCCCTGACCAAGAGACACTGGAGCCTTCAGATACATCAGGAGGAGAAGCTGAATTGAGCACAGTTTCACAAATATCTGTGACTTGTAGATTCCATGCTGCAGAAAACCATCAGCAGAAACAGGAGGCTGACCTTGCTGGCCAGAACAAAGGTAGGATTTACTTTTTTGATGGCTGTGAATTTTTTCTTTCTCATAAGAGAGGAATTTAATGAACCTCGATTCTTAAGGAAGTCAGAAGCAGATAACTGAAAGTGGGCTTGGCTCTTCCTTATCTCCCTTGCTCACCTCGGCCACACACCAGGTCTCAGCCCGAACCTCCAAACCCTCATCTGCCCACTGAAGTGCAGACATCTTTCAACTTTGACCTAAATGGTGATTGAACTTTCATCCCAAGGAAGCAGTTTTGAACATTAAGCCACTTCGAGACTTGAAAAGAGCCTGGATGTGTGAGCTCTTCTTAAGCAAGAATCCCAATACCGTGGTCTCTGGCTAACCAATAGAATAAACACTGCATGTCCCAATCCTAGAGGTGATATGTGGGGTGTAGCTAGTCACCAGCAGGAGATGTTTCTGCCTGACCCATTTTAATAGATAAATAAGATGCCAGAGAAAAAGATAAAGAGTCAGTTCCTTTAACTTTTCCAGACATTTTATATGGAAGAAAATATGTATATAGCTTAAGAAAGCAGAAGTGAAAAGGGAAAAAATATAAGCATTTTAGGGTAAATCATGCTCATATCTTGGGTTTCACTTATAGACAGCCAAAAAATCATACCATCTGTTTGTTGTCTAGATGACTTTGCAGGTAAAGTTACTTGTCACAAAGCCTAAAGACCCGAGTTCCATCCTCAGACCTACACAGTGGAAAGAAAGAATTGACCACCTGAAGTTGTGCTCTGACCCACACAAGCACACCACCAAATGCATACATGCACCCCACAGAAATAAAAGTAAGAAAAAAATCATAATAACTCATAATGTCTTTAGGAAACACAGCATCACAAACAATAGCTGTTTGAATGGACAACCCTCTCTCTATTCCTGACTAAATTTATGGAGGATTTGCCTTTAGCCACAAGCAGACCCAGATGAGGATATGCCTCAAAGAGACCATCTGAGGGGCAGAGTAAGTCTGAGAGGATTAACAGCAGAATAAAACCCAGATTAAATCAAATAACCAAAGAGAAATTAGTAGCGCTAGAAAGGTTTTAATGTCTGTCCCAGGGAAACGCCTACCTCAGTGCGCTGGCAGAGGAGGGGGCACATGGCAGCTGTCAATCAAAGTCCCAGGCTAACTTTGATTTCTATTTGGAACGTTCATGGCTCGCACTTTTAAGAAAGTAATTTATACTAGCTTTATTTTCCCTGTCAGTTAGCGTAATGGAGGCTGCCAAAACACTGTCACTTCTTATAACTGATTGCTGCCCCCTCCTTCCCAGGGTTGTCATAAGTGTCTCCAGTGTATTTGTCTTTGGAATGTTGCTCCTTTATTGCCTTTTGTGGGTCGTGTCTTACTCTGGCATTTTTACTGCAGTAGACACATTGCTATATTACAACAGGCCAAAGGTCGTTCACACAGCCATCAATTCGAAGAATGATTTTTTTTTTTTTTGGTTAATAAAACTAACTTACTGAGGGCTGCTTGCTGTGAGGAGAGTTTATATTTGCCAGATCATAGTTTTCTAGAAAATGATGAAATGTCAACCATCAAATTATAATGACTTGTCAGAAATCAAATTCCCTGGGGCTGGAGAGATGGCTCAGCAGTTATGAGCCTATGCTGCTACTCCAAAGGATCCAAGTTTGGTTCCCAGCTTCCATGTCAGGTGGCTCACCGCTGCCTGCAGTGTCAATTCCAGGGGATCTTCCTCAGGTCTCTGAAGGCATCTGCACTCCCATGTACAATCCTCCTCCCCCCAACAGACACACGACACATTCTTAAAAATAGAGCTGTAGAAACAAACAGTCAAACCCCACTGCATCCCTTTGAATCATGTGGATCTTGAGGATGAGCAGAAAGTCCTGTCGTGCTGTGAGGTGCCAACAAGCTGAAGCAAACTCTCGCTTGCAAGCATCTGTGGCAAGTGTTACTTTTCCTGTGGCCCCACAAAGCCTCACAGAGGTGAGTGTTCAGGTTAAGGTCTCGGGTTAAAAGGTGGGGAAGACAAACCTGGCAGCCATCTGCCGAGTTCTCTGATAAATTAATTCCGTTCTTTCAGCTGGGGCTTTTTAAACGCAAAGTGGGCAGGACAACAGTGCCTACCTCCTCAGTTTACCATGGAGGAAGAACAGGCACACCCAGCAGCTGGCTTTCTAAACATGTGTTAGCCAGTGAAGGCGCTTTATCGAATTAACAAATAGCCCTGTCCCTGTGGGTTTGGGACAACCCAACCACCCTTGCGGAGGCTTGTGCCCACTGTCGTGAGTGGCAGTCAGCTCTAGGTAGTCACCAGGGTGATAGAGCAACTGCCTTCTTGGACCTTGCAGGTCACATGCAGAGGGGGAGAGTGCTCTAACTTGGTGGCAAATAAAAGCCCAACTCAGAAGTGACCAATAGGACTTGTCAGCAAACTCATATGACCCCACTTACCTACCAAAGGCGATGGAGGCGAATGCTGGAAATATCTGGCAGTTACCATCAATGATGGTACCCACAAAACATTTTATATACTTACCTGTGGTTATACAAGGGTATATGGAGGGGCAGAGAAAGGAGAGAGGAAAGGGAAGGAAGAGGGGGACCAGGGAGAGAATTAATCTCTCTTTTTCTGTAGATGGGTCAGAAAGACTTGCTTCAAGTCGGCCTCCGGTAAAGCAGAACCGTCGTTTCCATGGCAACGAGAAACTTTTCATGGGGACTTCATCTCACCTGACACCCAGGTGATTTAAGCAAAGGAGGGGACAGGGAGGGAACTTCCACTGCTCCCCTCAATCCGCTTCCAGGGGACCATTTTCCCTCAGCAAGTCGATGTCATCCTCATGAAATAATTGGCAAGAGAGAGAAGAATCTGCATGGGTGACAGGATCCATCAGCTAAACACCACCTGGGGAGTAGCTTTTGGGTAATTAGGGCACTCTGTTGCAGTCAGGGCTGGGACAGTCACACTGGGTGCGACACTAGTCTGGTCATTTTAACTCTCAGATACTTATGTGTAGAGATAAGCCTAAGCTTGGTGTGGGTTTGAGTCACACATAACAGATTACATTATAGCTCTGGCTCTGGAAGGGCATTGCTAAGCCTCTGTCTGGCACAGGCGGGCTCAGTGATGATCCCAGCTCATTATTTCATGCCACCGGTCCATCGGGGCTCACAGATTCCTCCCTCTCCCCCCACCCCCGTAGAAAATGTAACATTCCGTTCAGCTCTGTTAATAAAGTAAAGCTTAGAAATGGAATTTCCCAGGTGAACTCTGTCCCGGTCATGGGGTGAGCTACACAGTGCAGGAAGAATACCAAGGGCACCAGGGCACCTGCTACACCAGCAGACCCAGAAGCTCTGAGCTCTGCAAGCATCCCTGGACTCAGGGCCGTGGGTCAAAGTTGCATTCCTGACCCAGCTGGTGGGTTGGAACCAGCTAGGGGCAGCCCCAGCTGATTGGCAATGGCGCCAACTAACAACCTAGTCCTGCTGTGGTCCGAACCAGTGAGCATCTCCCAGCACAACCGTGTCCCCAGTGGGATCGCAAGGCCTCCTGAAATTACCCATGGAGCCTTGGGCTAGTAGGACTTAGCAAGACCCAGGTTCTGCGCCTGCTCACTGGCCATAGTCCACCTACATACTCTTTCTGGTCCCATCTTCTTTCTAATAAAATGTTGCGTTTGAATTAGCTGGTGCTTTTCAAACTTTATCTCCCTATCTGCATTAGTAAATAAAGTTTGATTATCCTGAGTTGGCAGAGAAGTTGGAAGACTTGAGAACCAGAGCCTTGAAAACTAGGAAGCCTCTTTTCCCTTTATTTATGCATTTGTGTATTATTTATTTATTTATTTATTTATTTATTTATTTATTTATTTATTTATTTATTTTTATCTTTCACATAGAGCTTGTGCACCTTTATGATCTGAGAGGGTGAGCACATGAACCCATTGTGCCCTTCACTGTGAGTGACAGCCCATTGGCTTCTCCACCCTTGCAGAATTCCAGGAGGCCGTCTGGGCAGTCTGCTCTGAGGCAGATCTAGACCAAGATGTCTTGCCTTTCAAAGCCCTGAGGATGGGAGACATGTAGAGATTCACGACTTTAATTCCAGCACTTAGAAGGTAGAGGCAGTGGGATCTCTGTGAGTTTGAGGCCAGCCTTGACTACTTAGCAAGCTTCAGGTCAGCCAGAGCTACAAAGTGACACAGCAGGGGCGCGTGCGGGGGTGGGGTGGGGGTGGGGGTGGGGGTGGGGGTGGGGGACGAAGATAATCTGGAGATCCAGAGTCCTGAGCAGAAACCCGTAGTGGAGCCCGCCCGCACCCAGAACAGTCCACACCAGGAGTCCCACAGCTATGCAGGGAGCTGATCTGACTCAGGGGCAAGCGGAAGAAAATCTGTGTAATTAGCAACTGGCGCCCACAGTTTGTGCTGAGGAGCCAAAACAATTGTGTCCACTCTAGGCCTTGACTTCTGTCTGCTTGGCCTCCCTTCTGGAAGTATCCCGGTGCACAGATGGAGTCTATTACAAATAGCTCAGTGTTTGTTTTGTTTGTTTGTTTGTTTTTTTCTTTGTTTGGGGTTTATTTATTTTTAACACTGCACTTATTTTAAGTGCTGCACTCCAAAACCTGAGCATTTTATTTTAAAACTCTGAGGGGCTCCAGGACTCTGTCTCCACCCTAGCAGCTCTAGATACGGAGACCATTTTCCAGATAAAAAGTGAACAAAGTTCCCACAAAGCCAAAACCTGTGTCTACCTCTCACTGCCTCCTCTGGCCCTTTCCTCTTGGATCTGTGACCCCAATTTAATTGCTGTGGGAGAAAAAACAGCTCAAGATCCCTCTCCAGCACCATGTCTGCCTGTGTGCTGCCATGTTTCCTATCGTGATAATAATGGACTAAATCTCTGAACTGTAGAGCAGCCCCAATTAAGTGTGTTATTGTATGAGTTGCTGTGGTCATGGTATCTATTCACAGCAATAGAACCTTGACTAAGGCAATCTGAATCTTGACCTTAACTAACAACCCTAAGTGAAAGGAACCATGCTTACGGACCACACTAGTACATGAAATACCAGCTAGCAAACCTCTCCTTTTGATAAGCATTTCTACAGTGTATCTGAAAAGTGCAGTGTGGTTTGTTTTCCGTGCTATATTTGTGGAGTACAGTGTAGGTGGGTGTTTCCACAATGCACATAGTGTTTCCATACTGTATCTGAAATGTGGTATAATATAACTGGTGGGTGTTTGCACACTATCTGTGGTGTAATGTAGATCAGTGTGCTCTCTAATTTTATGTCCACTTGACAGAAGCTAGAGTAGTCTGAGAATAGGGACCCTCAAGTGAGAAAATTCTCCATAATATTAGGTTGTAAGTGAGCTTACATTTTCTTAATAAGTGACATAGGAGGGCCCAATTCCCTGTGGGCAGTGTCACCCCAGAGCTACTGGGTTTGAGTTCAATAAGAAAGCAAGCTGAGCAAACCATGGAGAGCAACCCAGTGAGAATTGCCCTTCCATGGCCTCTGTATCAGCTCCTGCCTCCAGGTTCCTGCCCTGTTGGAGTTCTCGCCCTGACATCCTCTGGTGATGAACAGTGTTATGGAAGCGTAAACAAAATAAACCCTTCCCTTCCCCCCCCCCCCACCTTGCCTTTGGACATTGTGTTTCATCATAGCAATAGAAACATTGACTAAGACGACTAACATTGCCACATTCTGTCTGGGAAATGCTGACTTTCTGTAAGGAAAAATTGTGCCAGGTAATGGTGGTTTGTGCCTTTAATTCTAGCCCTTGGGAGGCAGAGGCAGGCAGATCTCTGAGTTTGAGTCCAACCTACTCTATAGAGTGAATTTCAGGAAAGCCACAGCTACCCAGAGAAACCCAGTCTCAACAAACAAACAAACAACAGCAACAAACACAAAAAAGGAATAGCTTATGTCATCTTCTTATTGTGCTAAAATGAAATTCACAGATACCATAGTCCAACTATCTCAATAACTTTAAAAGTCAAGTTAGAGCCCTAATTATAAGAAATAAAAATTTCAAAGTTTTGTTTTACTTTTAATTATGTGTTTGTGTATGGGTTCCTGTGAATAGAATGTGAGTGGTAGAAGAGACAAGAAGAGGGGTTAGGACCTCTGGGGCTGGAGGTATGGGTGGTTGTGAGCTGCCTAATATGGTTGCTAGGAATCAGGCTCAGGTCTTCTGGAAGAGCAGTGTGTGCTCTTAACTGTTGTGTCATCTCTCAGGCCCAGGGAATTAAAAAAAAAAGTGCTGTACTTGCTACATCAGTATCTATAATAATTTGGCATTTTCTGAGCTGTGTGGAGACCCAAGCATTATAGAGCATCCTTCCTCTCCAGACTCCAGTTACCTAATGTTCATACTGTCCCACAGTCTTTGTGGTGATGTCAAATCATAGCCCCATACACATTTCCAAAATGACCCATGAAGGAGGTGCTGTCCTAGGGCTGTTAGGGGACTGGACAGAGGAAAATGCTGAGGCTGAGGACCCAGGTAGGCATCAGCTGCTTCTGTCTAAGGAAATATGAACTGGAACTAACTGAGACTGGAGGAAAAGACAAGAGGGTGAATTACACGGGAGCTCTGAAATAAGGGGAATTTATTCTGGAATAAACAAACTCTGTTTATCTTAGACCTCTCTAGCAGTTCCAAGAGGAGTTACATGGAAGTTTTATATGGTCAGAGATGGAAGCTGGAAGGCAAGGAAGCATCAACCATATTAATGGGAGTCACTGGATGAGATCACTCAAATGAGGACCCTCCCTATAAAAGAGGATGGGGTCCATGGGCACAACCCTGAAAACAGTATGTGAGAAAATTCGTTCTTCTATCATAAATGAATGAGGTAATTTCCATGTGTCATCCTATCTCAAGATCCAGAGCAAAAGCCTGTGCCTTCTAACCTCAAGATCCAGATCAAAGATGTGTTGTCTTCCTGCCTTAAGATCTGGATCAGATGTGCCCTCCATTTCTGGAGTGTGGTTCATTCCAGATATAGTCATGTTGACAACCAAGAATAGCCATCACAATCCACCCCCTGTCAGCTTGACACAAAATCATATCTCCTTATGCCCAAATGAAAACAATAACCAGGTCATAATAACACCTAACATGATATGCTATCCCTTGTACAACCACAAATTCATTGTAAATTTAGAACAGTAGCAATGCTCCTTGGGGAACATCCTTTTTACAAGATGAAAGCTTAGATGAGTGGGGTCTTTGCCTGAAGTTACCATTCTCGTAATTCTATTTAATAACATTAATCTCTTTGTCTCCTTGATCATAGAATTTAGTTCCATTCTACCTTCTAGTGACCTGTTAACCCATGAACCCTATATTTTGTATTTCTCTTGTCTTAACTTGCCACATTTAATCAAAAACTGCTGTCATACGGATGGACTATAAAGCAGAGTCTATGCTAGGCTGAGATTTCCTTTGCCAATGCAATTAATCTAAATTTCTTCACTTTAGCCTCAGGCAGACTTTTTAGGCAAGGAAAGAAAGCAGCTACATCTTCACCAAAATATCACAAGACTAATCTCTAGACAACATACTAAAAATCTTCTCCTCTGAAACCTCTTGAGCCAGGCTCCCACAGTTCAAATCACCCTCAGCACCACTGTCCTCCACATTTCTAATAATACGACCCATTAAGCCCTGCCTAAAGCATTCCATAGCTTCCTAAACCAAAGTTCCGGAATCCTCATTCCTCCAAAAAAAAAAAAAAAATGCTCGGGCCTATGCAGTATCAATACCCTACTCCTGGTACCAGCTCTGTCTTAGTTATGGTTTTATTGACGTAAAGAGACATCATGGCCAAGGCAACTCTTTTAAAGGACAATTTTTAATTGTTCCTAGCTTGCAGGTTCAGAGGCCTAATCCATTACCATCATGGTGGGAAGCATGGCAGCATCCAGGCAGACATGCTGCAGGAGAAGGAGCTGAGAGTTCTATATCCTGATCCTCAGGCAGCAGAAGGGGACTGGAGTCCACACTGGGAAGAGCTTGGACTTAGGAGCTCTCAAAGCCCACCCCATAGTGACACCCTTCCTCCAACAAAGTCACATGTACTCTAACAAGGCCATACCTAATAGTGCCACTCAACACAGGCCAAGGATACAGAAACATGACTCTACGGAAGCCATACCTATTCAAAACACCACAATTGCCAAAACAAAACAAAAACCAAGTTAAACTTAGATTTATTTTGTTTAGCAGTTCAGAGGGTGACAGGGAAGATATTTCAAAGCAGAAATTGCATCATTGTGACTGGCTGGCTTTCTTCTTTTCCATTAAAAAAAAAAAAAAAGCTTCCCAACCTACGAACTGGTCTTTCCTTCTCAATTATTTTTGTCTAGAAACACCCTCACAGACACATCCGGAAATGTGCCTTTCCAGTCTCCCAGGTGGTTCTAAGTCCAGTCAGGTTGACAGTGGAGATTAAATTATTACAAGCATGAATCTATTCTGCAGCTACATACCATTCCAGGGAGGACCCTTTGCACTCGTGTTCTCCTGGAATCCAGTATCCATGCTGACTTCCATGCTTCTTACAGTGTTGTGCAGTTGACTATGTGTTTATATGTTTATTCTCAGGTTGTTAGCCCATTGAATAGGATCTGTGTCTTACTTACCTCTGAACCACAGGACATAGCTAGCCCCAGTGATTATTTTCTGAAATGAGATAAATGTGAACATGTAAAAGCATGGACTGTGGTTTCTGTGGAGCCTTCCGGTAACTCATAGTCTTAAACAGAAAAAACAAAAACAAAAACAAAAAAAAAAACAAAAAAAAAAAACAAAACCTCTTGGAATAGTTTTTGATTTACTTGAAGTAAGATAGGATGTTACCTAGTAAATTTGTTTAGTGAAACCATGTCTTAATAACTATGGCTACAAGAACCACCAGGTCTTACCTAGCTCACAGTGCCAGGGCACAGCCATCCATCTCAGGGAAGTTAAGATGACAAGAGTTTGAAGCATCAGTCACATTGTATCCATGACCAAGAACAACGCATAATGAGTTAATGCCTATGTGATGGATCTCCCATCCCCTCCTGCTTATACAGTCCAGGAGCCAAGCCCAGGGAATGCTGCTGCCCATGTTGCCATCAAGTCCTATAATCATGACAGTCCCCTCACAAACATGCCACAGGCAAGGCTGACCTGGGAAATCTCCCCCTGAGACTCTGCTCTAGTTTATGCCAACTTGATAACTTAAACGATCACGTGTGTCCTCTCCAGAATCCCTCAGTTGTTGACACCCCAACTCTTGACTTCCTACCTCCCAAACTGTGAGAAATGAATGTGTGCTTTTTAATCCATGGGGGCTGTGCATTCTGGTTACAGCAGCCTGTGCTGACTGAGACAGTACATGAAGTTTTTGAATGCTGGTGACTAGAATTCAGATGGTAATAGAATTGGCCAAGTGAAGTACTATACAGGGAAAAATGAAAAGTCTTCAGAGAATGTGAAATACATTCTCTTCTAAACAACTGTTTGGGGGCAGAAAAAATTCTACATAGAATCTGCTATTGTGGACCTTCTCATTGTTTATGCTAGTTCTGAGCATGTTTTGTCCCCACTTTGTGATTATTTTACAGTTAGCTCTCTGCTTGGCCACAAGTAAAGCTGCCTAGACTCTGTTAGAAGAGAATAGAAAAGTCATTCTTTCCTGTCTAGCATTTGCATGAAAATAAAAGAAGCAAAATATAAACCATAAACACCCCAAGTACTATGTAGGATGTTATGCTCTTTAAATGGATTGTTGACACACACTTTTGGAAATGCCTGCCATTGTCAATCCTTCCTTCCATGGCCTTACTGGCATGTATTATTTATGTCTGTGGGTTGTTGCTGTTCATCTAAGCACTAATACAAGTTCTTTAAATCACAGGTGGTTCCAAGCATTTATTTCTTTGCTTGTTTGTTTCTAGAATGTAATTGGCAGGACACAGATGTGGCCTTGAGAGCTGTTGAGTAACTGAAGACAGGACTGAAGACAGGACAGGGAGTCTCATTCCTGTCAAGTGAATGACGCAGTGCTCTTTGCAAGTATTGACGGTGAAGTATCCCTGCTGTGGTACCTCTGAGCTCAGCTCCGGCAGTGGTTTTGGTAGACCAGACTCTCTTTCTGGTGTGAAGAATGAGAAGACATCTGAAAAACTAGATAATATAGTGAATAGGACATTTGGTAAATAAAAGCAATGACAACTCTAAAAAAAAAGCACATGTGTGAAAAACAGATAATAGCACAAGTAAGACATTCAGCAAATAGGACCAAATTATGGAATAACACTTGGCCTGCGTCAGGCATCAGCACACAGATCTCCATCCAGTGACTCTTTGGTTTCCCTAGGTTTAATTTTTTTTAAGGAGGCCGGCTCCAAAGTTCACAAACACATTTCATTGGCATGTTCTCTAAGGTAGGGTAAAGTCAGAAATGCTATGATAAGCATATACATACTTTAGGGATCGGGGTTTGTGTTCAAGACAAAGTAGACCTTTCTGCAGCACAACCCCTCCTCCATTTCCCAGGTAAAGAAGAAATGGGCCAAGCAGAGGGTTTTAATGGGGAGAGAATGGGACACAGGAATGACTAGCCACTACACTCTTCCCTAGGGACAAAGGAGGTAGCTATGACACAAGGAAAAAAAAAGCTCTGTTGAAATGCATGGAGAGTGGTTGTGATTTCTCTCTCTTCCTCCGCAGAACAATCTGATCTCTCTCCTTTACCCTTGAAAATGCCATTAAGGGATTCGGCTTTCCTCTGAGGAGTCCATATACATCCCTATTAATCTTCAGGGCAACGTCAACATGAAAATGATCCGAGCCTGGCCGATGACTGCATAGGTCTGCTTGCAAGAGATTCACAGAGGTCCACACAAGTCATCCCACTTAAGGGATCTTCCTTCTGTCTTCACCCACACCTCCTCTGCACACAGCTCTCCGCCTCCCTGGGGTTCATTGTAGCCATCTTTCTGAGACAAGGGTCAGTTCAGAGGGCAGTTGTTGCCTCCTCTCTCTCCAGGAAACAAGCTCTCCTCATAAGGATTCTTTTTCCCAGCAAGCAAAGATGACCTGGAAATTTGACAGTACCAGAGTTACAGACTACTCTTTCTCAAGAGAGAAATATTACCTTATAGAAACCAGCTTTTATCCTGCTGTGAAACTGTACTGTGTTCTGCGGATTGTCTCTGATTAGAGCCAGGTGAACTGGGGGAAGCTCGGAGGGCTGTCTTCTGCACACCTCAAAGGCAGCTGGAATCGTATGTGACCCTGAAAAGAAGCTGCAGCAAGACTTAGGGGGAGGTGGGGGAAAGACAACGACGTTGATACAAGCCAGCACATTCCGTGCTCAGAGTGTACGAGAATGTTCTTAAACACACCAGGAGAAAAATCCCGAAGGTTTCAAAACTCCTGGTGATAGTGAAGTTCTTGGCTAACTTCCTAGAGCATTATCGGGCATTATAAATGTCCTTTGAATTCACGCAGCTCCTAAGAACAAAGGAATTGTTTTGAGGATTTTAGTGTTTACTCTTTAGGAGGTCTGAAGGCTCTATTTGTAATTTCTTAATAAAATCAAATCTTCGTCACATTAAAGAAGGGTAGAAAAACGGTAAAGTATTTTTAAAACAAAAATAGGCATTTAATCAGTTAGTCAGATAATATTCATTGAGCACTCGGGTGCATCAAGCAATGCTGTAGGGATAGGACCACTGTGGTGACCCAGATGAACTTTGACCCTGCCTACTTGATATACCCCAGTGGGCAGAGTAGGCTTATAGTAAACCACATCTGAGGAAAACTCAAGTGACCACAGTGTCCCTCTTCAGAGATCATTAAGAACATTGTGCAGGATTTAGACACACGCTGTAAAGACAAGAAGACCTTGAAAATGCTCAAGGCACAGCTCAGGGACTTACCTGCCAAAAGCCCAGAGTTCCATCTCCTACAATAGGGAAATTTGATATTTGGATTGATACCTAATGGATAAAGGTATTTTAAATATAATGTGTGTATTCTTGACTAATGACTGATGTGTGGGGAGGGTAAGACCTGGCCCATTGTGGGTGAGGTTCTACCTAGGCAGGTGGTCAAACTGAGCAAGCCAGGAGGAACAAACCAATAAACAACACTACTCCATGGCCTCTGCTTAGGTTCCTGCCTCCAGGTTCCTGCTTGACTTCCTACACTGACTTCCCTCGGTGATAGAATGTTATTTCAGAGATTTAAGGTGAAATAAACCCTTTCCTTTTCAAATTGCTTTTGGTCATGATGTTCATCACAGCAACAGAAACTTCGACTGAGACACTAACAGCCACCACTTTTATTTAGTTTCAAGTATATTTTATTTATTCTTGGACAACTTCATACATGGATACAAAGTATCCTCAACGTATCCACCACTAATTCCCCTCTCTCACTCCCCTTGGATACATATCCAACCTGACCTCATCCTAACCCCACGCCCTCTCCTCTTTCTTTTTGTAGGTAACATAATTGCAGTGAGTTCCTGGGTGGGAGGACTGTGCTGTGGACAGGAGTATTTCCTAGCACTGCTCCACACATCCCAGGTCTGACATTCGTTCTGCCCCCTTTCCATGCTTTCTGAGCTGAAGAAGGAGTTGGTACAGACATCTCCTTTAGAGCTGAGCTCTCAACAGTCACTTTGACCAGATCCGAGTCTCCACAGAGGAAGCCTCTCTGGTTACAGTTGAAAGCAGCACTAGAACATGGCTGGATTAGAAACACACGGATGCTGCCATGCTTCATCTGTATTGCTGCGTTCGAATAGGCATCTTTTAGGTTGTCATGTCGCAGACGTGAATCAATAAGCAAATGAACAACGACCACCCAGAACATTGTCAGGAGCATGCCTGAGATTTACTTTACCCATGATACTCAGTTTCTCCTATCTCCTTTCTTATGTCCCCTGTGACTTTTCATCTTCGTAAGGACAGTAAGTGGATACACTTGGTTTGTAAACAATCTATAAACAATATTATTCTAAAAGATACTTGATTAACAAGGAGGAGGAGGAGAAGGAAGGAAGGAGGAAGCAGTACTAACGTATGGGTATAAAAATAAATATTTAGAAGGTGCTTCGATAACACATCCATTTATCAGAACAACAGGAATAGGTCCCCAGCACACATACTGCACCTTCCAGGGCCTATGACCCCCTGAACTACAGATTTGTAACCAGGATTGCATGCCAGACATGAATTCACTCCTCTCTTACAGGCCTCAGATTCAGTCAGAGAGTGGTGGATTGGGCCTACATGATATTTATGCCACTATCGCACCAGTGAGCATGACTTGCCTGCCTAACTGATACTGTCACATTCTGTTTTCACCACTGGGTTCCTTCCCACTCCCACCCCTTCACCCGCAGAGGCCTGCTTAGCATAGCACCTTCTAGCTGTGAGAGCTAACCAACAGGAGGGAGGTTTTCAGATTAGTTCCAACTTGAGTTTTTTAAGTCCTACCATCAAAGTGTGCTGTGTCTTCAGCAACAGGGTCTTACAATCCAGTGCTGATGGGCAGCTAAGAGCAGTGACAACGGCCCGTGCCTTGGATGTCCCTGGAGCCTCTCTAACCCATAGCACAGAGGGACTTATCTGAGAGTTTCACTAATAGCACACGCCTTCAGCTGAAGTGTTGTCCATCGTGCAGAATGGACTCTACATTCAGAGTCTTTATTTTTTTTTAAATAGCTTATAGAAACAAGATGGTGACAACCAAGAAGTCACATGGGATCATAGAGGTTCTTCCACAGAAGATGATGAGCAGCCAGGTAAGCAAGGCTGCTGTGGCAGAAGAGGTAGAGGAAGGAGACAGATCATACTGTAGGTCCTTCTTGTGATGGAAAGTGGGAAAGTAAGGACTGGACCACCATCTTCTCCACCAGAGGAATAAATAACAGATCAAGCTCCTCAGGGCAAGAGTTGAGAATGTTCATGCCTCGTTCTAAAGCGGATACTAAAATGAGTCCTAATTATAAAGTACTTGTGATGAACAATGTTGTGAAAATTTAAAATATATATATCTGCAATAAATGTATCTATTCTGAAGAAATACTGCATGTCTACATGTGGCTTTCAAATTCACCACATGAGCCACCTGCCAAATCCTTATTTCAAGATACTCATACTGTGGCTGAGACCTTCTACAGGACTGAATATTGGGATGCTCTTGCCTTTTGGACTGTGAGTTGCAGACTGCAGGCTTTGGGGTCATAGTAGCCATTTTCCAGACCTTGGCTCTGTCCAAAAGCACTAAGACATGAAGACAAGGGAATGTGATCTGGGAGCTCTGTCCTTGGAGGTGTTTCTGATGCACTGAGACGATCCTTCTCCAGGCATAAAATGAACCATCGGGACACATTGAATTAAGCCAGCATCTTAGTCCTAGCACCAATGTGAACATTTTCTTTATCTTTTTGGTGTTATTGTTCCAGACTTCTACTGAGCAAGACAGTGCTGTGGTAGATGTGATGTCTTGGGGGAATCTATGCTTTGATAGTAAATTTATGGGGCCACAGCTATGAGCACTGTATATGCCAAAAGTTTTCTTTATCTTTTTAATTTTTTTTTTTTTGCGTGTATGTCTGTGGTGAGCATGCATGTGTGGGCACATGTTATGTGAGCGAGTGCTCATGCAAATGTGGATGGAGGTGAAAGCCCAAGGTCAGGAGTCTTCCTCCACTAATCTCACCTTAGCCGCTGAGGCGTGGTCTCAGTGGAACCCAGAGTTCCCTGATTCAGTTAGTCTGGCAAGCTAGCTTGCTTTGGGGATCAACCTCCCCGTCTGTGCCTCCCAAGTGCTGGAGTTACAGGAGGGCTGCCACTTTCCCCGAGCATTTGCAGAGCTCCTGGAGATCTGAACTTCATCCCTCGCATTGACACAGTAAGTGTGATAACCAATGGACCACCCGCCCACCCCACGTTGTTCTGCTTTTATATAAGAACAAGGTATGGTGGCTCACACCTGCAATCCCTGCCCTGAGAAGACTGTGGCTGGAAGATCACTGCACATCAATCAGCCTAGGTTACAGAATGAAACCCCATTTCAAAAGACCAAAATATTAAAGTAAAATTTTTAAAAAAGGGTGCTAGCATGAATGAAGCAGATCATATGGTGTACACAGCACTCTGTGGCTCCTACGAGAATCTGTCACTAGGCCATGTCTGCAAACCCTCCTAGAATTTCCTAGAATCCTGAAGGTCTGATGCTCTTTACACTGCACTCAGAGAAAGAAGTAACCGCCCCCCCTTACTCCAGCTTTTTCCCCAAATCTTCAGAGATACAATGCTGGGGGGAGGGGAGGCTAGAGGGCAGGAGTGACTTTTCTATGTGTATTCACACACACACACACACACACACACACACACACACACACACACACACACACACACACACAGTCTTCTAATGGTATCTTTTTATGATGCTCTACATTTCCAGACAACAATAGCAAAGATTAAACAAGCCTGGGACCTGTTCAAGCAAGAGGTCCATGAAGACAAAGACAGCTCTGCCCAGCGACCATATTTGATCTCTTGATGTCTTCATCTCCTCATCTGCAGAATGGAAGCTACCACTGACCTTCTAGTGTAGCAGGTATTAAGTGAGTTATTCCTGCTGTCTCAGGAATATTGAGATCTCAGGTCCCCCTGGTTCTAAAGTCTGACCTTTTAGCAACTGTAATTACTGCTTCCAGCTACACTGCCTTCCTTCCCCCCCCTCAATTTCAAGCCCTTACTGCCTGTATGTCTTCCTGGATCTGCAGTGCACGGGTTATAACATACACAAAGAAACTTAAAGGCACTGGCTGGTGGTGGTGCACACCTTTAATCTCAGCACCCAGGAGGCAGAGGCAGGCACATCTTTGTGAGTTCAAGGCCAGTCTGGTCTACAGAATGAATTCCAGGACAGCCAAGGTTACACAGAGAAACCCTATCTTGAAAACAAAAGAAGAAGAGGATGAGGAGAAGGAGGAGAGGAAGAAGGAAAGGAGGAAGAGGAAAAGGAAGAGGAGGAAGAGGAGGGGGAGTAAAGGCAGTAATCCTAGTTTCCTCCCTGCTCACCCATCTTATGAAGCAGAACTATTCTCTTTCTCTGTGTCTGTTGGTCTGAATGTCTGCTGACTCAAAGGTAAAGGAGCCATGCCCACCCAACGGCAATTCTGATAAAGCTCTAACGAGCACTGGGCAGCTGGAGAGTAAGGCAGGCCTGCCATCCCATGCAGATGATCTTAGAACTTGGGAGGTGGAGTTCAAGGTCACCCTCTGCTAACGCGAGTATGAGGCCAACAAGATGCTAACCCTGAAGGAAGAGAAAAAGAGGCAGAGATGGAAGGATGGATGCACTTGCCTGTAATCCCAACAGTAGGGAGATGGAGGGAAGAGGACTCAAAGTTCAAGGTCATTCCTTCTGCTACACAGAATGATAAAAGCCAGCTCGGAGTCCCCATCTCAAAAAGAAAAAAAAACCCTCTATTACAAAACAACAGTGATCTGCTTCCCCATTATTTTTAAAAATCTTAATTCTTTTATTTACTATGTTAAAGACGCATCTCTACCCTGCCCTGGTTCAGAGTTTGTTTGGGGTTATTTGTTTGTTTTGTATCTTTATGTGTGTGTGGGAGGAAGATATGTGTGTGTGTGTGTGTGTGTGTAAAGGTGGGTGGCCAATGTTAGATATATTTTTCAATAACTTTCCACTATTTAAAAGAAAAAAGGTTTTATAGTTTTTTTTTATTTTTGCAGGTATATATGTATGAACATGTGTGTGGACACGCATGCATTACGGTACACATGTGGAGGTCAGAGTACAACCTGCAGGAGTCACCTCTTTCTTTCCACCATGTGGGTTCAAGGAACTGAACTCAGGTTGTTAACTCTGGGGTAAGAGCCTTTGGCTAGGCCCTTTTCATTCATTAATTTATTTTTTATTTGTATATGTACATATGTGTGCCTGGAGGAATTTATATGCCCCAGAAGGTGTCACATACCCTGAAACTTGAGTTATAAGCTGTTGTGAGTAGCCACCTGGGTGCTGAGAACCAAACCTGGGTCCTCAGCAAGAGTAATAAACACTTATTTTTTGTTTCCTTTTGTTTTTATAGTTTTGTTTTTTGAAGCAGGGTTTCTCTGTGTATCCCTGTTGTCCTGGAACTTGCTCTAGTGGACCAGGCTGGCCTTGAACTCAGAGATCCGCCTGCCTGTACCTGAGACTAAAGGTGTAAGCCACCACCATCTCAGCAGTAAACACTTAAGCATTAAGCCATCTTTCTAACTCCTTCACCTTACTTGGTGGAACAGATCTCTCATTGAACCTAGAGTTGACAGATTCAGCTGGACTGGCTGGCCACAAGCCCTCAGGATTCTCTTGTCTCCACTCCCACATATGCACCACCCCCTCAGATGTTACATGGGTGTGAGGGATATGGGTTCAGGTCCTCATACTTATATGGCTCTCTTCCCAGTCCCAGTCTTCCTTCCTTCCTTCCTTCCTTCCTTCCTTCCTTCCTTCCTTCCTTCCTTCTTTCCTTTCATCTGTACTATGGAGTTAAAACCAATCCCTAATAGGTAGGTCTCTCAATAAGTCTCTAGATTCTCCCACTAAATGCTAGGAAATCTAAAATTGTTAGAACTCTTGTCTCAGTTACTTTTCTAATGCTGTGATAAAACATCAAGACCCAGACAACATATATAAAAAAAAAAAAAGCATTTAATTTTGGGCTCACTTCAGGGAGCATGGCAGCACTCAGGCAGACAGAAGGCTGGCACAGTAACTGAGAGTTAATATCTGCTCTGTAAGCATGAGGCAGAGACTGAGAGAAAGCTAACTGAGGACGGTGTAGGCATCTGAATTCTCAAAGCACAGGCCCGGTGACACACCTCCTCCAACAAGGCCACAACTCCTAATCCTTCCCAAACACTGACTGGGGAATAAGTTTTCCAATATATGAGACTATGGGGGCCATTCCGATTCAAGCCACCACAGATTCTAGTTTTCCTAAGATTGTACAGTAAATTTTGGAGAATTCAAACCTAGGTAGCCTGCCTCTGGAGTTCACACTCTTTATTGGTCTCACTGGTGTTGGAAAGCCTGCTCTTGGCTTCCTTCTAAAAGTCGTTGTCCACATCTTACATGTTTAAAGAAATCACTAAAAAATCCAGCTTAAACAAGTAGCTACTGGTGGATGTGTTTGGGTGTAATTGGATGGTAGAGGACTTGTTTTCCATGTACAAGGTCCAGGACATCACTCAGAAAAAAGAAAAAGAAAAACACAGCAAGAAAAATGTTCTTATAGAGTAGAGCAAATAAATCAACAAGTGAATATATAATATGCAGGATAATGACAAATGCTATGAAGAAAAGTGAAGTATAGCAAGAAACAAAGATTGATAGGCAGATAGATAGTGCAGCAGGAGGGAAAAGGACACTGTCAACATTGAGGCTGGACAGATGGCTCAGTGGTTAAGAACACTTAATGTACTTGCAGAGAACCCAGGTTTAGTTCCTAGCACCCACACTGGGCAGTTAACAACTGCCTGTAACTCTAGTTCCAGGGAATCCAGTGCCATCTTATGTGTTCTCAGGTACCTGCATGCCCAGAACACACATAATCTCATAGACACACATATATGTAAAAGTAACTTTTATTTTCCTGTAGTAATTGTTGTCTCCAAGACTGCCTTTGTCTGCTAACCTAGGCCTAGTCCTGGAAACTTCTAGCCTCAATACAATCTTACGGAGGCTTAGAATGTTTTCAGCCTCTGACACTTACTGCTCAGTAAGTTCACCCTTTTTAGTTCTCTCTGAATTTTGGCTGGCTGGTTCTACTCAGCAGTTCTGGCTCAAATTCCTCTCTATGCTGACAGATTCAAATCTGGCTTCTCTCTCAGCTTCTCACTGAATTTCTTTGCTTGGCTTCAAACTAACTCTAGCAATCTGTTCTAATCTTCTGGCTCTTCTTCATTCTCTAGCTCATTCTGTCTTCACCTGTGTCTAGCTTGCTCTCTCTCTCCCACTCCCTCTCTCCCTTCCCCTCCCACCTCTCATTCTCTCTCTCTCCCCTGTCCTTCAAGTAGCTTCCTTTTCCATTCTCTTCTCATGAAAGTTAAGCATATCCTATTCTGTCAAATCTTTCTCTGATTTGTCACTTTGTCTGCCACTCAAACATCACTTTCAAACATGGGTGCTTCCTTCTACACACTAACTTTACCTTCACTGTTTGAGTTTAAAGGTGTGTACTAAGGGCGTGCCTATATTCCAGCCCAGAGTAACCATGTTGCTGGATTAAAATCTGTCTACACACATACACATAAATAAATAAATCCTTTTTTAAAACCTGAGTAGAATCCTTAGTAACATGCCCTTTTAACAGTGTGTCGCTTATGAACCAGTTTCTGTAAAAGGCTCTACCTGAGCCAGCAAGATGGCTCTGCAGGTAGGGTACTTTCTATCAAGACTGACAACCTGAGTTAAATCCCTGGGATTTAAATGGCTCAAGGAGAGAAACAACTGTTGAAAGTTATACAAGCCATGATACAACACACATTCATACACGATGTGAAAAGCAAACAAATGTAAAAATAGAGAGACTGTGTCTTTTACATTTTTACCACAAACTTAAGCACTTCTGGGTTTCATAATAAATATGGAGAATTAATAGATGAATAAACACATAGCTATGCATCTGCAATATCTCTATTCTCCCAAACCAACAAAGACATCATCTGAAAAGACATATTAAATATCAGTGTCCCTCATAAACATACAGCCAATTTTTAAGACAAAATATTAGTGAGTGGCACTCATTATATTTTTAAAATTATGACCTTAATATGACCAAGTAAAGTTTGTCATAGAAATATAAGATAGTTTAAATACATAAAAGCAGCCTTATAAACACAATCACCATAGTACTACAATAAGAGAGAAAAAATACAATAATCTGCACAGTGTAATGAAAAGCTTTTGAAATGATTGGACATCAGTTGATGATTTCAAAACTTGCTGACAATTCAGTAGACTAGAAGAAAGCTCCCTCAGTCTGGCCAAGTTCACCTGTGAGCACCTGTAGCCATTCTTCATAGTAAGGACTTGACTGATGCCCGGGACTGAGAGCATGGTGCAGGGGCTTGCTCACATTCACCATTGCTGCTCACACTCACCATTGCTGCTTCCCACCATGGCACTGATCTGAGCCATCATGTCTGTGAGGTAAGACAAATAAAAGTCAAAAATGTCATGAAAAACAAAGTTCATTATTTGCTGAAGAAATTCTAAGGGCTCCAAAACAACTTGTTGTGGCGAATTATTTAAACTGCTTTGGCTCCGGGCATGTTGCACCCACTCACCCGCCCAAGAGCTCTCTGGATTCTTGAATAAATGAAAGACACACATATGCCAGCTTAATTTTGATATGTCTACCAATTTCTAACAATAACTAATAAATATAAAACTACTAAATACATTTAGTCAAGCCATTGACTAAAATCAGTTCATTACAACAAAATCAGTTCATATTTACATATGCTGGCCACAAGCAACTGTAAAACGACATTTAAAATGCTAATTCCCTTTAAAACTGAGTCCAAAAATATAGAGTTCTTCTGAATAAAATCATCAGAAGTTGTATAGACTTCTAAGACTGCAGGACATTCGCAAGAGATTATTTTAAAGTTATAAAAAATAAAGAGATACACTAAATATTAGGGTGTAAATTTTCCTTAAATTAATTTAAAGACTCAAAACAGTTCCACTCTATATCCCAGTGGATATTATAGAAATTGGCAAGTTGATCTTAAAGTATATAAAAGTAACTTCAACGGGCAAGGGAAACAGTTCAGCAGTTAAGAGCATTTGATGAACATCTGTGATGGTTTGTATATGCTTGGCCCAGGAAGTGGCACTGTTTGGAGGTGTGGCCTTGTTGGAGTGGGTGTGGCCTTATGAGTGTGGGCTTTAAGACTGTTGTCCTAGCTGCCTGGGAGCCAGTATTCTGCTAACAGCCTTCAGGTGAAGATATAGAACTCTCAGCTCCTCCTGCACCATTCCTGTCTGGATGCTGCCATGTTCCTGCCTTGATGATAATGGACTAAACATCTGAACCTGCAAGCCAGCCCCAATTAAATGTTGTTCTTAGAAGAGTTGCCTTGGTCATGGTGTCTGTTCACAACAGTAAACCCCAAGACAACATCCAAGTTCATTCCTCACACTCATATCAGGCAGCTCCCAATCACCAGTCCCTGGTTTTCTGATGCCTTCTTCTTATCTCCTCTGGTACTTGCTCACACGAGGTGCCAATACAAACACATACACATGCATTTTTAAAAATTTAAGTGAAATAATAATAATAATAATAATAATAATAATAATAATAATAATAATAATAATACAACCTTTAGCCTGATATGGTGACACACATCTTTGATCCCTGTAACTTCCTTCCTCAAAAGGCAAAGGTGGGTGGATTAATTTGAGGCCAGCCTGATCTACATAGTGAGTTCCAGGACAGCCATGAATGTCTATGTAGAGAGACCTTGTCTCAAAACAAACAAAATACACTCTTTAAAGAACAAAATTAGTAGCTGTCACTCCCAATGTCTACTCATAAAATTACAAAACTTAATTAAGAAAGGTAGATATATATATAAGAATAGACTCAGGAATACACTCACATGTATATGGTTAACTGGTGTTTCAAAACACAGAGAAATCCAACAGGTAAAGGAAGGTTTTTCTCAATGAAGGTTGCTAGAAGTGTTGGATATTTCTAAGGAAAGAGATATTTATCTTACATTGCACAATAAAATTAATCCGAATGTAAAGGCTTGAAAAGCCTAAAACTCTTTACACAAAACTGAGGAGAAAAGTCTTTGTAAACATAAAATAGATAAATATTTCTTTATGAGCTACAAAAATAACACAATCTATAAAACAGAACTTCTTACTGAGCTTTGTCAAAAGGTTAAGGTTTTGTTTTTATGCCATTAAATAAAAACAAATGAAGATAACTTATACAGCAAATTATTTGTATCCAGGACTTTTTAAAAATGGTTACAAATTATTAAAACAACAAAAAAAGTTAATGGATAAAAGATTTGAACAAATAATTCACAGAGTAGGATTTAAGAATAGTTAATAAACAAACGATGTTAGTAGTTAATAAACATTGTAGACAAATGCAAAGCAGTACACAAGGAGATAGTCATTAAAATGGCTAATATTGAGACAGACGATATTGTGCATTCACGAGGACACAGGGCAACTGGAACCTTCTTGACTTTTGATAAAAATAGAAAATGGTAAGTTACCTTGGAAAATGTCTGGTGGCTTCTCAAAAGTCAAGAAAATATCCCTATGTGGCCAGGCATTGTGCCATTAGACTCTTACCCAAAATGAATGAAAACATACTCCCACATAAAGACTTCCACATGGCTGCTCAGGACATCCTTATTCACAAAAATACCAAACTGGAAGCAAACCAAACATCCACTAAATAAGGAGTGGATAAGCAGAAGTTGAGAGAGCCACGCAGCAGAATCTTACTTAGCAATAATAAAATGATCTAACCTCAAAACCACTATGCTACACCAGGAAAGCAAGATTCCAAAGAAAATTTATAATAGATGACTACATTTATAAAAAAAATTCCAGAAAAGGTGAAATGTATTGCACTAACACAAACCAAATCAGTGGTCACATAGGCCCTTTGGTAGTGGAGGGATCATCTGCCATAGATCATGAGGTAACATGCTCAGTTGGTGGGAATATTCTGCATTGTTAAAACTCATTGAACTGAGAGTTCAAGAAAGGTGCCATGTACTATGTGTAAGTTGTTTCCCAACAAAAGTGAGAAAAAAATTGTTCTTTTTCAACTCTATTCTTTCTTTTTAAAATTCTATTTGTTTGCTTGCCTAGTGTTTTATGTGTCTGGGTGGCTTGCAGACAACACCCATATCTGTGCACCAGTTTCATTACTAGTGCCACAGAAGCCAGAAGATGGTGTCAAAATCCCTAGGAACTGGACTTACAGGTGATTGTGAGCTGCCATGTGGATGCTGGGGATTGAACCTGGGTCTCCTGGATGAGCAGCCAGTGCTTTTAAACACTGACCCAACACTTGAAGTGGAAATTTCTGGTTTCTATGGACACTCAAATGTGTCAGGTGATATTTTTCTGGAAGCAGACATGTGAGAGGATGTTTTGCTGAGGCAGACACTTAAGAGGATGCATTTACAAAGAGTATGAGTATAACCCAACAGACAGTGAACGATGCTCTTGCATTGGTTTGCCTTGCAACGCTTTTCTGGACTTTGCTGATCTTCTCTTGTTGTGATTTCATAAAGAGAAAAACACCAAAGAACTTCTCTTGATAGTCTTGCTGCTTCTTATTATTTCCTCAGATTTCTGCCTATTCGGAGGAGCCTAGAGGTCTCTTCTGGACTGAGCTGCTACTACTGATTCATGTTTGGAATCTTCCCAAAGAACTACTTCTAAACAGGTCCATATCCCCCTTATCCAATTAACCATCTTTACCTTTGGTCAGTGGGCTAGAAGGGAGGTTAAAAGCATTTAAGACTCCTTATTAAAGTTGGTTTTGAAAAATCTAAGCCTACAAACACATTTTTTTTGAGACAAGATTCCACAAAATCCAGGCTACATGAACTCACCTATGCCTTCAAGAAAGACCTTGAACCTCCGATTCTCCTGCCTCTACCTCCTAAGCGCTGGATCATATACTATGCACCACACCACCATGCCATGCTGTCTTGACACTGTAATGGCCTTTTGTTGCTGATATATTTTAATAAAATGCTTCCTTTTCTTTCTTTCTTTTTTTTTTAATTTTTGGAAACAGGTTCTCATGTATTCCAGGCTGGCCATTAACTCACGGTGTAGCTAAAGATGTCTACTGAGTGTTGGTGTCTACTGAGTGTTGGGACTACAGGCCTGTACCACCACTTTTTGTTTGGGTGGTACTGGTGATTAGAGGACTCCGTGAATGCTATACTAGCACCCTTACCAACCTTAGCCCTTCACTTTTAACTTTCAAAATTGTATTAGCCAATTTTTTTTTTGAGGTATGTATGGAGGTGGGGGTGTCTTGAGACAGGATTTCTCTGATAACATCCCTGGCTGTCCTGGAACTTCCTTTGTAGACCAGCCTGGCCTCAAACTCACATCCACCTGCCTCTGCCTCTGCCTCTGCCTCTGCCTCTGCCTCTGCCTCTGCCTCTGCCTCTGCCTCTGCCTCTGCCTCTGCCTCTGCCTCTGCCTCTGCCTCTGCCTCTGCCTCTGCCTCTGCCTCTGCCTCTGCCTCTGCCTCTGCCTCTGCCTCTGCCTCTGCCTCTGCCTCTGCCTCTGCCTCTGCCTCTGCCTCTGCCTCTGCCTCTGCCTCTGCCGAGTGGTGTAATTAAAGGCATATGCCTGTTGTTGCTGCTGCTGCTGCCATCCCCCGCCACAACCCTGCCACATCCCCACTCCCCGCCCAGCCGCCACCACTGCTGCTGCCACTTCTGGACTAGCCACATTTATTTTGTGCTCAGTTTCTAATTATGTGTAGGTAGCTTTGTCCAAAGAGATTTGAGTATGCTGTTTACTTTTTTTCTCTGACTCTTCCTTTAAGAGCTTGTGTGATTAGTGAACTTTGACTATGAGAACGGGTATTATTTATTTTAATCCGTGACAACTTGGGCTCTAACCTAATAAGGTTTGTGTTCGCTTATACCAGGAGTCATAGGTGCAGTTGGGTAGAGAGCACATGGTTTCCTGTAGGTTTTTCTGGCTTCTTGGTGGGTCTCAGGTGCAGGCACCTCATCTTGTCTGGAGTCAGGATCTGGACCTATCTCAGCCTTGCAATGAACCTCACACTCCTCCTCAAGTGTACAAAGTCCTACTCTAAATCTCTCCTTCCCGGAGAACAAACGGCTTCCCCTTACTTCCTGGGAGCTCCGTTACCGTTTGTCAAGCATGATGTATGCAGAATCCGTTTTCACAGCCAGAGGAAGTCACGATGAAGCTGACATGCGGCTGGAAAGGGCATGTTTACACTTATCTCAGAGAAAAAGAGAAATAAGCCCGAAAACATAAAATGATAGCTCTGCCTTTGAAAGATTTTGAACTAAAAACAGATATGGAAATACCCATCATATCCTCAAACTGGGATCTGTCCCTGAATCTGATAGTGTGCTGCAACTCTAAGTGTTTGCTGCATACAACCTTCCACTGTGAGCGGAGTTTGAAGAGAGATATGCTATAGGGCAGGAATAACAAGATAACTCCACAGAATACATCACAGAGAGTGACTGGAGCACACAGCAATCCAGGCCTTCCTATTTTTCCCAACAACAGTATCTTAGAAGGACAAGGGCACTTCACAATTGTCAGTCTCTCCTTTTTAATCCACCAGAGATTTTACCCAGGTTATACTTTATTGACCCTTAGAAATTAGTTTGTATTAATTTTAATATTTGAATATTAAACGTGCATCTTACTTTGAATGTGATTGCTTCCTTCAGACGATAGGCTGCACCAGTTTCTAAGACTGACCCCCAGTTCCCAGCTCCTATCTCTCTTTACAAAAAAAATGCAGAAGTTCATTGAATCTTTTAATTTTCATGCAAACTCGGTCTCAAACCCAAATCCGGAGGACAGAATTCTACTTTTGTTCGCATTTAATACCAGGTGATAAAAGAATAAATTTGGGTGTCGTACAGGGTAAATAAAGCATTCTCATTTGTAAATAATAACAGAATCATGTACGACGTAGTCCACAGAGCAGGGCCTGGGAGAGCCCTCTGTTTTCCTGATGAGCACATTGCTGTGGTGGAAGACTGGCACTGTTCATTGTTCTGGTTCCTGATCTGGATCTGAATTCAGAGAATGCAGCGCATGCCAGCTTCCAATCCTCAAAAACTTTTCCTGTAACACATACAGAAGAGGGAAGTCACTCTTGGGGTAGAAGACATGGTGGACACAGCAGCAGAAGCAGCAGCTGCTTCTTCTTCTTCTTCTTCTTCTTCTTCTTCTTCTTCTTCTTCTTCTTCTTCTTCTTCTTCTTCTTCTTCTTCTTCTTCTTCTTCTTCTTCTTCTCCTCCTCCTCCTCCTCCTCCTCCTCCTCCTCCTCCTCCTCCTCCTCCTCCTCCCCCTCCTTCTCCTCCTCCTCCCCCTACTCCTCCTTCATCTGACATTCGGAACCAACCTGCTGGAAAACACTGCTTTAGTCAACCAATCAGGACACAGAAATTAAAGGCAGTGCTTTTTCCTGCACAATTTTCCTGAATGGACTTGACTGCATCTTTGGGGGACCCAATTCTTTCTGGCTACAGTCCACATCACATCCAAATATTATTATCTGCTCGGTTCTCTTGTCTGGGCAGCTAGAGGCAGCTAATGACGACAGATATAGCCAAATCCCAGCTAGCCTCCTGGGGTTTTGAACTCAACTTTGGGACAAGACAGAACCTGCCCCCCCCCAAAAAAAGAGGGGGGGGGGTGAAATGGAAATACCTTCCCTGACATTTTTTCCCTCATGTTTTCTGAAATCACTTTCAGATAAGGGCCTCGAGTTTGCTAGAGTGGGAAGTGCTGACTAACAAAGTGTGCTCTACTACAAAATTCTCCCTGGCACTCTCATTATCCTTCCCTTCTCTCCTTCAGTATCACATGTAGCCATGTGTAGAATCATAAAATAATTATGCAGTGTACAAGCTTTCTGGGAGCATGTACCACTGTTTTCCTAATTCTTTATCTCTCCCATTGATCGTGGTGTGTGTGCACTGATCCAAGTCGGCCATCTGGTTAGGCAAGATAAGCGTGCTAGTGTCTTTGCATTGCACTGTCACGCGGGGAGGGGGCACATTTTGGCTGTAGGGAATTACGGGGGCAGGATTAGCCCTCTTCCTATGAGAAAAAAGGAATTTTAAATGCAGTGTTGCAGCTGCATGGACCATGTTGCTAACTTCTGTTTTTGCCATGAACTGGGTAGATTTTTGCTTCTTGCTTGTATTGTCTCCAAAGGTATAAAGATGCCTGGTATGAAACAGGAGGAGGTAGAGGAGAGTCTGAGAGAAAGATTCATCGTTAGCACACGTTAGACTTGGAAGTGACTGATACACTACAGGAGTTCTACAGGACAAAATGGCTTTCAAATGCTGACAAAAGGGTTGCTGGATTCAAGGGTGGGGGGAAGCACTTTCCACTGAGACTCCTGCCCTTGTCCAAACAAAATCATTTCTGAGAGGGAAGAAGTATTTATATTAGTCTATGTCTGTGTGAAAAACGGGGGGGGGTGAGGAAAGGAAGGAAGGAGGGAGGGAGGGAGGGAGGGAGAGAGGGAGAGAGGGAGGGAGATAGAGAGACAGGGGGGGAAAGAGAGAGAGAGAGAGAGAGAGAGAGAGAGAGAGAGAGAGAGAGAGAGAGAGACATGTGTATCATAGCAGAAGGAATTACTGCAGAAGCCTGGCTCAGGCTGGAGGAAGCCCTCTCTGTGTGTTTATCTCTTTCATGTATTGAAATGAATGTTTGTCCCAAGTTTATGGCCACTGGGACTGAGTGAGAGTGCTATTTAATTCAGAGAGACTTTCCCCCAGCCCCATTGGCCACTGTTGTTTTCAAATTTGATCTCTCCCATTGTTGTCTCGTGTTCTGCAAATGTGTGGAAGACTCAAAAGCTTTTCCTCAAAATTGAACAATTCTGTCAAAAAAGATTAGTTCTATTTTGTCTGCTGGGCGCTGACTATTCATGAACGTAAAGAGAGAGGGCTTGGGTGTCATTCTGACTTGCTAAGGTGGCTGGGTCTGGGCTATTGACTTGAGGGTACCAAACTAGAATCTACAAAAGAGCAGCCAGAAGGAGAGGGAGCGGCGGCCTGCCATGTGCTCTGCCGTACCTTCTTTAGCTGCCCTATTTATTTCTTTTGTTGCCAGAACTTTTATTGTCATACAGTTGAAAAAAAAATGTTAGACACAAGCTTCAGGCAGCACAAGCAGAAAAAAGGATTTAGCATATCAGTGGGATCATCTTACAGCGAACCAAATTCTTTTCAGGATGTATAATTAGCGAATGCAGTCTTTTTTTTTTCTTTTTCTTTTTCTTTCTTTCTTTTTTTTTTTTTTTCTTTTTTTTGCCTATGGACAAGGGGGGAGAGGGGAGCTCAGCTCTCTGGTCAGAATGTTAGAGGAAATAAAATACATTTGCCAATTTCAGAGAGATATACACATATTAACTCTTTCTACACAGAGCCTTTGCAATCCCCTGAAGAAATGTCTGGTTGAATAGGGAAACTTACTATGAATTCCCGCCATTGTCTCAGGTTTCCTGAGCGGGGACGACTGTGTAGTTGAACATATTCAAAATTTTAGACGGATGAAATCGGATTCAGAAGCAAATGAATGTAGAAGACCCTTCTGAACAGGAGAAACTAAAAGGAGGCGTGTGGTTTTCACACAACGCCTTTGTGCTCTAAAGGTAATTAAAAATGTGACCGGGAAACTGCAGACAGGAAAACAGACACTTGCGTCTATCGGGAGCGATCCTCAGTGAAAGCCCTAGGCTGCTGCCCTGGTGATTCGTAGATGTTAAACCTCATCGGAAGTGAGAACGCTGGAGTCGGGGCTCACTTCCCTTTTTCTCTTTTTCCGTTTTCACTCCTCAGCTGAGCATTAATGCATTTTTTTTTCCACACGGAAAAGTGTGGGTAGAGAACCAAGACTTTTTCAGATTAATTCACATCCCACTGAGAGTGTGCCCACTTTTATTTCAAAATATACAAGCTTTAAAAGACATCTGCAGAGTATGGAAGACAGAACATCTTTCTTCTTCCTCCAAAAACAAACAAACAAAATGTAGTTTTAAGATTAATATTCACTAAATATAAAAACACCTATCCCGGTGTCCGTATATAATCCTGGAGGCAGCTGAGTTGCTTAGCAGGTAACATGTTTTGCTGGGTTGTGTTCTCAGGGACTTTTTAAATGAAGTGTTGCTTGTCGGCCCTTATTTCTTTCCTGCTTGTGGTAGAGAGCATCAGCTGCCCACTGCTGGCTTCCTGATAAAACAGAACCCAGGCCCAGCTCTGTTTTCTTTCCTGTATGCTAGGGACCCTCTGCTTGTATTTGTACCAGTAATTTAGCTCACTGTTGCTATCAATGGGAGCATTGGAAACTGGAGTTCGTGGGAAGCAGTCATTTCAACCTCCGAAACGCTTGTGGCCCTGGGAGAAGTATCCAGTGAGCTTTTCCCTGGAGCCAGTCTATCCCTGCCTCTTTATTCCCTTAGTGCCTCTGGCTTGGAATGTAGGGATCGAAAAACCAAATGGTTTGATAAGAAACTATGATGGAGGTTGTAAGAACAGTTGGTTTATGTCTTCATTTAGGGAAAACTCACTTTAGTTTGCATGAGTTATGTCTCCACCAAGTTGATAACATGAAATTAGGAAGAAGGCAAAAAAGGAAGACTATCAATAAAAACACTGTAAAAACTGGATGGGGGTATCACTGCTTAATCCTTGTCTTTTAATATCACAAGAATACTTTTTTAATCACTTTTATTTTAGTCCTTATAATTTATAACACCTGTATTTTCTCTGACATGTATTCAGAAAGAGAAGTATGAACGTCAGAAAGGAAGTAGCTATGTGGATACTCACTCCTGATCTAAGACACTCTTGGTTCACTAATGGTTCTGCTGGGTTTCTTTTCTCTCTCTCTCTCTCTCTCTCTCTCTCTCTCTCTCTCTCTCTCTCTCTCTCTCTCTCTCTGTCTCTCTCTCATTTTTGTTTGTTTGTTTTCTGTTTTATTGTATTTGTTTGTTGTTTAGCTTTTGGTGTCTTCATTGTTGTTTTAAAATTGGATTTCACTATGTTGCTCTGGCTATCCTGTAACTCACTATGTAGACCAGGCTGGCCCCAAACGGACAGAGATCTGCCTGCCTCTACCTCCCAGGCGCTGGGATTAAAAGCTGGTGTGCCACCACTGTCAGGATTATGCTGATTTTCTAAGATTCCATTTTAACCAAACTAGTGATGTGCCACCCCCAAATCATTGACTATTTAATTCTTTGCATGTTTTCTGGTCTTCCACCTGTTCAGTTCAGGCCATCTGGATTCCTCTCATGAACAGGCATACTTGCACGCACACATTGAAGAAATCTGGCCATGCTTCTAAAAGACAGCCCTCAGAAGCCAGGCTCTGAATGATCCAGAGTAAAAGACTCCCCCTTAAGTCTGATGCCCAAATGCCTGAGATCAAGAAAAGTAACGGTGACCTACCGCAGAGTACCCAACCTAAGAGTAAGCTCGGGAGGTTAGGGGCAGGGGCTTCATGGTTTCCTTAGCAACCTTGACACCAAAGCCCGAGAAGCCTCCTGGGAAGCACCGGTGCACTGTTCTCACCCTCGCTGAGGCCTGATGCCAGGAGGGGCCAGAGAGAGAAGGAGCGACCAGAGATAAGAATCCCACAAGATGCTGATAATCAACAGAGCTAAAAGTGACAAGAAAACCTGGGAACAGGGTGAAGGACAAACTTCTGTGAAAGTGAAGATGAAGAACGTTAAAGCAGCTAAAAAAAAAAATCTGAATAGCAAGTGTGATCTTTAAAAGATAAGGGGAGTTTCTGATTAATTGCATAGTCCGTTAATCTCAGTAAAGTCTATCTATATCAATAGTTCTCAACTCTCCTCCTGCTGCAGTTCCTCCTGTTGTGGTGACCCCAACCACAAAATCATTCCATTGCTACTTCATAGACATAATTGTGCTACTGTTAGGAGTCATAGTGTTGGATTATACATGTTATCTGATATGCGACTCCCAAAGGGGTCTCGACCCATGGGTTAAGAATCACTGGTGGCACACGCCTTTAATCCCAGCACTCAGGAGGCAGAGGCAGGCAGATTTCTGAGTTCGAGGCCAGCCTGGTCTACAAAGTGAGTTCCAGGACAGCCAGGGCTACACAGAGAAAACCTGTCAAAAAAAAAAAAAAAAAAGAATCATCATTGTATCACTAGATGATATTATATCATCAAGTAAGTGAAATATCCTTAGGTGATATTGCCTTCTATGTGCATATGTGCGTGTGTGTGTGTATGTGTGTGTGTGTGTGTTGGTGTGCTCACACATGGTTGTTGGGGTTTTTTTTTTTTAGTAAGAATTTATATATTTTTCTATTTTTTATTAGATATTTTTTATTAGATATTTTCTTTATTTACATTTCAAATGCTATCCCGAAAGTCCCCTATACCCTCCTCCTGCCCTGCTCCTGTACTCACCCACTCCTACTTCTTGGCCCTGGCGTTCCCCCGTACTGGGGCATATAAAGTTTGCAAGACTGTCTTAGTCAGGGCTTCTATTCCTGCACAAACATCATAACCAAGAAGCAAGTTGGGGAGGAAAGGGTTTATTCAGCTTACACTTCCACATTGCTGTTCATCACCAAGGAAGTCAGGAGTGGAACTCAAGCAGGTCAGGGAGCAGGAGGTGATGCAGAGGCCATGGTGGGATGTTCCTTACTGGTTTGCTTCCCCTGGCTTGCTCAGCCTTCTCTCTTATAGAACCAAGACTACCAGCCCAGAGATGGTTCCACCCACAAGGGGCCCTCCCCCTTGATCACTAATTGAGAAAATGCCTTACAATTGGATCTCATGGAGGCATTTCCTCAACTGAAGCTCCTTTCTCTGTGATAACTCCAGCTGTGTCAAGTTGACACAAAACTAGCCAGTACACAAGACCTAGGGGCCTCTCTTCCCAATGATGGCTAACTAGGCCATCTTCTGCTACATATGCAGCTAGAAACATGAGCTCTGGGGGTACTGGTTAGTTCATATTGTTGTTACACCTATAAGGTTGCAGACCCCTTCAGCTTCTTGGGTACTTTCTCTAGCTCCTCCATTGGGGGCCCTATGTTCCATTGTATAGATGACTGTGAGCATCCACTTCTGTATTTTTCAGGCACTGGCATAGCCTCACAAGAGACAGCTATATCATAGCAGTCTTATTTATAATAGCCAAAAGTGGGAAAGAACCCAGATATCCCTCAACAGAGGAATGGATACAGAAAATGTGGTACATTTACACAATGGAATACTACTCAGCTATTAAAAAGAATGAATATATGAAATTCTTGGGCAAACGGATGTATCTGGAGGATATCATCCTTAGTGAGGTAACCCAATCACAAAAGAAGTCACTTGATATGCACTCACTGATAAGTGGATATTAGCCCAGAAACTTAGAATACCCAAGATACAATTTGCAAAACACAAGAAAATCAAGAAGAAAGACCAACGTGTGGATACTTCATTCCTCCTTAGAATAGGGAACAAAATACCCAAGGAAGGAGTTACAGAGACAAAGTTTGGAGCTAAGACAAAAGGATGGACTATCCAGAGACTACCCCACCCGGGGATCCATCCCATAATCAGCCACCAAACCCAGACACTATTGCATATGCCAGCAAGATTTTGCTGAAAGTACCCTGATATAGCTGTCTCTTGTGAGGCACGTTATTTTATAGCTATTGTATAAAACTATTGCTTTATAGCTAGACCACATTTTTTTTAATTATTCTTACAAATGTAACTTACTCCCTGTGACTAAATCCACTGGCTTTTCTTGACACTGTAGGTGCATGCAGCTATTAAGAAAAGGGGATACTACTCTTAGCAGTATATTGTCGTGATAAAGATAAGATAAGCATGTATCTGTTTTATGTCACACTAGAAACATGGGTCCCTGTTGGCTATAGCTGTTCAGGCAGATGTGAGAGCTAAAAAGGCTAGTGGTTGTTTTGTTTTGTTTTGTTTTAAGGATAATGTCTTTTTAAAAGAATCGTGCATGTCCAACATGTAAATTTTACTGATCAGTCTGTGCTGAGCATCTCATACAGTCCTGCTAACCTATGAAGTAAAGGCTTTTTATTACTACTGTGCCCTACTATAGATCAGGAAACAGATGCACTGAGATGAAATTACTGCCCAAGGTCATGCATCTGGTCCAGTGGGGAAACTGGATTCAAAACCAGGGAATCTGACTTGAATAATCTTCAACCATAGCAAACACTAGCCTCTCTCTGAGACAGAAAGAAGCTGTAGTTCAAACAAAACAAACAAACAAACAAACAAACAAACACCCCACAGCTGGACAACAATCGTCACCAGAATGCTGGCCTCTCGACACAGAGGATGTGAGTGCCGGAAAGGGGTCAACCATTTGATACTCAAGCCTCGTGTTTTCCAAATGACAGAACTGAAACCTAGGGAAGAGGCATGGCTTTTATTGTCAATTCAAAAAAAGAAAATCTAATTCAAAATGGGAATTCCCCCAAATGCTAAGCTTACCCTAGCAACAACAGACCATTCCAAGAGGATCTGGGGAAGCCAAGGGCACAGCGGCTTGTATGAGGATGCTATACACTCCCTCGGGAGGCAGAGGTGTTGCTGTCACGTGTGAAAGCTGCTGCAGACGTCCTCTGTGGGACTAAATGAGTGAGCTCATCGACATGAACAAGCAAGGACTAGGAGAACGTCACCTTTGGGTTCAAGGCGATAGTAAAATTAAGAAAAAAAGAAAAGGACACAGAATTCCTTGAATTTGGTTTACTTGCTTTTAATTGGAAACTGGTTCTCCTTAAAGAGATACCTCTTGCCTTGAAGAAGTTGGAAGTGCAAAGAGAGAAGACATTTAGGCCAGGCATGTAGATTTGAGAGACAACAAAATCCTAAGAACTAGCATCAGGAAGTCTCGTGTATATATGCACACATATACACATACTCACACACACATGCATACACATACACTCATGGGCACACGCTTGTTTTTTTCTCTTTGTTGTTGGGGTTTTTTTCCTTTTGTAGTCTTGCTACCAAAACATTGTTTAGAAATGGGAAAATCCCACTTTGTTCACCCAGGCTCACACTCACTCAGACGGTCTCATCTGACAAGCTCTTCCCAGGTCTTTGATGAGAATAGACAAAGAAACGGCCAAACTTGGTGAGATGCTTTCCTCTTCCATTTCATAGCGCCTCCTTGCCAGTCTTCAAGGTCATAATCTGTGCTTGGTGAGTGCAGGGGACCACAAACGTAAGCACTGCAATGAACTAATAGTCACAAAGCTCCTCCTGTCTTTGAACCTATTGCTGAATTCGTGTTTGTTCAAACAGAGGAGGTTAATTACAGTAGCCATTACCCCTTCCCTCATGCTGTCTCCGAATTATGGTAAAATTCATTAATACAAACAACTCTGTGACATTTCTTGATGAAAGAGATATCAGAATAATAAAAATGTGGGTGTTGGTCCACATACTTGTGGGTCTGGCCTCATATCTCAGCCACTCCCATGTTAGTTTGGTGTCAAAAGTTAGTATTTGCAAAGGAGGGAAATGGGTGCCCTCAGAAGAGAGAGCTGTCTTTACTGCTGAGAGAATGCAGTCTTAATTAGGTAAACAAAGAGGTTTTTCATTACATTGTAAACACATTTCACAAAGAGACCCCATTTAAGTTTCTTTTTAAAGAAACTGGAAAATATTGAGAAAGTTAATTGGAGGTCACTCAAACGACAGTTAATGAACAGACACAATTATCTCCTAGCTAGTACGTGGCTTGAGGATTTTTTTTTTTTTATCTTTCACTTGTGGCCTTATTTTAAAGCATTGAGAATGCCAATCCAAGTAGAGGCAGACACAATATTAAATGACAGATTTCTCTATTTATATTAAAATAACCATCTGCATGAAATTATGCACAAATCATGGAATAATTCCTGGCAGAAATTACTATTTATGAAATAAAAAAATCTGAGAGATGGGGTGCTTGTCATATTAAATTGCCCATTTCCAAGACATCACATGTGCTCCCACAATACAGAGACGCTGCATTGCTGGACCAATACAAATCGCTCACAATGTTAATGAAGATAGACAGGGAGAACTGAAAAGCACTCATTTACAAATACCAGGGGAAGGGAGAGTCGCCATGTTCCCAATCTCTACCTTCTTTTATTTTATATATTTATTTATTTTCTGCTCCAATACTATCTAAGAGAATGATGGTAACTTTAATAGGACAGTACCATGGTCTTTATTTTGCATTTTAAATGTGACCTATTTTCCCCCATTTGGGGTGAAAATGGCACGTCGTAAATTTGGGAGGTTTACAGAGAGTGAAGGAAAATGAATCCTAGTCTGTGAAGAACTGTGCACAGAGTAGACTAACTGCAAAAGCTAAATAACCTTGAAATTCAAGAACAGTAGAAGAGTTCCTCATCTGGAAAAGGCTCTCTCGCCAACTTAAGGTAACACATCTCTTCTCCCCACCTTCATCATCAGACCATCTGCCCTAGGATACTTCTCAGCCTAGGAAAAATAAGAGAATGTGTTCTGAGGACAGACATATTTAGGCCAGAATTACAGGATGGGGACTTTCCAGAGTCCATCATAACACGTGATCCCACCTAAACCTCAAGTGCTGATCAACACTTGGGGGGCAGCAAGGGAGGACCTTTTATCCATGAGTGAGAGTAAGCTGGGGATCTGAGGTCGCCGCATCATGGGACCATTTGCAACCTTCCACTAGATCTTCCATCAGCCAGACTCCCTGACATCACGGTACTCCTACTGATGTCTTTCATTGATGGTTGAGTCTACAATTTCCCACGTGCCTCTAGAGGGCCAAATCCAGGCACAAAGCCACTCATCCATATCTTCAAAAGCCAGTCTTCGTCTTGTCCCACTACAGTTCCTTGTTCTTGAGTTTCCCTCACTCTATATCCTGTGTTTGCTAAGTGTTAAGTCCATTTGTCCAGCAAATGTTTATTGTGAATAAATATTTATATGCTAGATACTGGGATACTGCTGTGAACAAGAAAAATACTACCCATACTATCCCAAACCTGACAGACTTGTGAATCAACACACCAGGACACCTAAGGAAATCAGAGGGAGTCTCTGGAAAAAGCAAATATCCAAACCTGAATTGATTGAGCATCTACTTTGCACAAGACAGAGGACCCCTGGGGTATGAGGCGTAAAACAACTGCCAGTCAGTGTCATTAGAGGTCAATAAGGTTCAAACAAGGGTAATATGATTGTTGCCAGCAGGTGAGAGCACTTAGCTCTCAGGAGAATGAATCTCTGGAGGACACAGGACTTTACAAACACAGTGACTTAGAGGTCACTTTCAAGAGCAATGGAGAGCATCAAAAACCAGGCAGCCCAGTGGGTGGGAGCAGGCTGCAGAGGTAAGAAACTGAGGTCTGTCCGAGGAGCAGAGGTAGGCACACTTACCTGGAGTCGGGAGTACAGGGAACAACTGTCCTGCTCTTTGCAAGACAGAACATTGTTCTCTGGCTCCTCTGTGAGCCAGCCTCCCTGATGGCCCTGGCAGGGGTGTAAGGTACATGTTCTCAGGAAACCCATGGGACTTTGATGTCCTGTTTCTCACACATCACCACCCCAGGGTGACAGATTCCTTCAGTTGTTCCCAAGTCCCCTGCCAAGGAACCTAGATTCTATAGTAGTAGTAGTAGTAGTAGATAGTAGTAGTAGTAGTAGTAGTAGTAGTAGTAGTAGTAGTAGTAGTAGTAATGTGCTTTGTGTATTTGCATGAGAGGCTGTGAATGCGAACATTCAGGTTTATGTGCATGTGTGGGAAGTTGCCTGCAAAAACCAGAGGCGGGTATCAAATTCCCTGGAGCTGGACTCACAATCTGTTGTGAGTTACCCAGGCTGGGTCCTGGGAACTAAACTCCAGTCCTCTGCAAGAGCAGTAAGTGTTCTTCACCACCAAACCAACTCACCAGCTCCCACAGTTAGATTCATTATTAAACCTAAAGCACACAGCACACATCCTTGCAGCAGAGCTTGACTGACGCCCTGTTCTGCTCTGCGTTCACAGATAGATTGCACAGAACCCATCTTCATGCAGCCAGTGCCAAAACAGAAGGGGTGTTTAAGGAGTTATTCACAACACAATAGGTACATTGTTTAAATCAGGTTTTTTGGTTTAAGTTTTTTGTTTTAAACAAAGATACACAGGTGTCTATAGAGTCGGGAGTTTGGGAAGACGAGAGAGACAGAGAGAGAGAGACAGAGAGAGAGAGACAGAGAGAGACAGAGAGAGAGAAGGGAGGAAGGGAGGGAGGGAGGAAGGGAGGGAGAGAGAAGGAGGGGGAGGTAGAGAGAGGGAGGGGGAGGGAGAGAGAGACAGAGGGTGTGTGTGAAAATACTCAGCCATCAAGTACAGAGGAAAGTTCTTTACATCTTCCCTGGAGTTCCTTGGAAACTGAATAACATGGAGACGTACCAGAATATAACATTCTCACCAAATACATATGTGTGTGTGTGCATAGGGAGGGGGAAAGGGATAGAGAAAAGAGGGAGGAAGGAAAGAGAGAGATGGGAGACAGAGGAGAAAATAAACACAGGAAAGGGAAGTCAGAAGAGTAGGAGAAAAAGCATGTTATCTTCAAAATGGCCATGGTTTAGGAACACATGGAAACCATTATCAAAAAGAAAGTCAGTAGCCAATGAGTTAGGACTTTGAGATCTTAGAGAAGACCCACTGCAAACATTTCCATGATGTGTTAGGATGGGGACAGAGGCAAGTGGATGAGTTGCCATGGTAATTCATCACCTGACTTCTCAATGGACCTGCCTTGTCTACTTGACACTCAGCATACAGCAACCATCTAAAAAAATTAGTTGTTACAGCAAGATAAAGAGATGGGGGGCAGGGAGAAGGGGAATGAATCGTTACTAGCCAGTGTGCTATGGGACTTGGAGAGCCCGATGACGAAACCCAGAAGGGAAAGTCACCAAGGTCATCTGAGAGCAGAGACACGGTGGGTAGGGATGAAGACTGTGCAGAGGGGTTTTCATGAGTGTTGAAGAGCAAATGGCAACTACAAAGGCAAATGAGTCAGAGGGATGCAAGTGTGTGTGCATGGGATGGAGTACGCATTCCAGGGTAACAAAGAACCAGCTGCAAAGGCTGAGATGCAGGGAGCACTGAGAAACTGTAGGAATCATGTCCTGATAGAAATCAGTCTCCTGGATTATTTATAGGTTGGTATATACAGCCTGCCATGCTGCCGTGCTCAGAGCTGTAGCTCCCAGTCCACAGGATACACAAGATCTGGCCTACAGTAAGCATTTGCTCAACACTGAGAGAGTAAATAAATCTATGTACCTTCACCCTCCGATGTACTCCTGCCTTACAATGGGTAAGCTTTCTCATTTTAATAGAGATTTGGGAAGGAGTTTCAAAACTCATTCCCAGCTATGTCAACTTCTCCACTTACAGCCTTCCTCCTGGTCCCCTTTGTTTAAAAGTCCAACCTTAGCCTGCCATAACATCACACTCTTGACACAGCTCTCAACGGCACTGAACAGCATGCACGAGAGCGTCTGAATATCATGTGTGTGCTATTTCAGAGGGAAGGGGTGCCTCAGGGAACGGAGGGCTGCTTACTGTTGGTCACATGGAAGTTACACCCAGAGAAAAAGTTCCCAAGGAGGACCTTGCCTCCTTTGGGGGAAATCTCTCTAATCCTGTAGTCACATGAAGATCCTGGGCCAGGAAACATTGTCCTCAGTGATATTTGTGTCATTGGAGAGAGGGAAGGGCTGGGTAGAGGCAAAATGACAGGAAGCAACAGCCATGTTATAGGCTATGTTTTGTAGCCTAACAAAATGAAATCCTTACTGGGGAAATGATGGGAAAGGACTCTACGCTGACCAAAACATCCTAGAGAGACTCAAAAGAGAAGCTAGGTGTTTAAAGAGATGGTGTTTGTATGCTATGCCTAGATATGAAGAGGTCTGGATCCTTTTCTGCTTGCTTTCTTTCTTCTCTCTTTCTCTCTCTCTCTCTCTTTCTCTGTTTTTTTTTTTGTTGTTTGTTTTGGTTTGTGAGTTTGTTTTTGTTTTTTGTTTTCTGGGTTTTTTTGGTTTTTTTTGTTGTTGTAGTTTTGGTTTGGTTTTTTGTTTCATTTTGTTCTGTTTTGTTTTGTTTTGTTTTGTTTTGTTTTGTTTTGTTTTGTTTTGTTTTGTTTTGTTCTGTTTTGTTTTGTTTTGTTTGAGACAGGGTTTCCCTGTGTAGCTCTGGCTGTCTTAGAACTCAGCTCTGTAGTCCAGGCTGACCTCGAACTCACGGAGGTCCACCTGCCTCTGCCTCTGCCTCTGCCTCTGCCTCTGCCTCTGCCTCTGCCTCTGCCTCTGCCTCTGCCTCTGCCTCTGCCTCTGCCTCTGCCTCTGCCTCTGCCTCTGCCTCCTCTGCCTCTGCCTCCTCTGCCTCTGCCTCCTCTGCCTCTGCCTCCTCTGCCTCTGCCTCCTCTGCCTCTGCCTCCTCTGCCTCTGCCTCTGCCTCCTCTGCCTCTGCCTCCTCTGCCTCTGCCTCCTCTGCCTCTGCCTCCTCTGCCTCCTCTGCCTATGCCTCTGCCTCTGCCTCTGCCTCTGCCTCCTCTGCCTCCTCTGCCTCTGCCTCTGCCTCTGCCTCTGCCTCTGCCTCCTCTGCCTCTGCCTCCTCTGCCTCTGCCTCTGCCTCCTCTGCCTCTGCCTCCTCTGCCTCTGCCTCTGCCTCCTCTGCCTCTGCCTCCTCTGCCTCTGCCTCCTCTGCCTCTGCCTCTGCCTCTGCCTCTGCCTCTGCCTCTGCCTCTGCCTCTGCCTCTGCCTCTGCCTCTGCCTCTGCCTCTGCCTCTGCCTCTGCCTCTGCCTCTGCCTCCTGAGTACTAGAAGTTAAGGCACACACCACCACCACCACCACCACCACCACCACCACCACCTGCCCTGTTTCCATTTTAAAATTATGTTTTCTGCACTCAAGGCACAACACACTGTAACAGGGGTCAGCTCTTACACAGAGGAATCCATCTCCTGGGGTTAACGCAACAGAAACCCAGTACAGTCAAGCTAACCCACCTTCCAGTTTTTATTAAATTTGCTCTAACTGCTGAGGAGGAGGGACTTTAATGAGCACGTGGGTCCAAGTAGCCAATCAGAATAGCGCAGTGTGAGGGACTTATCTAGTCAACTAATAACAACCCTGTGGCAGGTGTATTTTATGGAAGACTGGGGCTCTGGGGAGAGGCAATTCTGGTGTGGACAAGTTTCACGGTGGCATCTGAAGACAAATGGCTTGAGGCTCAGGCATTGTTTGAAAGCCATTCCTCACATTCTTTGTTTACTGTCAGCACAGTGAGTTGTGGGCCGGTCACTTTAGCTGTTAATGGGGCTAAACACTTATGCCAACAGATTAAGCCCTGCTGAAACATTAAGAAAATTGGCCAAAACAGTTTGGATGGATGCTGGTTTAACGGCTGTTTCTTTAGGGGTTGATGGGAGAGAGGTGATTGTCTTAAAACAATTAAATCTCAATCTCTCTCTCTCTCTCTCTCTCTCTCTCTGCATGTATGTATAATAGGACAACCGTGTGAGGGCCATTAAGTAGATCATCTGATAAAGAGAGGAGAAGGCACACAATCTGTACCATTTGTCCTGATCACATGTAGCCAATATTCACAGAAATTAAATGTGACAAATGTACTGACCGAGTGAGGCACGTCACACATATTTATTTAAAAGTCTCAGTTTAAAAATTTTAAAAGCCTTTCTGGGAGAAATGAAAAATTGCACTGGGTATCATTGCAAAGGATGCGCAGGTGCCTGGACGGCACTGAAGGTGGACAAATCTTTTGTTACTCTGGTTCTTTCTAAGACATGGCAAACCTATTTCTGGTCCAGAAGAGGACCTATATTTTCACTGTGGATGTGTTTAATTCTGAAATCAGTTTTTCGGGTCCATTAGCGTGAATTCACGTGTCTTTACCTGGCAAATCTTCTTAAGCAAGGATTTTAAGGTGGCCTTTATGAGTCGTTTCTCAAGAAAGAATCAAGAACAATGAAACAACCCACTTCAGTCTCAAGTCTTAGGCTTGCAAAGGGGCTTCCCATTATAAACTCTAGAGCACTATTCTATTCTTGCCGTAATAATTTATATATGTATTAAATATTTTCTAGTAAAACTTCTCAGGTTAAAATTGAGAAGAAAGTTTATTCTGAATTTAGAAATTAGAAGTTTGAAAGTCATTCTCTGGGCATATGTGACATTTGTCCTCAGAAAAAGTTAAAGGGATAGTGGCCGGCTATATTGCCATCTTAGTGAAGTCGAACTTAAGTCTTCTTGCCGTTTTCTCTCTCAGCCAAGTGCTTATTCCAACTTCAAATACCCTTTTGTTGGGGGTCTAGCTACTTTTGCAGCAGTTCTGAAAAGGAAAGAGCAGGGCGTGGCAGGGCAGATATGTCATCATAGGCACATGAGGTTGAGGCAGAAGGATCACTGGAGTTTGTGAGTTCAAGACCAGCCTAGGTGATGTCAAAAAAAGAGGGAAGGTAACAAAAGGGGAGAGAGAGTGCAAGAGTTCTCTAGATGCTAGTATTCAGACAGGTGCTCACTTCTGTGGTTCTAAAATATCTTTGGAAACTTCTGGCTTGACTTGGGTTAACCCTGGTAATAACTAGGTGTTTCCTTTTCCGCTTAACTCCTAACGTCACCAGAACTATAAAGACATGCTCATAACACTTTCATCTAAATCAAGAAGGCAACACTAAGCAAAAAAAAAAAAAAGTATTAGGTGGGTATAGGATTGAAGCGATGATAATCAGAGACCCTGGTAATTGAAGCTTTTGGGGAGAGAGAGAGAGAGAGACCCTTTCTTCTGGATCCTTCAGCCTGTTTAATAGGATAAAATTAGCTTGAGTGGTTTGGTGTTTGAAGAGGATGTGATGTAATTCTAAGTGCCTCTGGGTTTGCTGCGGGTGGAAGCAATCAGGTGGAGACGTGGAAGGGCATGGGAAGCTCTGAAGTACGAATCAGCGTCCGCCGTCCTAATTAGCCTAAATTAGCTATGCCACTTTTCTGCTTGCTTTTGATTTTTTTTTCTCTACTAATGCTACTTTCAGGACTGAAAGGGGGAAAAATATGAAATGCCCACCAGGTTCCTAAGAAATAAACGAACAGCGGAGCCTACAACAAAAGATCAGCTTTTGTTGCTGAACCCTTACAAAGTGCGAGCCTCCGGAGAAACAGCAATGGCGGAGGGCCCTGAGAAGGTGGACGCCATTGCTTCTGCCGCAAGAAAGTAGCAAGCGGAAGTGACTTATTCTGAGAATTTTCCCGCACATTTCTTCCAAGCCTCACCTAAGAGAACTGCAGTGGGCAGTGACATTTGTGGGCAAAGCAGTGTGTTTTTTTTTCCCCCAGCCAGCCTGCTTCTTCCTTGATTGACTTTCAGAGTTGGGGTGTGGGGGTTGGGGTCAGTTTCTTAATACACGGACAACCGAGAGGTTTTCTCTCCTTATCCCGATTAGCCCATGTGAACATTATGCCCGCATTGGTGGCACATCAAAACTACTTCACTCGAATCGATTGTAATTCGATTTGTACTTGAGTAGGAACAAACTCCCAATCTAAAAGCCAGAGACTTTTCTCTTTCTAGTTGCTATAGAAAGCTATACCTAACAAATAGAAGTGGCATAAAATAAAATTATATTGTCATTTTCTATAAAAAGGCTCCTAGCAAAAGGCACCATGGGCTTTCCAAGTCCCTTGTTAGGTCTATGTAGATATAGACTTTCAGTGACTCTGGTGGAAGTCTTCTAAGTAAAAAATGCTGCTGATGTTATGGTTATATTTTAACCTTTTGTAACATTATTTACTGTGCATGTGTGTGTATGTGTACATATGTTAACACGTGTGTCCTACAGCACGTGTGTGAAGGACAAAGGACAGCTTGATGCGGTTGGTTCTCTCCTTTCGTCATGTGAGTCCTAGAGACTGAACTCAGGTAGCCAGGCTTGGCAGCAAACCCTTTTACCCACTGCACCATCCTGCCACACCTAAGACTCTTTCCATCTGAAGTCAAATGTGGGTAAGGGCTGCAATCTTAGATAGATTTTGAGGCTGTGGGTTCAATCCCAAGGACTAAAAAATATTTTAAAAGTAAAGACAAACATTTCAGCTGAATACCAGACACATGCCATCAACAAATTATATCAGTTTGTTTATCTTTTTTACACATCAAGTCTAAGTTGTTAATGAGCAGAACTGTGTAAAGAGTTCGGGGCTGGGGTTTGCAGAGGACAGCAACAACTAAACCCAGAAATATAGATATCTCATATTCTCTCATATATGTGAAGTCTAGATCTGAATCTAAATGTATGTGCATATGTATATAGAGAGTGCATGAAAGTAGTAGAGTGGTCACTCTGTGAGGAAGAGGTTAAAGGGAGAGGAGAAAGAGGAGCGATAGAGTGATAGAGGAGAAGAAAGATAAAACCCCACATGGAGAGCTGAGAACAGAAAAAGCATAGGCCAGGCTTGCCTGACCACCAGCCAAGGACCCTGAAATCCTGGCAAAACAGCTGGATCCGGCAGCTCAAAGCTGTAACCACTGCTCTTCTGTGGGAAGGTAGGAAGACAGACAGAGATGTTGGTCAGAAACTCATTTAGTGCAGAAGCAAATGGCAGTCTGCTTCAGGGGAAAGAGAGCCTGCCATGACACATGTACACACACACACACACACACACACACACACACACACACACACACACCATATGAATACAGAAGGATCTCTGTTTGGGAAGAAAAAGAGGACCATGGAGCAGAGAATGAGACTGGAAGAGGCATGTGGAAGAGAGTGAGCGCTACTGATCCGGGCTTTGGAGGTCTTGAAACCTATACAGTTTAGGGAGAAGAGCACACAGTTACAGTACATGTCACCTTTCTCTGAGGCGGTTGGAAGGCAAGTTTGCCTGTGGCCAAGGAGGAGAGGTAGCCCTGCTGGCTCATCCCTCTGTTTTCTTTTCAGGGCTGAAATCTGACCAACTGTTAAGTCCCCTGTGAGCCCTTCCTAGCTTCAGACTTCATGACTTCAAAATGTCATTGAGCAATGTGCTTTAGTAACTCTAGAGAGCAACCAGGAACAGTTGTGGCTGCATAATGAACGAAATTTGTCTTGGAAACATCACCAAACTGATCCCAAGAGGCTGGGTGGTGCTTAGAGGGCTGAGAGGACGCGCTGCAGGGTGGTTTGCCATTTGCCACGGTGCAACCCTGCACACAAGTCCTGTTTGTTTGTTCCAGAGCCTGAGGCCATTTCCAGGGTCCCCCATCCTGTGACTCCCAGCTCTTAGCAGTAGGGAATAGAACTGCTGAAAGCTTTCAGTTGTGAAATTGTTTCTAAACCGCACAGAAGCTGCGTGTCAAGCTAGGGTGACATGCTCTTCTTCTGTATGACTCAGTGCTTGACAGGCTTCTGTTGAAGGGATGCTATTTTGTCCTGACTACAGTTGTAGTGGTGTCATGGTGCCATGTCTTTCCTATCAGCACACCCATCCTTATTCACCAGCGTGTGAAATAGGACTTGACTCTTTGTGTGCCGTGGCTCCTCCGACCCCGAGTGTAATGGTTTTACTCCGGTTTGCACTTGTACAGTTTAACTTTAGAATTATCAGGCAACTCTGACATGCCCCATTCAAGCTTTGTGATAATTACTACATGATTCACTCTGAATATTAATGATGAAATCTGATCTGGGGTTCCTGCACAACCTCTTGCTGCACTTACGTATGTACGTCTTCACTTTGAAAAGTCTTATGTTATTGGCATCTACTCCTGCAAGGCTACCAGAAGGATTTCTCCCATATGTAAGCTGTGGGTGTGTCCTCTGGGTTCGTCCCAGCATCCATTGCAATGACACAGCCTTGATTCCCTCCAGTCTACTGCCTCCTTTCACCCCAGGAATTTCCTACTGCAGTGTTCCAGACCCTAGTAGCTCACAACTGCATTTTCTAACCTTTATTTCCTCACTGCTCACATGCGGGTTGTTGGGACAAATGGCACGCGGTGGGATCTAGACATAGATTTGGACATACAAGAAGTGCACAAGCAACAATAAGCAATAGTTTTTGTTAGGAGTGACATTGTTTTTATCAGTAATAAAACATCTATGAATTTTAACAAAGAGTATATTTATTGCGATTGACTTTCTAAACCCTGAAAAATAAAAAATGATTTGGGGAATCCATTGCTCCAGCATTTAAGGGAGAGATAAAAACAAAATGCCATGCCAGTGATTAAGAACCCATTCAAATAAACAGTGCCATTGCTCCATCAGCACTAGCATTTAAAACCCACTCAAAATCACATTGCCCCAGCTCAGGGGTCACCCAAACAGCAATTGAAAACCACATTCTGCGGTTCCCCTTGTGTAAACTGCTGTTTGCCCTAGGCTATTTTCCGAGCTGTAAATTGCTGGTAAAGAACACTGACAGAGAGTATGTTCAAGAGGCAGCATAATCCAGAAGGCTTGAAAATGATGAAAGCTTCCCAGCCAAACACACACACACACACACACACACACACACACACACACACACACACACACACACACACTCAAACCTGTGGCAAGGTTTGCTGTTCTCAGTCCCACGATGCATCTCTGATGTCGCACCGCATCGTGCTTCCTCAATCTGAACTCACACAGATGAAAACATAGTGCATGTTACAAGTACATGTTCTTACATGTACCCTCCTACTGCTCAGCCGTTGATATATTCCTCTGGACTCCATGGGATGGTGAGCTCTTTGGCCACACTAGAAAATGCTTTGCTTGCTGTTCAGGGAGTTAACCCCTGGCCTCTTCCTTCCATACCCGAACAGCTGCCTACTCTGTAAGTGTGCATCCCCTTAGAGAGGCACAAGGAGCCTGTGTCTCTGCTTTCAGATTTCTCCTCCATTGATTTAAAACCTGGAGGCTGGTGGGTAGCACAGCACCAGTCTGGAGCAAGTCTTCTGCAAATGCCGCTGTTGTCTGCTTTTTACACGTGTGGATAGGATGTGAGCCACTGACCAATTACCAGATGCATATGGCCAAAGAGTATGATGTGAGTGACTGAGTAGAGCTGACCAGTAAGCAGCAACTAGGGCAGGACAGAACCATAGTGCTGCAGCTCACACTTCTGGGAAATATAAGTTCTCATGGTTTTGGTTTGTAGGTTTGTTTTGGTGTGTGTGTGTGTGTGTGTGTGTGTGTGTGTGTGTGTGTGTGAGTGTGATTGACCTTGAGTTGGAAATTTGGTTCTGATGCTGACACAAAAATACAGGTCCACCTGACTTCCCTAGCATCATCCTGTTTTGTGCTGTGCAGAAGCAGTTGAGAGGATGTGGCTGGGTTTTCTGTCTTCTGGGTTGGTTGGTTGCTTGTCCTTCCTTATTTCAGAGGGGATCCATGAAACACAGGAGCCTTGTCCGTGTGCTCCCCATTGTAGCCCTGTTTGACATACCCCTGACTCCTATGGAGTCTCCACAAGTGTGTGTTGACTGAGCCATGGCTGTGATTTAGAGAAACGTGGTTCATACGTGGTCAGATAGTGCTCAAGGGAACAGAGACTTGGAGTCCATGAGTGAAGGAGGCTTGTCTTATTCCAACAGTTAAAGAAGGGAAGCTAGCCAGAGTGATTCACATCAGCAATCCTACTAGGAGGTTGAGACAGGAGTACCTGCCATGAGTTCAAGGCCAGCATGGGCTACAGAGTGAGACCCTGTCTGAATAGAGATATATAATAGATGGAAGTGGGGTGGGGGAGGAGAGAGGAAAAGGAGGAGGAGGAAGAGGGAGGGAGAGAGAGGGAAAGGAGGGAGTCCCCATACTCCCCCATTTCCATAACAAAAATATAACTGGTCTGGGGAGAATACTATGTGGATACAGCACCTGCCACAAAAGCAAGAGGACTGGTGTTTGGATCTTCAGAAACCAAGTAAATGGCATATGAGTTCAGCAGCTCCCCTATAATTAAGGAAGGCAGAGAGGGAGCCCAAGTGCCAGCTGGCTAATGAAACTAGCCATATGGGTGAGCTATGGGCTTGAATGAGAGTCCCTGACTCAAAAACAAATATACATACAGGGTTCAGAAGGCTGGAAAGCAGCTAGCATGGCAGATGAGGAGGAAGACCCCACCTTTGAGGAGGAGAATGAAGAAATTGGAGGAGGAGCAGAAGGTGGCCAGGGGAAGAGAAAGAGACTTTTCTCGAAAGAATTGCGCTGTATGATGTATGGGTTTGGGGATGGCCAGAATCCTTACACAGAGTCAATGGATATTCTAGAAGACCTCATCATAGAGTTCATCCCTGAAATGACTCACAAGGCAGTGTCGATTGGAAGACAAGGTAGAGTGCAAGTTGAAGATATTGTCTTCCTAATTCGAAAGGATCCAAGGAAGTTTTCTAGAGTTAAAGACTTACTATGAATGAAGAATTGAAATGGGCTAGAAAAACTTTTGACGAAGCCAACTATGGATCTTGACACCGTTCGTACTTCCCGAGATTTTGGTATTTTCTGTAGAAGCCATACATTGAAGTTGTTGTCTGTAGTAACATGATAGCTCGGTATGCAATGAAAGAGGTCTTCAACTTGAGCCTCTCGTTGCCTGTCTTTATCTGACCTTATCTGAATTGCTTCCTGGCTTTAATAACTCCTAAGTTAAAGCATTGCAAACTAAACTATTTCGGGTGGAAGTAGTATTTATTCTTCTGGTAGACATGTGTGTTCCAAGCTGTATACCATTGCTGCATAACATACAGTCTGAATGTCCTTTGATTTTATAAATAGTGAGGCTTGGCTTTGTGTATCTCAAGGTTTTAGAGGACAGTGGTGGGGGAAGTTATTAAAGAGAATGAACTGGCTTGTGGGTTTTTTTTAAGAAACAAAAAAAAACAAATATACATACATACATACATACATACAAACATGCATGCATGCATGCATGTATACATACATACATACATCATACATACATACACACATACATACATACATCATACATACATACACACATACATACATACAGTGGAGAGCAATCAAAGAAGATTCCCAACACTACCCTTGGGCCTCCACTCATATGCCCTCACATTTGAACACACATGCATTTACAGCACACACACATACACATGAAAAGAAGGCAGAAAAAGATAACATAAAGCTTCAAAATTCATATTTTTCTTTTAAATTTCTTTGCCCTAAATTTATGCTGTGTTTCTTAATCTGCCTATGACCAGAATAATAACTACACAGTTATAACAAGTCAGTATTTAATGGAAATATGGAAAGAGAAACTATTGAATTCAATAGGTCCTTAATGTGTTCACATGAATATTTTAACCACAATAAAAACTGGTTTAAAGTGAAATAGAATATTTCACTTTAATATTTAATATTTGTTTGTTTTCTGAGAGTAGATCTCACTGTGTAGTCCTGGTGGGCACGGAACTTATTACACAGGTCAGGCTAACCTTGAACTCATGGAGGTCTTCCTTGCTTCCTGAGCACAGAGATAAAGGGAAGGCAAGCACCATCATGCCAGACTCAAATGTAAGTTGTCGAAGTTCTGGGAATAGACATTGGAAATAGTGGCATAACAATGTAAACACATTTAATGATACTCACAGCATTTAAAATGGTGAATTCTGTTATGTATATTTTACACACCAAAAAAAAATAGTTTAAAAGGCTGGAGTTATGACTCAGCTGTTAAGAGTACTTATAGCTCTTTCAGAGGGCCAGCATTCAGTTGCCAGCACCTATGGTTTGTGGATCACAACTGCCTATAACGCCAGCTCCAGGGCATCTGGTATCTTCTTTTGTCTTCTAAGGACACTCACAAACATGTCTGTGCACACACATGCATACAGGTGCACACATATAACATGTACAGTGTGTCTCTAAAGCAAGTGAAAGACTTAATTTTCAGTTGCTACATTTAATTTAATCTTATTAATTTACATTGAAATCAAAGTGCAGGGGCTATTGTTTTAGACCACACATAGGAACCTGCTTGGGGATGTCACTTCATGACGATCAGAGATGCTCCCCTGGAGGGATTTCCATGTAGTGACACACATGCTCATGGCTCGAAGCAACCTGCTGTGACTGTGCATATTACTGTCACAATTAATACTCGAGACCAAAGATGGAAATCCAGAAAGTCACACATTCACCTCTGGACTCTAACTAGTCTCCTAACCCTACCTTCCCTATTACTAATTAGTTAAAATCTTTCATATTTTTAAGGTAACTGTACCAGAAATGCCAACAATGTCATGTAGAAGTTTGTTAATATAATTTATAAAGTGACCCCAGATTCAAGGAGAAACTGCTTTCCATTTGGTTAAGACATCTATATTACTTGACTATTGACAGTAAAAAGTCACCAACCAAGCTGGGTGTGGTGGCATCAGGACTTTAGTCCCAGCACTGGGGAGGCAGGGGCAGGCAGATCTGTGTGAGTTCAAAGCCAGCCTGATCTACATAGTAATTTCCAGAACAGCCAGAGCTACATCATAAGACTATGTTTCAGTAATTTTAATTAATTAAAAAATAAATTCACCAACCATTGCGTATGTGAGGCCTCAAAAGAGAAACAGGTGTGATCCAGAAAGTGTGGCCAAGACGCCAGCTTGAACTTTAAAAAAAACAAAAAACAAAAAACAAAAAACAAAAAACAAAATTTATGATCACTTTTAATTTGGCTTGTGAGTGCACCCATAAAATAATAGCTGGGCACAGTGATACAAACCTACAGTTCCAGCTACTTAGGAGATTAGGGTGAAAGGACCACTACGAAGGAGTCAGGCCAGTGTGGGCAGCATAGCAGGAGCCCATCTCACTGATGACAGAGATGACATGATGTGGAGGACTATAAACTCCTCTCACAATGTGGTTCTTTTTTCATAGGCTCTTACTAGATATCTCAGGCTGACACTGAATTCACTGTGTGTCCAAAGCTGCCCTTGTGATCCTCCTGCCTCAGTCTCCCGAGGGCCAGGCCTACAGGCCTATACCAGCATGCCCAGCTGACAAGATTGTTTACTACCATGGTACAGCCTTGGTTGTATTAATGTGACATGCATGGTGCTTGAGGACAAGTGACTGCTAACTGCACTTTCCTCCTCAGGATTGTCCACCGTTGGCACGATTAGTTTGCAACTCAGACTAACACGGGGCAGAAAAATCATAGCCCTCAGAAGCCATGGTTTCAGGATCACAGAGGAGCAGGCAGCTTGATTCTAGTGTCTTCAGGAGTCCCCACCATAGTTTTACATGGAAACTACCATCGTGTAGGCAAAGGCAGAAACAGAAGCATGGTCAAGCAGGGGGACTCTGGTGTCATAGTGCTTTGTTTCAATGTCTGACTTTACCATTTCCTGATTGTGGACCTCAGTCCAAGTTCCTAAACTTTCTATTCCCTAGTCTTATTATCTGAGACTGAAATTAATAATATAGTTAAAAGAGACACTTAGTATAATTTGTTACACGGAATATAGGGTCAGTATTGAATTAAACATAGCAATATTTATATTTTCAAATAATAAGTATTTTATTGTTGTTGCTTTTCAAGACAGAGTTTCTCTGTGTGACAGAGTCCTGGCTATCTTGGACTTACTTTGTAGACCAGGCTGGCCTTGAACTCACAGAGATCTGCCTGCTTCTACCTCCTGAGTGTTGGATTAAACACTTGTGCTACTATGCTTGGCCCAAATTATAACTCTTTAGACTGTCTTTTTTGAAGATTTTTTTTTTGAGATAGGGTCTCTTCATGTAGACCAGGCTGACTTTAAACTCACAGAGATCTACCTATCTACCTCAGCCTCTCAAGTGCTGAAATGAAAGGTGATTTCTTTATTTATAACTCACGAAGTTCTTTCTATTTGTAGGAGCATTTGCCTGAGTATATGTATGCATGTCTATGCATCACATGCATGCCTGGTGGCTCAAGAGCCCAGAAAAGGGCATCAGATTGCCTGGAACTGGAGTTACAGATAATTGTGAGCCACCACCTAAGTGCTGAGTGCCAGTCCTGTGTCCTCTGCAGGAACAGTCAGTGTTCTTAGCAGCTGACCAGATTGTGCGGGCAAATCTTCTGAGACCACTTAGTTTTCCTCTGACGCTTTATCCTAAAACCTCCTTTGATCCCCCTAGATGGGATCAGGGTGAAGAGGAATCTGTCCTGTGGTCCTCTGTAGGTAGCCTAAGCTGAATCTGAGTGGTCAAAGTCTAGTTTTGAAGGCTCTAGCATAACTGACTACTTTTACTCCTAAGAGGCATACCATCCTGGCTCTCTCAGGCAAGTCTAGAGCACCTCTTCCTCCCTCCTGGTCACTGCAGTCTCCCAGATGTTCCCTGGTCTCCTAAATTCAGAGTCACCTCTAGACCTCTGATTCCAACCAGCCAGGATAACACTGGAGCCCTCATCTCTTCTCATTGTGAATATCTCTTCAATGTTTCCCGGCAGCAGACGAGTATCTTGCCCATGAGAATGAGCAAGAAATGATTCTGAAAAAGACTATCACACTCCATTAAGGCGAATAGAACAGCAATGGCTTGTGCTGTAAGGTCGAGAATTGACAAATGGGACCTCATGAAACTCCAAAGCTTCTGCAAGGCAAAAGACACCGTCAATAAGACAAAAAGACCACCAACAGATTGGGAAAGGATCTTTACCTATCCTAAATCAGATAGGGGACTAATATCCAACATATATAAAGAACTCAAGAAGGTGGACTTCAGAAAATCAAATAACCCCATTAAAAAATGGGGCTCAGAACTGAACAAAGAATTCTCACCTGAGGAATACCGAATGGCAGAGAAGCACCTGAAAAAAATGTTCAACATCCTTAATCATCAGGGAAATGCAAATCAAAACAACCCTGAGATTCCACCTCACACCAGTCAGAATGGCTAAGATCAAAAATTCAGGTGACAGCAGATGCTGGCGAGGATGTGGAGAAAGAGGAACACTCCTCCATTGTTGGTGGGATTGCAGGCTTGTACAACCACTCTGGAAATCAGTCTAGCGGTTCCTCAGAAAATTGGACATAGTACTACCGGAGGATCCAGCAATACCTCTCCTGGGCATATATCTAGAAGATGTCCCAACCGGTAAGAAGGACACATGCTCCACTATGTTCATAGTAGCCTTATTTATAATATCCAGAAGCTGGAAAGAACCCAGATGCCCCTCAACAGAGGAATGGATACAGAAAATGTGGTACATTTACACAATGGAGTACTACTCAGCTATTAAAAAGAATGAATTTATGAAATTCCTAGCCAAATGGATGGACCTGGAGGGCATCATCCTGAGTGAGGTAACACATTCATAAAGGAACTCACACAATATGTACTCACTGATAAGTGGATATTAGCCCAAAACCTAGGATACCCAAGATATAAGATACAATTTGCTAAACACATGAAACTCAAGAAGAATGAAGACTTAAGTGTGGACACTATGCCCCTCCTTAGAAGTGGGAACAAAACACCCATGGAAGGAGTTACAGAGACAAAGTTTGGAGCTGAGACGAAAGGATGGACCATCTAGAGACTGCCATATCCAGGGATCCACCCCATAATCAGCTTCCAAATGCTGACACCATTGCATACACTAGCAAGATTTTGTTGAAAGGACCCAGATGTAGCTGTCTCTTGTGAGACTATGCCGGGGCCTAGCAAACACAGAAGTGAATGCTCACAGTCAGCTATTGGATGGATCACAGGGCTCCCAATGGAGGAGCTAGAGAAAGTACCCAAGGAGCTAAAGGGATCTGCAACCCTATAGGTGGAACAACATTATGAACTAACCAGTACCCCAGAGCTCTTGACTCTAGCTGCATATGTATCAAAAGATGGCCTAGTCGGCCATCACTGGAAAGAGAGGCCCATTGGATACGCAAACTGTATATGCCCCAGTACAGGGGAACGCCAGGGCCAAAAAAAAAAAAATGGGAATGGGTGGGTAGAGAAGTGGGGGGGAGGGTGTGGGGGACTTTTGGGATAGCATTGGAAATGTAATTGAGGAAAATATGTAATAAAAATATTTTTAAAAAGGCGAGTTTACTTGGTTTTTCTTTTTTAGATTTACTTTTATGATTTTATATGTTTTGAGTATTTTGCCTGCATGTATGTCTCCGTACCACATGCATGCTCAGTGCCAGAGGAGATGGTACACTTCCATGCAGATGCTGGCATTCAAACCTGGGGCCTTTGCAACAAGTGCCCCTAACCACTGAGCTAACTCTCCAGCCCCACCAAATTTACTTTAAAAAAGAAAGAAAGAAAAACAGACTCAAATGTAACAAATTGAGCTCCAGTATGAGGCAGGGAGGGCCATGTTCTAAAAACCAAGGAGAAGGAGACAATGTCACATTCAAAGAGCCACTGAGCTCATTGCAGTGTTACAACTGACATATAAGAGAGGAATTTGGAATAAGTGTTGAAGGAAGGAAACCAATTTAGAATTATATTTTAGTTTCACCTCAGAGGCTAAGGGAAAGCCAAGCCATAAAGTATATTCAGAAAATAGATATGGTTGGTATTGTGAGAACCCAACCCTGCCAGTTCCCAGTCCTTGGCAAACAAACAAATCTAATTTTTCCTCAAAAAATAAAATACAAAAGGAGCAAGGAGGAGATAGTCACAGACAAATAACAAAACAGGATTCAGCTTCCAGCTTGGGTGCACTAAACTGTAACCAGATCAATGTTTTGCAGTTATGGGAGCTGCTGGGTGGGGCTCTAGAACGCTGCTTTCTTTTATGCTTTCTGTGTTGATCCTTACGAGGATGGACTCTGAATGTCCAACTGCTAATTCATCAAGCCAAGATGCCAAACTTTGAATATTACATGTGCCCTTTTTAACTTTCTTAATGGCAGTTTGCGCAACGCTTCCAGGGACGTTGAAATAGCTAAGTATTCTGAGAAGTGTCGTTTTATTCAGTCCGAAGTCAAATGTAACAGAAGTGGGAAAGTAGACTGCACCTTGTGCATTTTCATATGCTTTAATGACCAGGTGCTCTTGATTGCTGTGATTTTCTGCAAGTGACTGGGGGGAAATCAGACATCACGTTGCCTGTTTCCTGACAACGGAAAGTTACGTTGATTGCGCCTCACAAATGATCCATACTGATATTAAGTTTATAGTGTCGGGAGGAGGAGACTAGAGGGAACTTAATTTGAATTTAGAAAGTCTCTAAATGATAATTGAATCACAAGTCTGGATTATAATTCTAGGAGCAACACTTGACTTGGTCAAAATCACTGTTATGAAGAGATGCAATTTTTACACAGTACTTCACATTGATTAAGTAATGTGTGAAAATGGAAAAAAAGTATTTGAATCTTAATCACAGTCATTTGCATGAAATAAAAGTCTGTGTCAAGGGAATGCACATTATAATAACTCCTGGGTGTTTTGGTTGCATCAGTGAGCAAAGAAGTTGTATGCATTTTTTTGTGCTGATATATAAGAACTCCTTTTCTATTTACTGTATCTTTGATTGTACAAAAATTCTGCAATATAGGATTTGGGCTGGTGAGAGACAACAACTGATTAGCTACCTCAACAATGGCTGTAATTAAAACAGATGCTTGATAATGCGTGCATCTGAATTAAAGTAGGAACAAAAAGGGAGAGAGGAGAAATAGGAATTTGATAGGAACCTCGTTCTCGGGAAAGCTCTCCATTAGATGGGAAAGTAATAAATTAGGGCATGAACTTCAGCACCATTCTGCCTGTCTCTTTTCTGCATATTTCTGTGCCTATTGCGATGTGCTCAGAGCTAAGCTTCATGCTCTCGGGCTGCATCTCCAAATCCTCCCAGGAACTGGCTTTCCAGTCTACAGATCCTATCTTCCTGCATGGGCACTGTCAGTAACCCCCGTTTCACTCCTGCTGAGCATGAGCGTGGTCAGCGTCCTAAGTGCCTTTAGCCCAGCACACTGGCGTACTCTGCCGATTGGGAGGTTGACACAGGGGCACCAGCAGCTCATGGTTTACCTGGGCCACATTGCCAGATGCTGAGTCTAAAGGCCAACATGAAAATAAAGTGCTTCTGGATGCTGGAAGTCAACTTTCCTGCCTTACTCACACCTAACAATTAAAATCAATTTTTTAACCTATCTGGCATCTCCTACTTATGTTCCTATGGTGTTAGGCTAGGTTTAATTTTTTTTTCTTTTTTTTTTTTTTCTTCAAGACAGGGTTTCTCTGTGCAGCCCTGGCTGTCCTGGAACTCACTCTGTAGACCAGGCTGGCCTCAAACTCAGAAATCCGCCTGGCTCTGCCTCCTGATTAAAGGCATGCTGGGATTAAAGGCGTGCGCCACCACTGGTCAGCAAGATAGGTTTATTCTTTAATCTAATTTTGACACTTCTTTGAGAATAACACTGTCTAAGAATGGAAATGTTATTCCTGATGCTCCTCTGATTTATGAGGAAGGAAAGAATACTAAATAAAATTATAGTTTTGATTCCCAAAGAGTCTGGAAATAGTAATAACTATCTTTGATATTTATAAGAATAATTAGGCTTACTAGACTAGATGAGTTGAGCCCAGATTAGAAGAACAAAGTTAGTAGGAACAGTTCTCTTCCAGAGCTGAACTGTGTCCACGATAAATGAGGAGCCCAGATACGCCAATAGTAGATTCAGCAGAGTCAAAAATACAAAGAGTAATTAAAAACAAACAAAAGCTCACTATCATTGTAATAACAGGAAATAACTGTGAGCTCAGTCTAGTTTTTAAGGGGAAAACACACAGGGCAAAGGTGCTGGCAAGATGGCTCAGCGGGTAAAGTCCTTGCCTACCAAATATAAAGACTTGAGTTCAGATCCCCAGTGCTCATGTCGAAGCTGGGTACCTATAATCTCAGTGTTAGGGAGGTGTGAGGCAAGTGGACCTGAGAGCTCACTGGCCAGCCAGCCTAACCAAGCAGTGAGATCCAGGTTCAGTGACATACACACATATACAGAAAAGATGGTGGCCTCAATAAAGTATCAAAATAAATGTGTTAAGGCTACTGCCCCAAACCTATTGGACACTCAAGCAGTCAAAAGCATTCTAGACTCTAAACATCCCTTTCCTGCCATAGCATGCCTTCTCAGATCAGCAGTTAACTGTGATTCTTTGCTATTTATCTCCTAGAACATTTCAGACTTTCTGCAAGGTCTACTAAAACAAACAGGCCTTGTATCCAGTCTCACAAGATCCTGTTAGTCCATGTAAGATCACATGGACTTATGTGACACACCTCTTCCTTTCCAACACCAGCTTACTCAGGCCTTGGCATGTCCAGATGTCAATTTCCATCCTTCTCATGACTTCTCTGATACCTCCCACTTCCACAAACCTAACTTAGATTCCATCTCTTAGAAGACAGTTTATGTGACATTCAGGCTGCCTTGGTGTCCTCTGTGTCCTCAGTCCTGCTCCATGTGCAGAGAGTGATTCCCTGTTATGTTTATAATCATCTATATTCTCTTGCCTTGGTTGTCAAATGATTTGGTGTGGTGTGGTGTGGTGTGGTGTGGTGTGGTGTGGTGTGGTGTGGTGTGGTGTGGTGTGGTGTGATTTGGTTTGGTTTGGTTTGGTTTGGTTTGGTTTGGTTTGGTTTGGTTTGGTTTGGTTTAGTTTGGTGTGGTTTGGTTTTCGGTTTTCTGAGACAAGGTTTCTTTGTGTGGTCCTGGCTGTTCTGGAACTTGCTCTGCAGAGCAGGTTGGGCTCCAACTCAAAGATCTGCCTGCCTCTACCTTCTGTGTGCTGGGATTAAAGGTGTGTGCCACCACTGCTGGCAATTGTAAGCTCTTAAAGACTGGAATGCTGTCTTACCTCTGTTCCATCCCATTTTTCTTGCTTTTTTTCTTTCCACAAATAGATATTCAGTACTTTCACAGTCTGAGTCTGGTTCACACCCCGACCCCTGCCCCCCCCCCGGCCCCCATTCATGTACCTGACTCTGTGCCAGCATAGACACGGGAGATCTGTTAACAGTAGGGACCTAGCAGAGGGTGTTATGTCCTTAGCTCATGAATTATTCTCATGAGCAGATTGGTGCTATTTCTTGTGAGTGGGCCAAGTCTAGTAAGAGTGGGTTGGTTTCTATGAGAGCATATTGTTCTAGGGCTGCAGATGTAGTTACATAAGTAAAGTACTTGTCCACCACACACCAAGCCTTAGAATGGATCCCTAGGATCAGAAAAACTTAGTATGGTGGTGCATTCCAGGAAGGCCAGCTCTTGGGGAAAGGGGGGCATGGAGATCAGGAGTCCAAGAGCGTCCATGGCTACGTAGTGAAGCAGGCTAGTCTGGGATATATGAGACCTTATTTTAAAAAGAAAAGTTTCCTGCATTGCCATGTGACCACTGTACAGGAGTCCCATTATTGTGATCCTACTCACTGTTAGGACCTCATCAGAGTTGAACATGCACCTGAGCCTCCAAAACTTGAGTTGGATAAACCTCTCTTCTTTAGACTTTACCTAGAGTCAAGTAGTTTCTTATAGCCACACAAATGGACTAAGACAAGTACCTACCCTGTGCCATCAAGAGCACGTCCTAGAGCTCTCCTGCACATTAGCAGCATGGGTTGTGCGGCAGAGTAGCATGAAACACATGTGGCTATTGTTTGGACCCACATGTAGCAGCTCTCCATACCTCTGAATATCTCCATTTAAGTCAAGTTGTCCTTCCTTCCAACATCCTTACAGTCCATTCTCTTTGAGAAAAGCCCCAGCCTCAGCATCATCACCAAGCCCACTCCATCCCTCTGATGGAGGAAAACAAAGTAAAGGCAGATTCTGTGTGTGAAGACTTTTCTGTCTCCAGTTTTACCTTACTTCATGTGTACTTTATCTCTTCAGAAACAACTTCCTTGTGACAGTCCATAAAAACAAAATACACATGCTACCTGTGCTAGATAGCTTTATGTCAATTTGGCACAGGCTAGAGTTTTCTGAAAGGAGGAAACCTCAGTTGAGAGAGTACTTCCATAAGATCCAGTTGTAGGGCATTTTTTAAAGTGGTGATTGCTGGGGGAGGGACCAGTGTATTGTGGGTGGTGGCATCCCTGGGCCGGTGGTCCAGAGTTCTATAAGAGAGCTGCCTGAGCAGGCCATGAAAAGTGAACCAGTAAGCAGCACCCTGCACGGCCTGTGCATCAGCTCCTGTCTCCAGGTTCCTGACCTGTTTGAGTTCCTGTCCTGACATCTTTCAGTGATGACCAAAAATATGGACGCGTAAGGCAAATAAACCCTTTCCTTCTCAACTTGCTTTTTTGGCCGTGGCATTTCATCATAGCAATGAAAACCCTAACTAAGATACCACACAATACTCCCTAGGGTGATGGTTAATAAGATAATAGATGTAAGACACTTTAAGCTTATCCAAAGAGAGGCACCACAATGCCTATAAATGAAGCTATTAGGCAACTGATCCTGTTAAAAATGCAGGTTGCAAATGAGCCTATGAAGTGTTGAAATGAAGCCTCAGCAGCAGAAACTATTGTTTAACCTGCCCTACAGGACCAGGAAGCATCTCCTGAACTTTCTTTCATATGGATCAACTTCAGAAAATATATTTTAAATACATTTTTAAGAGAGGGAGAAGTTTATGCCTGTAGAACAAAGATGAATGCATTGAGGATTGAGGTCCTTGCCTTTTGCTCCCATTGGAATGGGTATTATCTTTTTCTCCCATGTAAATATGCTCTTATATTCTAAAAAATGGATTTACAATTAAATAATAATTGTCCATGTTTATAGTGTCCAATGTATTATTTCAAAACAGGAATTAATTGCACAATAATCAGTTATCTATCCCCTTAAACGTGTGTACCATTTCATGATAATAATTCTCAAGACCCTTCTTTTAAGATACTTTGAAATAGATACAACACATTCTTATTAGCTATAACCACTCTGCTATGTGGTTATAAGTCTAAGAATATGTGGCTACTGGTCTAAGAATACCCAGACTTATGTGACAAAATGTAATAGCCTTTCTACTAAAAATTCTCAACAAATTAGGAATGGGAAGAACCTACCTCAGTTCAATAAAGGACATACATGACCAACCCACAACTAACATTACACTGAACAAGGAGAGATCAAAGTGACTGAACACTATCCTAGAAATTCCAGCCAAAGCAACTAAGCAGGAGAAAGAACTAGAAAGCATCCAAACTAGAAAGGACGTTAAGAAGTGTCTATCCACATATCGGCATGACAACCATACTCAGATCAACTTTAGCCTGGAACATTTTGGCCTGGAAGCTCTGAGAGGCAAGATTGACCATTATTCACATTTATATAGCCATCACCCCAAATGATACCTGGGACATGATAAAGCAGAGCTGAATAAATATTTTGTTCAATTTATCCTATGAGTGAATCTGGTTTCTTGATCCCTAAAAGGTAAGAGGGACATGAAATACAGGGAACAGCAGGTCAAACCCTAATTTGAAGACTATATTGAGTGATAATATGACCCTCTGGGATGGCTGTATAGCAGTCACACAGTAGGGCATTGCCATTGACTGCCCAGTTCCATGGGGTTAATATAGTACAAAAGTGAAGATTCCTTGACTTCTATTGAATGTATAGTTAGGGGCGTCTGGCTGAAGTATGAAGCATGCAAGGACTTTAGTGAGGAGTTTATGTGCTCGACTGGGTAAGAGTCTTCCAACAATATTTTAAAAAGACTCTTATGGTGACACCTGCCTGTGATCTCAGGAGGCTCACAAAGGAAAACAGAAAGCTCAAGGACAGCCTGGGCTACATAGTGAGACCCTCACAGACAAGGTCAGTGAGATAGCTCAGTGTGTTAAGGAGCTTGCTGTGCAAACATGCAAGCCTGTTGACCTGAGCTGTCCCCACCTCCACATCATCATCACCATCACCATCACCACCACCACCATCACCACCACCACCACCATCACCACCACCACCATCAACAACAACAACAAACAATCAATAATAAGGTATTTTTAATTAAAAACAAAAAAGAATTTGGGTCATCAATACTACAAGAGGGATATGGTAAACAGAAACATATGGAGACTTACAGTAAGTATGCTGTAGGTAAAAGAGAGTCACATTGTCATACCCGCCCCCCTACACACACACACACACACACACACACACACACACACACACACATACACACACACACACCTGGAAACCCAAAAGTAACAGGACATGTCTGCTATGCCGCAGGGGCTGTAATGAGGCCATGCTGCACAGAAGGACTTCAGCAGGAAATTCACTCTAGGAGAAGGAAGGGGAACTAGTGCCCAGACTCAGCCCTGGACCTTGAATTGCCTTACACTGAATTTAGGCTCGGAAAGGAAAAAAGTGATATCGGAATAATATAAAAATCTGTCAGGTACTTGACCATACGAATAGAAAATTACAGCCTTGTGGTTATCTCAAAATTTGCAACAAGAAAAATCTTGGCTTTTTCCTTTAGTAAGATCTTAATAACAGGGGAAGGCTCCCTAAGTCATCTGTTTAAAACTTTCCGTCTTGTCTCTGTCTTGGCACCACAAATAGCAGCCCACGCGACATTGTGACATGAAGAGAAGCTACAAGTCATCTCATTAAGTCAGGAGCAAGACAAGGGCACTTGTTATCACCATAATTATTTAATGATTATTCTGCAAGTGCTCACGAATGTAATTAGAGGAGAGAATGGGGTTAGAAGCGTAAATATTGGGTATGAGGAAACAGGGGTATCATTATTTACAGATTATAGTCTTAAAAAAAATCTCAAGTGAACCAACTTGTAAAACATGAGAGTTCAGTAGGTTATAATATATGTACAAACATAAGAAGGCAATAACTTTCTTATTTGCTTAAAATAACTAGTTACAAAGTTGAATGAGTGAATAGCTTCTATTAAAGACAAAAGGGAAGCAAACAAAACAAGAAAAAATGTGTGCCTTCTATTATTAAAAGGAATTTTAAACTCTGTAGAAGAACAATGTTAAGTTTGGAAAGAAAAATAGTATTTCTAAATATCATTACAGGACAGTAAGATGGTTTAGTGGTTAAGGTATGTGCTTCCAAGTCTGAAAATTTGATTTCAATCCCTAGAACCCACATGTTAAAGAGAACTGACTTCCACAAATTGTCCTCTGACCTCCACACATGTGCATATGTACACACACACACACACACATACCATGTACATATTACACATACATACATTCATGCACATACAACAAACATACACACACACTGACAAAGAGGGGGCAGAGATTAAAAACAAGCAAACTACTCTAAATCTATTAACACTTGAGGCTTTAACATTCACTTCCTGGTGTCATGGAGGCTAATAAATCAACATGATCATGGTTGGCACTGTGAAGTTTGCTCCAGATCTTGACAGTGGAGCTGTGGTCCCCTCCTCTCCCTGTTCTCTTAAAGATATTCAGTTCCCTGGCTGCTTCTCTGTGTTCCAGTGTCTAGACACTACCCTGAGCTTCCTCATCTACCCGGCTGGTTTACAGTGCTTCCTTGCTTACTGGCTGTTTTCTGTCCAGTACACTACCCCACTTCTCTTCTCTTTCCCAAGGAGCCTTCATCTGTGGTGACTCAATGTGTAGCTGGGACGCAGCCGAGGAAGAGCAGGGCTCAAGAGTACCAAGGTACATGAACTTACATCCCAGCCCCCACCATCTTGCCCAGATGTGACCAGGAGCATGTTGGTGCATCTTTCTTCCTCTGCCTTAGATTCTTCATCTATTCGTTGATGATTTCAAAAGTCACACCTCCATGTTTTCCTGTAGGGAGGGAGGTCAGAGGACAACCTGAGGAGCTGGTGTTCTGCTCTCGCGTGGGTGCCGGTGATCCCGCTGAGGTCGTCAGCTTTGCAGCAAATGCCTTTGCCCACTGAGCCATCTGTCTGGCCCCTTCACATGCTCTTGGGTTGTGACCCCCCACCTCCCTACATTGAGTCACATGAAGTAACTCAGTTGAAATACTTGAAGCAATGGCAAACACATAGTACACAGTTCCTGCCATTTTCCTAATAAACGTTGGCATGTTGAAGCTTTCTTCTGAATGCCCGTTGGTTTTCTCTGAATGGCTTTCCCAGTGATTACACCTGTACTCTGAGGGAAAACCGCCTCCTGGATGATTGTTTGGATTTTGTCAAGTAGTATGCAAGGAAGCTTTTCCTTGTGTGGATTTTCATGACTAGGTCACTCAGATCCATATTAGACTAGCCAGTGACACACATACCCCTAAGATGAGTTCTGATCCTGGTCCTCACTGTAACTAAGCAGGTACATTTTCAGTATCTTACTGGGAAATTGAACACCTTTTTTTCCCCCATTTTAACAATGATGTCATACAGGTTGCCAGTTTTTCAGGAGGGAAAGAAACACCATCCAGAAAGAGAATGGGATCACTTCCCTGTGTCTCCTCCCTCCCACCCTGTCTTCTCCATCACCCCCTGAGCTCCCTGGCAGCCCATAGATTGACCATCCTTGCATGAGAAAGTGCGTGCTCATTACAGTTGCATTCAGCATGTCTAGATCAACAGCTTCATCTGGGACTTAGGCCCATAACGCTGGTGATGCAGAGAGCCAGGCAGTTAGTCACATCAAAGCAATTTGCTAATTGCAGATGCTTCCTGGCTGTTTAATGTTTCATGTGTAAGATTAGGTGGTTGATTTAACGGGCTCATAGAGATTGTGTTATCCCATTAGCTATCTCTAAAGGAAATCAAATCAGACTAAATATAGACAGAGGACATTAATTATCTGGAAGACATAAAAGCATAACCTGTACAGGAGGGAGAATGTGAGAGAGATGCCTTTAGTCATTATTTATTTCCAAAAATGCTTACATATACAATAGCATAAAAAACATGCATGACAATCTACAATTGTTTTCCATGTATGAATCATCTGAAGACCAATTCCTATATATATATATGTTCAACATAGAGTTGTAGACTCAGTATGTAGTATACATGCTTTATTTTAGTATGGGCATATAGTCAATGATAAGTTCAACTAAACATCCTAGGGTGTCTTATAATAAACACCATGACCAAAAGCAACATAAAGAGGAAAGATTTAGCTTCTAACTGTTGGGTTCATCATCAAAGAAAGCCAGGCCAGGAGTTCAAGGCAGGAACCTGGAGGTTCCTCCAGGCAGGAACTGATGTAGAGGCCGCGGAGGAAGCTCCTTACTAGTTCTCATGGCTTTTCAGCCTGCTTTCATATAACACCAGGGCCACCAACAGCCCAGGTGTACCACTGCCCACAGTGAGTTGAGCTATGCCAAATCAATCTACAAGCTTGTGTGGTGGGGGCATTCCCTCAGTTGTGGCTCCCTCTTTCCAAATGACTCTAGTCAAGTTAACATAAAGCAATCAGGGCTGGAAAGATGGGTCAGTAGGTAAGGGCACTAGTTGTTCTTTCAGAAGACCTGCGTTCAATTCCCAGCATACACATGGCAGTTCACACCTGTCTATAACTCCAGTTCAGGGGATCTGACACCCTCACACAGACGTTCCTGTGTGAAAGCAAAACACCAAGGCAGATATTTAATCATTTAAAAAGAAAAAAAAAGTTCATATAATACTTCAGGTTTTTCTCATCAATTTCTTCTTCTCCTTTGTCTTTTGCACATTTTCAGGCAGAGTTCTAGTTAAATCGACTGTCTTTTGTTCCATGTGTATCCCTGACCCCAACCTTATTTCCATGACCTTCACTTGACTTTTTATTGATGTTTTGAGATATTTCAACTCAAGACAAAAGAAGTTTTATTATATTTGAAAGTTAAACAGTAAAATGATGATAATAATAATAAGATAATGAGGATGGAGAGATGAAATTTGAAATTTGAGGGAGGAAGGACAGCAAGGTGGCTCAGCAAGTAAAAGTTCTTGGTGTCAGGACTGACAGCATCAATGCAGTTTTAAAGGTTTTTTTTGTTGTTGTTTTGTTTTTAACTTTTATGTGGAGTTTTGCCTGTATGTATGTCTGTGTGAGGATACCAGATCCCTTGGAACTGGAGTTACAGACGGTTGTGAGCTGTCATGTAGATTCTGGGAACTGGACCCCGGTCCCCTGAAAGAGCAGCCAGTGCTCCTAACCACTGAGCCACCTCTCCAGACCCCAATATGAATTTAATTCCTAGGAACTATATCATCAAAGGAGGGCCCTGACTGTGTAACTTGTCCTCTGGCCTCCTTTACAAGTTTACTATGGCACACATGTTGTATACACACACACATACACCACACACACACACACACACACACACACACACACACACACACACTCTAAATAAGTAAACATTAAGGGAAGAAAAAAAAAAAGCAACAGGGTTGGGAAGATGGCCTAGCAGTTAAGAGCACTGACTGCTCTTCTACAGGTCCTGAGTTCAATTCCCAGCAACCACATGGTGACCCACACCCATATGGAATGGGATCTGATGCCCTCCTCTTGTGTGTCTGAAGAGAACGACAGTGTACTAACATACATAAAATAAATAAATCTAAAGAGAAAAGAAAAGAAAAATGCATTTTTTAAAAGGATAAACAGTCATAAATTTCTAAATGAAAAGGAAAGCCCACATAGAGAATTTTGAAAATTCCCTGTGTGTTAAAATTGACAAAACCCAGTAGCCAGGATCTTGGCTACTAATTGAGGTTGATATTTTAGTCACCTGCAGCCACACCACAGAGAGACATCACCATAGCCTATGATGGCACCATAGGGCTTGTTTACCAAGTCACTGGGCTTTGCATACATGGAGCACTTACAAAGCTCACCAGCCACTGAAGATCATTTAAGCAGTAGCCTTGTATTTAATGCCCTCCTGATTATTTCAAAGACAGACTATAGCAACCTCTATATCATGTTGAGATTTGCTAATTGTTTTCTCTCTAAAGGAAAAGATAGTGAACTACAAGAGCTACTGTTTTCCCTTTACCTATGTCCCCAATGTGACCACTAGTTCTCAGAATTTCATGTCCTGGCCTGAGGGCTCAGATAAGGATTGAGGGGTTTGCCTCTTTTCCACTCTTTATGACAGTGGGCTCAGAATCCCACAGAACACCACAATGTTCCCATCCACTTAGACAAAACCTGTCTACTTTGATTCGTGTTCTTATGACAAAAATTAAGACCGATTGCATAATATTAACCTCATCATCCAGTTCCTTTGTAAGAAAATATGAATATATGATGCTTCTTAGCACAATTCCTAGAATTTTGGAACCAGGGAAACTAAAGTAGTCAAATCATGAGTTTAAAGCCAGCCTGGGCTACAGAGTAAGACCTCAAAATGATAAGAAAACTGTCTTGTATCAGACAGACAAGTCAATCCTCAGTGTTATATCATTCAATACATCTTTCCATGCTATCAAGTTCCTTTCCAAGAGCTGTTTCTCAGAAGCCTCTCCTAGACAAGGCTGGACACCAACACCAGACAGTGTGATCCTCCAGCCCAGTTGACTCCAGAAAATATGGAAATAAAACTTATCATTGCTACTGTTCAGTCCGAAAGGTCAACTCCCCAAAGCACATGCACATTGTTTGTGGACCTTTACTTCCCACCAAAGGACAGCTCTTAGTTCCAGGAGCATCCTCCTGTCCAAGCTAACACAATGGCCAATCAGCTCTTGCTCAGAGCACAAGTCCCACCACACCTCAGAGAGTGAACGCTGAAGATGCTCGCCCCTTCCTAAGATTTAAATCATAAGTGCACACCAGCTCCCTAACTCCCCATCTCACCCTTCAGTGCCACTACTGTTTTTTTCTCATTTCCCCTCCTTTGTGTTCCATTCAAGGTCTTACTTTTCTTCCTTCCTTCCTTCCTTTCTTTCTTTCTTTCTTTCTTTCTTTCTTTCTTTCTTTCTTTCTTTCTTTCTTTCTTTCTTTCTTTCTTCCTTCCTTCCTTCCTTCCTTTTTTTTTTTTTAATTCTTGTTCTGCCCGCATCAAAGTTAGGACTTTGTGGGGGATGCTTTGCTCTCGGCATCTGTTACCTCTTTTTCTTAGGGGCTAAGGAGGAGGCTGCTGTGTGGCTGAAAAAGACTCTCATTCAGTTTGGAATTGTGCCCCTTTGCTTTCCTGTCACACTGTCAAGCTCAATCAGAACGCAATGAAAGTGATAGAGAGGCTCGGCTCGGCTGGCGAGACTTAGAACAAAGGCAGCTGGATAGCCTGGTACAGATTTCACATCCAATTTAACTCTTTGGAAAAGGGTTTCAGGAAATACATAGTCAAGAGTTGAAAAACTGGAGTTGGGTCTACTATAAAGGCTAAAAGTATTATCCTGGCTTAGATAAGCTACAAAGATAGGTTGATACTATTTTCTACATAAACCACATTAGCCGGCATTACACATTGAGCTTTCTTTGCTCGTTAAGTTGCAAGGAGATTTGAGAGGAATTTAGCAGCTACATAAAATGACTCTTTCATGATTCTAGCTTCCCCAGTCATTTTCGTCCTACAAGGTGCATGAATAGCAAGGCCCTAAATCATGTTGTTTAACAAATCTGGTATTAGAGGGTTCGTCTCAGTTTACTTATTAAGAATTTAGTTGAGTAAAGGATTTTGGGACTCAGTTCTTTGTGTAGGTGACAATGAGCAGGCTCATACTTGTATTTTTGGGGGGGGGGGATGTACTTCAGCTATGCATAGTTTGAACTCTGCTGTTGGGCCCATAACTAATGTTTTGCATTGAAAATGTTTTTCCATGAGAGCCAACTATAAACTGTAAAGAAGAAACTTCACTGAAGGCACAGGTCCATTTCGACCACAGTAGCCTCTGCCAAGGCTCTCCTTTTAAAACGTAGTTCTCTGTCATCCTTTATCTTATAAGAGATTGGGCTAAATTCTCTGACTTTTGCTAACTTGACTCATGCCAAGAAAGGAGTGTTCTCAGATTAATAATAGCATCATATCGTGAAAGAGTAGCGGGCCTCATTTCACCTGAAGAATTAGTAACATACCAAAATCAAACTCCCACCATCTGAGACAACACTGAGAGCTACATGTTCCATATAGGTGCTGGAACACTATCACAGCTGTGTAGAAAACGCCATACCCTTTCAGTGAACTATTTTTATAAAGTGTTCTTTGAGACTGTCAGAGTCAAACATGTGAAAAATGCTAATGATTTCTATGTAGGCAGCAGCAATTATTTCTTCATATCTCTGACCTTTATGTTACTGAAACAAGAGCACACTTAAGTGCTCATTAAACACATTAAACACATTTATATATCTTTATATGTGCAATTGTTTGTGAATTCAGTGAGTCAGATGAGACTAAAGTTAGTTTACAAACACAGTCGGGCTTAAGGGAAGTACATTTCAGATAGCTGGTTACCAGTTCATCATGTTTAAGAAGATGTCCCTTTGGAAAATTTTCCACCAACAAGAAATGATTAGAAGCAAGCAAATGATAGCCACCAACATTTCATCTCTGAATGCAATTATGATGCAACTTAGAAATGCTATTATACTGATGCCCTATAATTAAGTAAGCAATTAAAAACAAAAAACAGTTCATTAACAAATTGTCATAACTATACCGACAAGTGCCCATGAGGTCACGGTCATACAACTGCCTGAAATGATGACTTAGGTTTTCCCAAGAGCACAAATCCTAACCAACAGGCTTATTTCCACCTCCAATCCGTGTTATATAAATAGCAACTTGGAGGAGAAAAAACGAAATAGACATTGCACGCAAATGTGAGGAGAGGAGAGCTCTGTGACACATGTGCCGTTTGTTAGCGTGTGATTAGATGTCACGATCTAATATCAGTGTTGTTTAAAACTGAAAATAGGGACTCTGAGGTACAGCGCTTGAGTAGTGTGAGTTTGGTTTCCAGCACTGAAAACTAAGAGAAAAGAGAAAATTCCTTAGCTATTTAATGTAGGCACAACTAGAATGCTCTCACAAGTCTCGTTCCTTTTTGCTGGCTTGTTCTCATCTAATGAAGGTGGTGAATGCAGGTTAGCAGCTACAAGGCCCAGTTACTGGCATGGATTTGGTTGGTTTGTTTAATGACCACAAGATCATAAGTATTCTCTTAAAATATTCCCATCGTTTTGGGAGAAACCGTAGTGTATCCCCTGAAAAGTTTAATCAACGATGAACAGGTTTGATAAATATAAAATGCCAAAGGAAAAAAGTGAAATGGGTAACCCCCATCCTAATTATTTGTCCCATTTTTGCTAATACAAATTAAATGTTTCACTTGGTTAATGACAAGTTTGATCAAACAGTTCATAAACTGATGGATGACTTTGAAATGAATTCAGGAGGAAAGAAATGACACGATGCGGAGCTGGCAAAGGGCCGCCTCTAGTGGGAACAGATGCCCAACAAATTTGGCGAGTAGTTTTGTTCTCTTCTATCTGCTGCGGTTCACAATCCTAATGAATGTTATGTTTAAACAACATGAATAAAGATAGAACGAGAATGAATTCAACTCCGGTTTGAGCCGCAGAATAAAAATGAGCAAACTGTATTATCTGCTGCCACCTAATCTGGGTTGAATTTCCTCTGTATCTTTTTTTGTTTGTTGAAGAATCCTTTTCTTGAGTCTCCTTGGCCATTGACAAGGTCTTTTGAGATGAATATGAAAAGATAGATTTAAAGGTTAAGGCCAGGGTCAGATGGTTGCAGATGTTTTGTGAGAGATTGTTCGGTTCAGTTTGGGGTACTCCTCCTGACTAAGGTATTTCAAACTGCCAGACTCATGGCCAGCCACCACTGAAGACTGTTGTTTGTCTCACGATTGATCCAACACAAATGAGGAATAGGAGTGTTTGTTTTGTTTCTTTCTTTCTTCAGTGGATAATTCCCTGCGCATGCCCCCTGGGGGCTGGGGGGAAGGCAAAGACTGTCTAAAGCCAGAGAAGGTGTTGTTTTTATTCTTAGAATGTAGACTATTTTAGGTTTTGTTCTTCAAATGATCATGGGAGACCCTTTTTTTTTTTTTTTCAAATAGAGATGAAGAATAGCATGTGACAGAAATCGATTACATTCAAAAGGTTGTAAAGTTGCTGGAAGAGAAAAAATATAAAGGAAAGTGATAACTTATCTCTTGTCTCCTGACTTCAGATTCTAATTACCAAATGATATGGAAATGAAGGGGCAAGAACTAATGTAGGTGACACTAGTTGTCATTGGGAATTCCACTATTTGATAGACTTATATCAAACCATAGTCAGAATACATAGGTATTTAGGTGGTGGTGGTTTGTGCACACTATATGTACATGTGTATCTGACTGCTAAAGAATACACATAGACCTACCTACCATCTTAACAGTCATATAAAATTAGCTGAAAGATATTGTGTCTGAATTTTTCTTTTGATTGTTGTTACCTTTTATTTATTTGCATGTATGTTTGTGTGTATATGTGCTCACATGCAGCAACCTGGGGACGTCAGAGGACAACTTGTGGAAGTAGCTTCTATTCCTCTACCATGTGGGTTCCAGAGGTTGCGCTCGGACTTGTAGGAAAGAACCTTTACCTACTGAGTCATCCCATTGGCTCTCCATCTTAAGAATTTCTATTGACCATTCGGACACATGTATAAACATGATGAAAACATTTCCATTGATCCATTCCCCATCCCGTCCCCTTGAGTGTCTCAATATTAGGAATGAACATTAAGATCTAGTTAGTTGAGCCAGGCCAAAAGGATGCTGCCCCTTTTCAGAATCCATGAGACAGGGATATTTTCTTCCTTAGATCTTATAAAGAAGGCTTTTAATTGATGTGCATCTTGGGAAAATGCTGTGTGAAAAAAAATCTGAAATCTTGGGAAGTACAAAATCCTGATGGGGTTAATTTTAAGAGGAAGCCTTTATCACTTAGGGGTTCTTGTCGTGTGTATTTCAGTCACTCTTGCCTTTCAGCCTTCAGAATGTCACCCTGCATAACGCCCTGGGAAGACTGCATTTATTATTCTGACATGGTTCTTTGTGAAATAGGTACTTCATAAGGATTATTTTTAAAAGACCAAAAGCCCCTCAAGTAATTACCCTCTCAAACTTCTCAAAAAGGAGGACAGACTGATTCTGTCACACTGAAGGCAAATCTAGAATGTTCCAATGTTTTAGATATTTGCAGGCCACACCATACAACCCAGTTTATTTTTTTCCTCAGATGTATAATTAGAATTTCTTTTTCCTTCTTCTACAATGCCTCTTTTGCACAATGAGTAACACATCCTGAACATGCTCAATGTCCTTGTCACTCCTATGCATTTGTCACTTCAGAATGCTTCAGTCTACAGGGCTATGGAAAATCGTGTGTGCACTTTTTATAATAGTGAAAATGGAAACACGAATGAGTATTAATTTTGGAAACGTCTTTATGCTATCAACATTCACATAAAAGGTATGACAGGTTTTCTTTGTAAGGATTTCCCAATGAGTATTTCATTAGCTCAGATGTTAGACTAGAAAGGACCTCTATTTACATGATATTTTTCATTTATAACCTCTTCCAACTCAACCATTCACCATAGCACACCACACCTGAGACCGGGATATTATACCACTTGAAACATGTATTTTACTTGTCGGGGGAAGAGAATGGGGAAGGGAAAACGTGAAAGAGCCAAAAAATTAAATCTTACCATGAAAACAAGAACATATAATCGTTGTGAATTGTTTTTCAAGTGATGGTTAAAAAGCTTTCTTTAGAGCTGTTTTGAAATGTCTTTCTAATACAGAGGACTCATGATGATTTATTCATATCACGGTTCTCTAAAGCAGGTTTGTAGATCTTTTAAACTCACAACCCACCATCATTCAGTCTTTATATATGTTCATTTTTTAAAATTGCCAAACATAAGGAACTACTGAATTTCAGAGTAGGATTACACCCTTGCCTTGGATCACAAGTTCCATTCTCATCGGCTACCCTATTAGACTCCATCACTGGGAGAAGTCTTGAGCATCTAGTGGGAGGGGGAGGAGGAGACCAGCGGTGTGTTCTCATTTTGATATGATAGCTGCATTCCAGTTAATTCTTTGCTTTACAATAGATTCTACCTAGCTTTATCTTCACAGGACGCTGTTTTCAGTTGACAAGCGGGAGTGAATAGAGGTGTTGTGACATAGGCTTAACAGTGCCACCAGCTAGCAAATCCAATGTTTGAGCTGAGCAAAGTGGAATGTGACATGCATCCACAGGATAGACTGACAGGGTTGAGAAGAGAAACACGGTCCCATCATTGGTTGGTGCCTCTGATGGCTGCACTATTGTGAGAACACGTCCAAGTTAACTACTCAATCACCGCACGTGAGGACAGTCCCAGCGGCACTAGTTTGTATTGGAGTCACAGTGGGGGTGGGAGGTGGGGGTACACGACTTGTCTAAATTCTGTTTCCAACCAATGCAAAAAGGTATCCTGAGATCAGAAACCTGTGTGGCTTCCTTATGAGATGACAAAGGTCCTCAGGAAATACCCCCATCTAGTCTATAAGGAGCAACTTAAAAAAAAAACTTTACATAGTTTTTGTTTGTTTGTTTGTTTGTTTGTTTGTTGTTTTTTATGGAGTACAGAGTTAAAATTTTACATCTGAACAGTGTTGGTCCAAAGTGTGAGACAGATAAAAAGCAACTTATTTGGAGCAGTTAGAAGTGAGTGTTTTGGGCTGGAGAGATGGCTCAGTAGTTAAGAGCGTAGTGACTGCTCTTCCGGGGGTCCTGAGTTCAATTCCCAGCAATCACACGGTGGCTCACAACCATCTGTAATGGGATCTGATACACACTCTTCTGATGTGTCTGAAGACAGCTACATTGTACTCATATAAATAAATAAATAAATAAATAAATAAATAAATAAATAAATAAATAATTTTTTTTAGAAAAACGAAGTGAGTGTTTGAGCATGTCTACAACCTTGTTTTCTCCTTCTGGCCAGTGTCCAGGCAACTACACAAAAGCTAAAGTTGGAATGGGTAATGTCTCAAGACATACCTGGACAGAAGTTAACTAGACCCATCTGAAGCTCAATAAGGAACTTCATGCCATCAGGAGGCTCTCAAGACAGAACATTCTTAAACCCACAGACTGTAGCATTGACTCCATAATGCCATATTTTTGAGCCTCCATTATTTTACATAGCCAAAGTTTACTTAAAGCGAGGTTGGAACTGTCATGTGCCAAATATTTACTTGAAACTTTGTTTAAAAGGCAAAACACATGCGCGCGTTCGAACACACACAAAATCCCATCAAATATTCACACTTTAATATATGTTCCTCAGAAACAAATGTACAGTTAGATAACACATAAAGAATTATGAATGACTAATTATATTTTGCATATTTACAGCAAAGACAATTAGCAAATAGCTTTTATATGCAAAATAAGTGAAAAAGTAATTAAGATGCACTGAACAGAGCGGCGGTATCAAGTCTGTTGTCTTGTGATTCCTTCCTAACAAACACAATAATTACGCATTCATTGTCATATCATTAAAACAGCTCTGTCCTTTAGAAAAAAAATGGTTATTTACTGTATAATAACCTGAAGAGCAGCAGAAGTTCCTCCTAATGGTGAGCGGGATAATTAAATATTTCTTCTTAGGAATATTCACCCTGTTCAATTTATTATCATATACTTCTACCAGCAAGCAGCTGTTCCTAAAGAATGCCAAGTGCTTTCTGCCTGGTCTGGGAAAGTAATTTTGTTTTGTGTGTAAGCTCCTGGGTGTTTGCCTTGCTGTCGAGCTCGGCAGGAGCACTGGGGAGCCACTGCTCTCTCCGCTAAGGCTGTCCCTCTTGAAGGTCGTGCCTAGCTCCAGAGGTTGGGAAACAACTTCAGGACCTGGCTGTCTCTGAAAGTGCTGCATATCTTTGATAAATGTGTCCTATCTGTTTGGAAATAGCTTAGCGTGTTTACTCTCTCATCATCTGAGATAAATAATACTACTAGTAGTAAATAAATAATAAATGAGTACATAAAGTACTATACAGTATTTTTCAAGTTTCAATACACCACTTACACTTTGAAAGTACAGGAGAGCCGGGCATGGTGGCCCACGCTTTTAGGCAGAGGCAGGTGGACTTCTGAGTTCAAGGCCAGCCTGGTCTACAGAGTGAGTTCCAGGACAGCCAAGGCTACACAGAGAAACCCTGTCTCGAAAAACCAAAAAGAAAAAGAGAGAGAGAGAGAGAGAGAGAGAGAGGGAGAGGGAGAGGGAGAGGGAGAGGGAGAGGGAGAGGGAGAGGGAGAGGGAGAGGGAGAGGGAGAGGGAGAGGAGGGAAAGGGAGAGGGAGAGGGAGAAGAAGAGGGAGGAGGGAGGAGGGAGAGGGAGAGGGAGAGGGAGAGGGAGAGGGAGAGGGAGAGGGAGAGGGAGAGGGAGAGAGAGAGAAAATAAGTAAGTACAGGAGAGGAGATGCTAAGACACTTGGTATTTAGGCTAATGAAGTAATAGAAAATATCTCCAGAGCTCCACTAATACGCCGTGGGAGCCATTTTGTTTTCCTAAAGCCAAGTGTCTATGTCTGGGCTCACTACTTACTTATTGCCTATTGTTCCTGTCTGAACAAAGTACCTATAGACGTGTATGATACAATACAATCATAATACAATACTTAAGAGATACAAAGGTTTATGTGTGTGCTTAGTATGTTGCTATTTACATTCATGTATTATGCCACGTACATAGTTAGCGAAATTAATTCATTTAATGCAATCTGTGTGTGTAATGAAATAGAAAGTGCTGTGACAGTGAGTGGGGGCAGAATTTGTTCCCTGTTTATTTTACCACTTCAAGAATTATTACATTGAACCCCTTAGATACGACAGAAGCACAGTTAAAAAATTAAATTACCAAGAAAATGTTTTTTTCTTCTTTTAAATGCACTATATCAAACAGTGTACTATTACTCAAATATTAGTTTTTCTTTTCCTTATAGATAGTTTTACTGATGTCTTAGTCAAGGTTTCTATTCCTGCACAAACGTCATGACCAAGAAGCAAGTTGGGGAGGAAAGGGTTTATTCGGCTTACACTTCCATACTGCTGTTCATCACCAAGGAAGTCAGGACTGGAACTCAAGCAGGTCAGGTAGCAGGAGCTGATGCAGGGGCCATGGAGGGATGTTCTTTACTGGCTTGCTTTCCCTGGCTTGCTCAGCCTGCTCTCTTATAGAACCCAAGACTACCAGCCCAGAGATGACACCACCCACAAAGGGGCCTTTCCCCCTTGATCACTAATTGAGAAAATGCCTTACAGTTGGATCTCATGGAGGCATTTCCCCAACTGAAGCTCCTTACTCTGTGATAACTCCAGCCTGTGTCAAGTTGACACAAAATTAGCCAGTACAATTGATATGAAATGTAAACCCCCATCTCAGCTTAAAAAATTAATTTTGCTGAGGTTTTATCATTTAAGTCTTGGCAACTACTTCAGTGATTACTGGGCAACGATTCATTTCTATTTAGAAAGACAACAAGCAATAGACACAGCACCTTGCTTTATATTTTTTAAATAAAAATTTCTGGCCTGGTTTTAAATGGGTCTTAGCTTCCTGGGAACTATTTAGATATTGTATACATATTCAATGCTATAAGCTCGTGTCTGCATGGGTAAAATGAACATGTACCAAGCAGAACCTAGGGGGAAAATCCATATTCTTTATTCCCGTGTTACATTGCCTTCAGATCATGACAACGAAATAGTGGCCCTGACGTGAAGCCAGTTACCAATGTCATTGGCGATCCTGTAAGTTACCATCAGCACTGAGGAAACTAGAAATATAAGACTTGAATTCACAGCAAGGCATTATGAGAGCTGATTTGTTAGTCAAGACAGAAGAAAAACATAATCACTGGTTGCTTGCTCCTTAAAGCATGCCAGACACACCACGAAAAGCAATAAAATGTACTTTAGCTTTAGAGTTGATATTGTACAGAAGAATCCTAAAATCTCAAAATACTCATCACAGAAAAGAGTCTCGTCTTTACTCCTCGCACTTACTTGAGGGTTGCTATGTTTTGCATTTCAGTGACTCGGACGACAAGTAAACAAGGAAGTAGTGTATACCTCTAATTCCAGCACCCCAAAAATGGAAGCAGGAGGATTGTGGGTTCAAGGGCAGCCTGAGCTGGGCTGCGTACATAGTGAGATCCTGCTTCAAAAAAACAAACAAAGCAAGAGCTCTTTATGTAATTATATATAGTATGCATTTCATCTAACTTAAAATCCTATCAAGGGGTCAGGTGGCGGTGGTGCACACCTTTAATTCCAATACTTGGGAGGCAGGGCAGGAGGATTTCTGAGTTCGAGGCCAGCCTGGCCTCCAGAGCAAGTTCCATGATAGCCAGAACTACACAGTAAAACCCTGTCTCAGAAATCAGACAAACAAGCAAACATAAGCACAAGAATCAATAAAAGTCCTATTAAGATCATCAATGCTTTTCCCTCTTGTGAGTATAGAGGACAGTGTATTGCTTCCTGCTATGGTAGAACACATGCCTCAGAGACAGGATGTCTGTGAGTTCAAAATCAGCCTGGTCTACAAAGTGAGCTCTGGGACACTCAGGGTTACACCGAGAAACCCTGTATCAAAACACCAAAATAAATAAATAAAAAGCAAGCCAGCAAACAGACAAGCAAATAAATAAATAAATAGCAGTACCTTCAAGTCTGCATATGTGCTGCTGGGAATTGAGCCTAGAGCCTCGTGCATCCTAACCAACTACTCTACCATTTCCATTATATTCCTAGCCCCACCCCACCCCATCCCCCGCCTTTTGATTTTTATTTTTGAAACATGGTCTCTCTAAAGTGCCCAAAATGGCTGGAATTTTCTCTGTGTTGCTGGCAAGATCTTAGTGTGCTCTTTTCCTGATTAAGCATCCCAAGGAGAGCCAATTAAACCAAGCTCCTAAACTAATTCTTGTTTGCTTGTTTATTTACATTATGTTTTGGGAGGTTTTCTATTTTTGGGGTGTGTGTGTGTGTGTGTGTGTGTGTGTGTGTGTGTGTGTGTGTGTGTGTTTGGTTTTGGTTTGTTTTTTGAGTTAAGGACTCACACTGTAGCCCTGGCTAGCCTGAAACTTGATGTGTAGACAACACTGGTGTTAAACTCACAGAGCTCTACCTGCCTGGAATTAAAGGCGTTCACCACCACGCTTGGAAAACATAAATAATTTTTAACTCCGTAAAGTACATCTAAGTTTTGTATCTTAACCGTTGAAATCACAGATTTGGGGGAAGTTAAGCACGCTCACATTGCCATGCAACTGATACTACCACCTGTCTTAAGAACTTTTGGGATTGTGCAAAACTGAACTTGTAGACCTGGACACATGTACTCTGTTCTCACCACCCCCTGGCAACCATCATTCCGATCTCTGGCTCTTGGTTTTGATTATTCCAGGAAACCCATATAAGTGGAATCTTAAAACATCTGTCCTTTTCCCTATAGTAACTCTAAAAGCAACCTGAGTCCCCTCTTAATGAAAGCAAAATTCGTAAGGATGGGAAATTCCAAAGGTTGGCTCATCCTTCCCAAGGTCAAGATCTCTCATCAGGACGAAGCGTAAAAAGACTGAGTGTCACTTCCAGTCTTCCTTGACTATATCATGAGAACTCTAATTATCTCAATTCCCAATTCATCTAGTAGTTGTTCTTCATACTGCTCAAAAGGGAGCCTCTCACCCACCCAGGCTTACATGATACAGTGTGGACAGTATCTTTGCTATTTAAGTAGACGATGTACCATATGCTGAATGAGCACTATGGAATTAAACATTCCTCAAGCCAGGGGTATTTACCGGTTTTCAAATATAGTGTGGAAGGAAGAACACGCCTTATCTTCATCTCAGTCATCTTCTTTCACGTCTCCCTACCTCCCCTTTATTCTCAGTGCCTTATCTTGCAAATCTTTACACAATCTCAGCTATGGCTGTTGTCCTATGTATGACATACCTACAGTACAGCCTCAATCCCTGCCACTGAATGGTTCATTGACACGCTAAATAAATGTTCCACTGAACGCATGAATGACATAAACACTAGCTAGACAGGCCCAAGGAGATAGGAAGATGCATCCTGACTGCAGACATAAAACCCTTGGCTCTGTCTGAACTCTGACTTGGGGGAAACTTTGTGGTTAAGTCATCCATGTCACAGTGTCATAGCTGTGTGTGCACGTGTGCGTGTGCGTGAAGCCCTGGAGTCTGTCTTAGCTATATATTTTCAAACATAAATGTTCTGTATCTAGAGATAGAGAATAGTGGGGGAGGGGAGAATGAGGAAAACAACTGAGCTGCAGGTGTTTCCAACTCCCATGGTGGATGACCCCCTTGGTGGATGACTCACTTGGTGGGGAACCCCACTGGTGGGGAACTCCCTTGGTAGAGGACTCCGTTGGTGGATGACTCCCTTGGTGGGGCACTCCCTTTGTTTCATAGACTAGTCTCTAACAGGACTTTGTTCTCCTGAAGGGCTTGTGTAGAGCTTAGAATCATCATCACTGCTGTGTATAGTTCAATCATTCTAGAGAAAACTTTTAAGACAGGAGGCTCTATCTCTATCTAACTTTCTATCTCTCTATCTCTATCCTCTATCTATCTATCTCTATCTCTATCTCTATCTCTATCTCTATCTCTATCTCTATCTCTATCTCTATCTCTATCTCTATCTCTATCTCTATCTCTATCTCTATCTCTATCTCTATCTCTATCTCTATCTCTATCTCTCTCAATCCACCCCTTCCCATCTCTTGGATCTCCCTCTCCCTCTCCCTCTCCCTCTCCCTCTCCCTCTCCCTCTCCCTCTCCCTCTCCCTCTCCCTCTCCCTCTCTGGCTAGTCTTCAAGTCATGGGCTCAGGAGATCCTCCTGCCTCTGCCTCCAGAGTGCTGAAATTACAGCCACATAACACCCAGCTTAAGTAAAAATCTTTTAAAATTATGACCTTTTCATAGAAATTTCTTTCTTTTGTTTTGTGTGGGAGAGTGTTTGTTTATTTAAGACAGGATTTCTCTATTTAGCCCTGGCTATCCTGGAACTTGCTCTATAAACCAGGCTAGCCACAAACTCCAAGATCCATCTGCCTCTGCCTTCACAGTACTGGGATTAAAGGTGTGCACCAACACACCCATCCTAAAAATGCTTTCTAAATACCTAGCCAGATGTGATGAAGTATACTTATAATCCCAGCACTCAGGAGAAAAGCAAGCAGATCAAGCCAGGCTTGGCTACACAGTAAGCTCAAGGCCAGTTGGTGTTATACAATGAGACCTTATCCCAAGGAAATAAGTGTAAGTTTTCAGGGCTGGAGAGATGGCTGAGTGGGTAAGAGCAAGTACTGTTCTTCCGGAGGACTTGAGTTCAATTCCCAGTACCGACATCAGGTGGCTCACAACCACCCATAACCACAACTCCAGCGGAATCAGACACCTCTGGCCTCTTCCAGCACCTGCACTCATCTGCTGGAAAACACATACACATAATTAAAAATAACCCAAAATATCTGTTCTTCATCCTTTCCTAAGTATTTTAGAGGCAGATGTGGTGGCACACGTCTGTAATCCCAGCACTCAGCTAAAAGGATTAGGAGTTAGAAGCCAGCCTGGGCTGTCTCAAAATAAAACATTGGTAAAACTAATAACCTAAGAAGTTTATCAAGTTGGCTCCAAAACAGACCACTAAGATCCGAGATATAGATAATAAAAATCATCTAAAATAAGCTCTACCTCACAGCTAGGCCTGTACGACAGATGGTACTCCAACACTTAGATATAGGGACTGGAGATGTGGCTCAGTGGTAGAGCTGACTTTGGATGCTTGAAGCCCTGGGTTCTATCCCCAGTGTTATAGAAGCCAAGTGTGGTGGACAACACCTGCCTGAGTTCAAGGCCAGCCTGGGACTTTTAGGATCTTGTCTCAAAAAATAGATAGATGATTGGTAGATAGATAGATAGATAATATGTACATATATACATACATTCATAGATATATGGTTGATAGATAATAGATACATACATATATGCATACATATGTGATAATAGATGATAGATATATACATAGATGATAAATATATACTATATATAGGTAATGCTATATACATAGATGATAGATGACAGATACATACATAGATACATAGATAGATGATTGATAGATGATAGATTGATAGATTGATGAATACATAAATAAGGGTAGAAGAGAGCAGTTGTTTTTGTTTGCAGCCTTCGTTTCTGGTCACTGATTTTCATTGACTAAATGGATCTCCAGAGGAATTAACATGGACATGCAAAGCAGAAAGGCCATTGGTAAACTCACAGCAGTGCCATAGATTGGGTCAGGCTGGCCTAGAAAGGTTGAGTAAACCTGGAGACTACTTATGAAATCTTCACCGCTCTTTTGTCCAATAAATCAAGAAGCATTTTCTGACTTCTAAATCTTCTAGCTCTTCTGAAAGTCTGACTTAATTTGAAAAACAGCGCAGTCATATAAAACTAAAAACAGGTATTGTATATGTGCAAAATAATAATAAAATAATGATAACGATGATAGTAATCGTAATAATAATAATAAAACAAAGCTAGAATACCCTGATGAAATCCAGATTTACTATATTGAAGGTCAATATATTTATTAACTAGTGATTCATTCACTCAGTTATTTATTTTGAACAATACTGAGGATTGAACCGTGGCTGTTGCACATGCTGGGCGAGTGTTCTACCGTTCATCCATATCCCCGTGCGGTGTTCTACCGTTCATCCATATCCCCGTGCGGTGTTCTACCGTTCATCCACATCCCCGAGCCTCGCGACTGCTTTAGAACCCACCTATTAATTTGCCCAAACTAGCACTCAACTCTCTTTGTAGTCCAGGCAGGCTGCAAACTTGTGACCCTTTTGCCTTAGTTAGAATTACAGGCCTGCACCTCCAGGCCCAGCATTCGCTATTATTTTAAGTGTACTTAAACCTGGGAACACTCAAACACAGGCGCTGACTAACCCAGGGAGAGTAGGTGGCTTCATTCCCACTGCAGATACTCCAGAGCAGGCTGGCTCTATGCTTCCGGGTCCCAGACTCTTTGCTCTTCCAAATCCTGGGGCTGGCTTCTCCGGATCAGAAGGAACCTGAGTCTTGTTCACCCATCACGCGGAAGGGCGAAGATGCAGCCAGATGTGTCTGCAGTGCCCACTGCAAGCGCGTCTCAGAAACACCTTTTCCGCCAGCTGAGCTCGCGAACGAACGTGGGGTGAATCACATTCCACAGGCTCCAGTCTGACTAGATGATGGCTGGATCATAATCCTGAGATTCACACTGATGCTGAAGAAGTCGCTGCTTCAAAACTTTAAGGCAACAATTAAGTATTCCATTGTCATGGCTCAATTAAATGGTTTGGCCTGAGAAAATTGGGGATTGTAAAGTGAGGATGGGATATGCTTTGATCCTCTTTCCAGGGTTATTGTTTCATTAATAAATGAACATGTCATTTGTCTCACCAGAGGGAGCTCATGCCCTCCAGGCTTTTTTCCCTTTTTTGTTCAGGTTTTATAAAGATGAATTTCCAGTGCTCTGAAATACCATGGATTAGTAGTTAAGCCTGACAGCACTTTAGGGAGTAGGGAGCTTAAAGTGCCCCACACAGGTCTCCAAAGCACTTGTTTACTAATAGAGGAAAGCAGCGACCGTCTGCAGCTGCTGATATCGCATTACCATTTCGAAAGACAGTAGCTGAGATAACAAATCACACAGTTTTAATAATTACTCCTGCATTCCCCGTTTTTTGTTTCCTGCATAACTGTAAAGGCTGGATTTCTTCCAAATACACAGATAAAAACAGTATGGAACTTTTATCTTTTAATGATAATGACAACACATCATGTTTCACTAAAAGTTTCCTGCTGAATTTTTTTCCCCGATTTCTCGAGTTTCAATAAAATGTAATTATACTTTATAATTCCACTCTTTTAATCTTCACTTCAAAAACTGTTCACAGTGAGCAAGTTTGCCAGGCACCAAGAGGAAAGGACAAAGTGCCTGCACTTACCCATGTTGACTCTTTCCCTGCTTTCGGTCGTGGGGTAAACCTGTCATTGAAATTGCATCCTGTACGTTGAGCTGCTTTGCATTCAAATTAATAGCTAGTTTAATTTGAATGTAAAACAGCTCCATTTATGCGCTCATTTATGGAGAAAGAAGGGAGGCATTTGGCAATGAATGGATGTTTAAGATATGATACATTTGCAACATATTTTTAATCCTAAATTGAACCTATATTAGGACAGGGACATTTTAATATCAATGGATAAGGCCTAACAGAAACCCTTTTTTAAAATCTGCATAGTAAATATGTGCTTTAGGGGTCAGAACTTCTGCATTGTGCACATACAGTACGGGGTTTAGTTCGTATGGCTGAGGCTGGGCATTTTCCAGCAAATCTGTGCATTGTTACGTTTCTATAGCCCAAGGGTGGCAATTGATTTTTAAAACACATGCTGCAACTTTATTTGCTCAGTAATTACACGGACTTTATTTGGAGGTCAGAGAAAGAACATCCAAATAGGAAAAGCGAGTCTTCCTCTAAGCGCAATGAAACCATAAAAGTTGGCAGACAGAAAAGAGTGCTCAACTTTTTCCCAGCGCTCTGAGTTAGTCTCTGCTGTTCCATGTTCCATCGGGTGATTAGGGAAAGCTTTTTAAAGCCTTACTTCAGAATGATCTTAATTGGTGCAAGGTTGAGCCCTTTCTAGGAGGGGAGGGAAAAGGTTGAATAGCCTTTTCAAGTCACATGAAAGTTTCGAGGATGAATGTACGATAATTAGATTAATAAGTAGCTTAATTTATCACAGCTGAGGATTTCAACAGCCACACATCAGAGCGACAAGAAAAGATCACTGTGATTCTAGCTTGTTAAAAAAAAGAAAAAATTGTACTGAAACTTGATTAACCTTAAACACAAAGTGCCTTTCTTTCTTACTCTGAAATGTCTGATTCAGGGAGGGGTGTGTGCGGAGGGGGAGCAGGGGAGAGGCCCTGAAATGACCAGAAAGTCTTACTTTATCCCCTTGCATTTCCCAGGAAGTAAATGAGTGGTGTACGGGATGACTTAAACCAGTGGTTCCCTTTCCGTTTCTTATCTTTAAAAGAATGAGTTGGCTCTGACCCAGTAGAAACTTAAGTTGTCCACTGGCCACTTAGAGAAGTGGGTGATGTACACATTGTCATAAGCACATTCTGTCAGCTATGGCATAAGTGGAAAACCAACCCATTCCTTGACCTCTTGTGAGTCCCCACTGTGTCCAAGCTCATGGTGGAGCCTGTGTCAGGGTGAAAATGTCCCCAAGACAAGTTGAAAAGAAAGACACTATAGTATTGCAAGGAGACCTTAGTTTGGATTCACATGTGAGAACAGTATCTTTAGGATTAAAAAGCATAAATTTAGATATGTGCCTTCAAACATCATGTTAGCTATGGCAGGTAGTGGACAGGGCGCATAAGACACAAAATCAAGACAGTGGTGTGACAGCAAGAACAGCTGGTCCAGAAGGGCCAAGGAAGGCCAGATACAGGATGCAGATCTCTAATCCCAGCACTGAAGAGGATGAGGCAGGCCCAACTGTGAGTTTGAGGCCCAACTTGGTAACGTAGTTAGTTACAGACTAGCCAGGGCTATATGATAAGACCCTGTCTCAAAAAGCAAAACAAAAACAAACAAAAAGATTAAGAAATTGGATGGAGGGCTGAGAGATGGCTCAGTAGTTAAAAGCACTTAATGTTCTTACAGGAGACCTGAGTTCAATTCCCAGCGCCCACATCAGGAAGCTCACAAATGCCTGTAACTCTAGCTCCAGGGGATCTGATGCCCTCTTCTGGCTCCCAAAAACACATGTATACATGTGGCATACACACAGATAATATACCTAATATACACACATAATATACCTAAATAAAAATAAATAAATTTAGCTGGGCGGTGGTGGCCCACGCCTTTAATCCCAGTACTTGGAAGGCAGAGGCAGGCAGATTTCTGAGTTGGAGGCCAGCCTGGTCTACAAAGTGAGTTCCAGGACAGCCAGGGCTATACAGAGAAACCCTGTCTCGAAAAACCAAAATAAATAAATATACAAATAAATAAAATAAATAAATAAACTTATTTTATAAAAATTAAATTGGACCAGAAGGTGGTGGTGCACACCTTTAGTCCCAGTACTCAGCAGACATAGGCAAGTGGTGGATCTTTGTGAGTTCAAGACCAGCCTGTTTTATAGAGCAATTCCAGGACAGCCAAAGCGGCACAAAAAAAAATTCTGTCTTGAAAGAAGAAGCAGAAGAAGTAGAGGATGCAGAAGAAGAGGAGGAGGAGGAAGGAAGGAAGGAAGGAAGGAAGGAAGGAAGGAAGGAAGGAAGGAAGGAAGGAAGGAAGAAAGGAAAAGGGAGGAGGAAGGGAAGGAGGGAGGAAGAGAAGGATGGAAAGAGGGAAGGAGGGAGAAAGGAAGGAAAAGGAAAGAAAGGAAGGAGGGAAGAAAGAAATTGGATGCAAACTTTTGGGGAAAAAAAAAAAAAAAAGCATGTGCCAGGCACGGTGGTGCATGATTTTAATCCCAGCACTCTGGAAGCAGAAGAAGGCAGATCTCGGTGAGTTCAAGGCCATCTTAGTTTACAAAGTAAGTCCAAGACAGCCAGGCTATTACACAGAAAAATCCTATCTCAAAAAACAAAACCAAAAAACCAAAAAACCAAAAACAAACAAAAACCTATGGGTGAAGTCAAATTATTGTCCATTGAAGGTTTTTTTCCCCTCTATCATCTCTGTCACAAATATCTACTTTGTTTTTTTTTTTTCTGATTAAAAGCTGAGATCTGGGTCTTCGGGAAGTGTCAGTTTAGCTCGTGCTGCCCTGGGGTGTCTTTAGGAGTTAGCATCATGGCAGAGGCTATCAAGACTAAACTCAAGAAAAGAGTGCTCTTTTGACAGCTCCTTCCCAAACCTTCAGCCACTGGGAAGCGTCATGAGCCACCCTCGACCTCATGGAGGGATGTCTGTGATGTGAACAGTACCAGGTGTGCGCAAGTCCTTTGCCTTGTACTCCGGCTCTCAGCCTGGGATGACCAACAGGCAGAAGGTACATTTTCTGGGAAGATATGACTTGGCTCTGCTCTTCTTCCCAGAGAGTACAGGAGGGCCTTGAGTATATGATCCATTCTCTCAGACCCAGAATCATGATGCAACTACTAATAACATTCAATGGGAAAATGTTGGTTGGGTGGGTTTGTTTTGTTAAAGTGGGATCTACTGCCTCAGCTAAGTAGGATCCGGTCAGATTTGATTAGCTAACCCTGAACTTCCTGACACTGACTGGCTCTAAATTAAACTGTATAAAATGAAGCCATTTTCACCAGTGTCAATTTGGCTGGAGTGTAGACCTCTGGTCATGTTTGGGAGAGTAGAAATTCCAGCCCAGCAGAGGGGCAGACGATCCTCTGCTGAAAACACACCTGCATGAAGAAGTCAATGGCCAGGAGCTGGTGGACTGCTGGGATAGCCTCCAATAGATGGGTAAGATACAAAGTTAAATTACTAGCCAGCCTTGGTGAAGACATTGTATGTTTCAATTTAACCTTCAAAACTTACATCAAAGAGCTCTGAAAGAGAGACAGGGGTGGTTTTGCATATGGCCCCCATAGCCCATGGAGAATTTGCCCACAGACTGGCCAGTGTCACAGAGCTACACCGATGGTGTTTATGTGCACCCGTGTGGTCTTATGCACACCCACGGACCAGTAGGGTCAGCTCAGCTACCGTGGCACTAGTGGTGGAAGCAGAGGCAGCTCCTCTCAGAGAACAGTTCTTCACGTCTGCCGGGATGAGAGCTTTAAATATCTTTTTAATCATATAATGGAAAATGACACCCTATTATGGATTGTGTTTTCTATGGGAAGATATCAAAACTTAAAAGTGTTGATTGAATGATAGACTCTGGGGCAACCCAGAAACCAAGGAGCTGTTCAGCCAGCAGCCACTTCTGAAAGTGAACGCCTCATCTGAAATGGGCATCTCATTACTGGCTAACATTATTTACTTAGGAGGCGATATGACCTCTAATTTGCCTTTAAATGATTAACTTGGTGTTTAAATAAGTGCCTTTTACTTAATAATGTTTTCTTCAACCAATTCACTTATGTCAATAAACTCTTTGTTTAACCTTCTTTAAGGAAACATTTTCTCTGCTCCGAGGCGATTAATGAGCTATCATACAAATAGGTACAAGAAGATGAACTAAAATTAAGGACCGCCCAGGGCAGGAGAAGTGGTTTTGACTGAGGACTGGGGACTGTCAGTTCCTGTCAGCTGCAGCACAGGATGAATCTCAGCCAGACTGTGGTTTCCCATGAGTCCCCTCCCTGTCATAGCTTACAACGGAGGACCTGCCTTGGTGAAACACCCCAGACAGAGTAGAATCCGTTTTTTTTTGTTTGTTTGTTTGTTTGTTTTTTCTCAATTGCTGGTTTTTATGGGCTTGGTAAAAACAATTATAAGTCAACATGGAAATAATGTTTTTTAATGGGAAATTAAGATGTTAATAAAAGCAAACATACTGATTGATAGTAATAAAAAATAATATCAATGTTAATATTAAAGTGTCAGAAAGGATACTTTTACCATCTTAAGAAAATAAACTGATTCATGTATGACTCAATTGAATATATTTCAGATAATGTGTTGTTGTTTCTAGGTTTATCTATGGAGATAGAATGAATGTGGCTGTTTCGGTTCTAGGCACTGAGAGAGTTTAAAGCTGTCTGGCTTTGTTTAGTTTTGGTATGTACACCTTAGATCCCAGCACTCAGGAGGCAGAGGCACTCAGAGCTCTGTGAGTTTGAGATGCCTGGTCTATATACAGAGTTCCAGGACAGCCAGGACTACACAGAGAAACCCTGTCTCAGAGAAAAACAAAACAAACCTCTCTAGCTGCTTGATGCTTGGCAGCTACATCATTACAACAACTTGTGGAATTTTCCCGGATGAAAGTAAGACGGAGTGGAGCAGCCACGTGACTCGCCCTCAGAGGTCCATTGAATGAGGTAGACGATGTCCCCATTCCCCTTCCATAGCCACAGCCTTCAGCTTTAGGGCACACAGCCAGTGAAAACACAGAGATTCAAGTCTTAACTGCCAGCTCTGGGCATGAGACTAAGTTCCCACCAAGGTGATACGAGCAAAAGCACGCCGACTCCCGACTGTGTCAGTCAAAGGCAACCATTCATTCCTTTTCCCCTCTTCAACCAGCATGAAAAGAGCTCTGGGCTCAGGACATACCTCACTAGAGCATACTCAGCTTGTGTTAGACGCTGGAACTTGATTATCGATGACCAAAAAAGTCAGCCAGGTGTGGTAGGGGCACACCCCTTAATACTAGAACTCAGTAAACTGAGGCAGGAAGATTGTCTCAATTTGAAGCCAGACTGAGCTACATAGTGAGTTCCAAATCAGGTAAGGTAGGATACGGTTTTAGTTTTTGTTTGCCACAGAGTCCCACTAATTACCATAGACTGACCTTGCATTTACTTTGTAGCCCAGGTAGGCCGCAGATTTGAGCTCCTCTGGGCTCAGCTTCCTGAGTAGCTGGGATTCCAGGCCTGTAACATCAGGACCAACACCCATCATCTATCTCCCTCTATAATTGTCAGCAGCCTCTGCTCTTTTATCTACTCTTCATAATATTTCTCTCTGGTGAAGAATTTCTGAAAGCCTTCCAGGTGTTCCTTACGGTCTCCTGAATTAAGGGCAGTCCCTCGCTGGACAGTCATCTCTCCACAGGTTTCCCAGCCTCTGCAAGTGCAGGACTCTTCTGCCCTGTCTTCTCAGTTCTCAAATCATACCAGAGAGTTATAGTTGGGTCCATTTCTAGTCTTCCTCTTAGCCTTTGTAAGTCATATCCACCATGTTATCTTTAAAATGAGGGAAGGAAGTCTTATTTTAAAGGTATGAGGGGCAGGGTTCCAGAATAAAATGGGACTGGTTGGAGGTCAGGCTAGGCCACCCCTGGGTCCACCTGCTATCACACCCTTATGACAGCCTCTGACCTTTCCTCATAGCACATCCCATAGACTGTCAGCATACACTTCAGCCCAATCAGGATAACTCGCGTGATGGACTTCAGACTGGTGTGTGCGAAAATAATGTGTTTGTTTCACTATTTTGGCCTAGGGTAACACAGAGCCTGGCATTCAGCACCCAAATCCTGGATGGATCAATAAACATATCTGAATCCATGTTCCCATCTATCAATTGTTATTAATAATACAGCACAGGATTGTTGCTTGAAAAATATGAGCAAATGAAATGAGATATGGCATCTGATAACTGGTGCATTGTGCCTTTACTGCATAAACTCTGGAGTTAGATCTACCTAGGGATATCTGTACTTGCTGTGTAGCATTGGGCAACCAACCTTTTCTTCCTCTGTAAAGCTGATTGTTTAATGCATGACATTTGGTCATTAGTGTACTTCCCACAGTGTGTATTACAACATCAAGGACCCAGCAATGCTGTCTTTGGATACCAGTCATTCATTTGACCACTCATTTGTCCAGCCGTTAACATTTTATTGACAATGAGTACCAGGCAATGGTCCCTATATAGGTTATTTAATGCGGGAGAAGTCAGAGAGGGATATAGGGCATACCTCATGGACGCTGCAGCCTGGTGAGCTAGATCATGGAGTGAATAAGCAGTCAGATAAATAAGAGCTGACTGAGTCACCACTCAGAGGAGGCCAGAGTACTGCAGGCATAGATGAACAGCAGGGTCAGGGAATCGTCCAACCAGCTTTTCTCCAGCTCCAATGCCAATGGTACCTGACATCTTTGAGGACTCCCATTCTCTCCCAACTATGTGGTCTTTCTCCTTCATTCAAATCCTACATCATGTGTTTTTAGTATATATTTTTCTTTTGCTCTACAATAAAGGTAAATGTTAACTATTTTTATCAAGTTGATGAAATCCACGTCTGAACACTAGTTCTTCGCCCCAGAAGCTTCCTGGAAGTAAGGACTATGTCTTACCTGCCTGTGTTATTCCTATAGGATCTGACAGAGTTCCAGCCCAAACTCAAGGCTCCAAGAATGCACGTGTAATAGAAACAAGTTTGTGCTGTTCTTTAATGTCTCAAAAAACATTTGCCCTATTTCAAATCAACTTCCACAGTCATTATGTTGGTCTCTAGTTAGCCAACATTTATAAGTCTACTTTTTCTGCATATTATAGATGATGGATAAGTCTGAAATAAGCTATAAGAATCACAATTTTAATCCTCAAAAAGTTTAATATCCTCTGAGAAGAGGAACTCTTCCATGCTATAATCCCTGGGCCAATAGCTGATGACCTTCTGTCCCCTGTAGCATTTGGAAGTACCTTCCCAACACAAAATCTTGCTGCTGCTGCTGCTGCTGCTGCTGCTGCTGGTGGTGATGGTGATGATGATGACGATGACAATGATGATGACGACGACGACAAGTTCATGACCCTGTCAGAAAGAACAATGGCTATTCATTGCAACATAAAACCACCCAAGGGCTCTTTCTAGCAATGTAACTGCACTGCTCTAAGGAGATCTGTAAGTCATGCCCCATAAAAAGTAAACAGTACAAGACAGAAATCGTTCACTTAGTAATTGTGTGCACTACTTTTGCAGAGGACGTGAGTTAGGTTCCCAGGGTTCATAACCACCTATAACTTCAGCTTCAGGGGATCCCATAAAGAAAAGTTATCATGTCTCAAAACTAGAAACTCCAAAGATAGGAGTGTCTTATGTGAGACTTGTCTAGTGTCTCAATGACTTCCAAAAGATGATGGTCTTTCTACCTGTCCAGTCAGCTTCATCCTAAAGCTGGTTCCATTCCTGGTTCCAAGATGGTAGATCATAACTTCTAGAGCCCTGCATGTTCCCAAGCAATGCATGGTCTGCTCAGTCCATACAACTAACTATCTCTGATTCCGTCAGTGATGACAAGAGAGTAGAATATAATGATTTAAGGATCAGCCTTGGACCACATCGTCTATTTTATCCCAGAATAAGTCTCAGTGAGGTCAACTTCCACAAAATCATATAGATTCCCCACAAAGAAACTGGAGCCTGTTGGAAAGAGAAAAATGGAAACAAATGCTGATATCCAGGGTGAAGCCTGCATGTTCAGGAGTTTAGACCCTTCAGTTACCCTGGAAATGAAAACTCATGCTAGTACACAGGGTCCCAATTGGCATCACTCTGTGAAGCCTGCACGATCAGGAAGCTAGACCCCTCAGTCAAACTGGTAGAGGAAAGGTGAAAATTCTGGACCTCTTCCATCTCTTCCAAAACAAACAACAACTGTGGGTGAGGGGGGCAGGGGGAAGCCCACAGCATCTGAAAAATGTGTTCTGATTTGTTCTCCTCAGGGGAAAGAGTTACAGGAGCCAGTGTTTTAAATCTGTACTTGAAAATTCTTGCTGTAGAATTTTATACAACTATGAAGTTGTAAAGTCAACCAACAACATATGCTCTTGTAAATGTTCAGTTTCCCAGGAGAGATGTAGAGTTTTACTTTCATGTATAATGAAATAACTCAAAAGAACTTTACCCCCAAAGCCTTTGCAAGTGAAGTCTCTTAGAATCCATCAGATCATTCATTCTTCTTACTGTTTTCCTCCTCTTGTCCACTTTCCATCCCTTATACTAGTTAACTTTCTGTTGCCTTTACACAAGCTAGGATCATCTGGGAAGAGGAACCTCAATTGTGAAAATGTGTCCATCGGCTTAGCTTGTAAACAAGTCTATTGGGCATTTTCTTGGCCGAAGACTGATGTGGAAGAACCCAACCCACTGTGGAAGGCATCAGCCCTGGGCAGAGTCCTGAGCAGCATAAAACAGCAGGTAGAGCAAACCAGAGGGGACAACGCCCATAAGCAGCAACCTCCATGGCCTCTGCTTCAGTTGCTGGCTTGTGCTTCTGTCCTGACTTGCTTCATGATAGACAGTAAGCTGTTAGAAGAAATCAATCCTGCCCTCTCCAAGTTAATTTTGGTCGAGGTGTTTACCATGGCAATAGAAAGCCAAAAATGATACTATTTCTTATTGTGGGTTGCCCTGGTGCTGTTTGTATTCCGATGTTAATTCTGCTTCCTCAAGAGAGGCTGCCCCAATGAGGAATAGGAGGAGTAGATCACTGTACTCAGGTGACTTCTTGTAAACCTTCTCCCCATTTTAACTGGTCAAATAAAGGCTAGAGTCTATGATTGAGCAGCGGAAGGGAAAGGTGGGGCTGGAGGTTTTGGAGAGTGGAGGAAGGAGGAAGATGGAGGAGGAGGAGGAAGGGGAAGGAAGATGGAATAGAACCTCATGGCCCAGAAAAGCCACAAGTAGCAAAAGATGTCAAAGCTGGGGAATAGAGTATTGTAGTGGTAAATCTGCACAATCTAGGCACGCAGCTTATAAATATTGTGACCGAGTTGCGTGATTTTGCACGGGAATATTGGGGTTGGAGATTTACCACAAGAACCTCCCCATTGTTCGCATGTGAAAGGTTACACAGCAGAATCCTTTAGAAAGTTGTGGGACTTTTAGGAAATGGGACCTTGCTGGAGGAATTGATCACCTAGGAAAGAACTTGAGGCTTTATAGCCCAGTCACATTTCCTGTCTTCTCTGTCTGTCCTGACAACAGACACATCAGCTACTGCCTTCTTTGTCATGATGGACTGTATTCTTTCAAACGGTGAGCCAAAGTAACCCTTCCCTCAAGTGGCTTCTTGTGGGATATTGGGTCACAGCAATGAGAAAAGTAGCTAAGAAATTACACCACCTCTCTGTGTCTCTTTCTCTCTGTCTCTTCCCGTACACTTTTTTTTTTTTTTGTTTTTTGAGACAGGGTTTCTCTGTATAGCCCTGGCTGTCCTGGAACTCACTTTGTAGACCAGGCTGGCCTCAAACTCAGAAATCTGCCTGCCTCTGCCTCCCGGGTGCTGGGATTAATGGCATGCACCACCATGCCCGGCCTCCCATACACTTATGTCTCTCTCTCTTTCTGTCTCTGTCTCCCTGTCTTTCTCTGTATGTCTCTCTATCTCTGACTCTCTCTGTGTCTCTGTCTTTCTATCTCATACATATATATACACACACAGAGAGGGGAGGGAGAGAGAGATAAGGGGAGAGAGAGAGAGAGACTTTCTGTGTTTCTCTTTCTGGTTCCCCATTCTCTCTCATCCTTCATTTCTCTGTAGAATTTTGTGTGTCTGTGTTTTGAGTATAGTAGGGTGAATTTAGTGATGTAATATAGACATCTTTTTTTTTCCAATTTTTCTTAAGTTTGTGGATTTGTTTTGTTTTGTTTTGAAGACAGAGGCTCACTATATAGTTAGGACTGTCAGGGAACTCACGATGTACACCAAGATGGCTTTAAACTCAGAGATATTCTGCCTCAGCCTCAAGAGTGCTGAGATTAAAGGTCTGGACCACACTGGCTTCAGTAGAATTATTTTTATTCTTTTGTTTTCTCCCTATTTTTCTCTTGTGTGTTTCGTTCTTTCTCTCCCCAAATCGGTCCCTGTAGATGGGCTCCTTTAGCAGGAGAATATTAGGCATTTCTCTCACCTATGAAGAGAAATGGAAACAAGTATAAAAACTCATACCATTGATTCAGGTTCACCGTGAGGACACTGCTCCTAATTTGTGGCCTCTGATCTTTATCAGGTGGTAGAATCGCCATGTCTGATATGAAGCATCTGGCTTACTAAAATGTTCTTCATTTCCCAGGAAAGGTAAGAAAACTCCAGTCTACTTGCAGGGAAGCACCACAGACTCTTATCTCCCTAATCCTCACACCACCATTGAGAGCCAAGAAGGCAGCTTAGTCTCCTGTGCCCCATTTCCGAGTTCTGCAGGAGCCGTCGCACGGCACTTACTGGGCAATAGGATGACTGGACCTTTAAGCCTGTTGTTGTCTTTAGTTTGGGCTCATTTTTCAACTATGGCATTTCCTCAGAGGAGCATGAAATCTCTTTCCAAATACCTTTATCCATTAAGTATCAGTATCATGGAGAAAGCTAGTTACAAACAAGAGACAATGACATTAAACTCAAATAAGATGTAGTAACTCACTTACAAAATAAATGCATTGTGGTGTGGGGATGGGTCTTAGCCAAACATTGGGCTCAAATAACAGAAATTCATTGCATATTCCCTAGGAACAATAATCTATCAAAAAATGTGATTCAAACTTTTAAAACAACTTATGTATAGTTATTAATTAGATGTCATCATTTGAATATTAACACAAAATATTCTTTAAAGACATATAATGTGAATTTTGACTGCTGTTTTCTAAATAGATACATGATCATTAATGGTAAAGAAAAAAATCTGTCCCCTGTCCTCAAGAAAGGTGGTATCAGTATTGGTATCAGTGGTTATTTTCATAACCACCTGGTTATGAGAAGTAAAGTCTCAGTGAAGTCCTTGATACTCTTCTCTGTAGCCTTAGGGGTTGTTCTCACAGGAATAGACAAATGCATTGTTTTCTGGCAGCAGAGGACTTGTGCATAAAACCATCAACTACCTTTCTTCAGGGACTGTTGTGGTTCTTGAACTATGAATAATGAACTTTTGGACCAGAGGAGGGAGTGTGGTATCCAATCTATATACACATTTGTCAAGCACTTGTCATGTGACGAATATATATGTATATATAAATAAATGCTTTAAAACAGGGGGCAGCAAAGAAAGAAAAGAAAAATGGGAGAAAGAGTAAGTTTGGGGAGGTACTAATTTAGGTCTGTCTTGTGTTTGAGGTCTTTCAGTTCTTCCAATCTGATAGGGTGGACTCGCTCCTGTACACTCAGAAGGAAGTGAGTACTGCAGCTGTCATGAAAGCTGCAAAGTATCAGAGCTGTGAGGAGCGTGGATGTGAGAAAAGAGCTGGATCTTCAGTGTGGAAGGAGACCTCCATCATTCCAATAATTTATCTATTTTTATTTTATGTACATTGGTGACTTGACTGCATGTATGTCTGTGTGAGGATGTCAGAGCCCCTGGAACAGGAGTTACAGATGGTTGTGAGCTGCCTTATGGATGATGGGAATTGAAACCAGATCCTTTGGAAGAGCAGCCAATGCTCTTAACCACTGCAGCTCCTGAGCTCCACCATTTCAAAAGCAGGAATAGAATTCAGTACCACAGAGGCATCAAGAAAAGCCAGCTCATGAAAAGAAAAGTCCCCAAAGACAGTGCTGTCATGAAAACCATAAGGGTTTAATACTCTATTTACATCTTTATATCACCTCTCATTTTAGTAATCATGTATTTCTTTAAAATTATGGAAAACATTAGCTGAAAATATATATTTTAAAGGGCTGAGCACAACTACATGAACCTTTAAGCCTAACCTAGCATTGGGAAGTTGAAACAGAAGGATCATGAGTTCAAGGCCAGCCTGGACTACACAGAACCCTCTGCCAAAAAGAAAAAAAGAAAGAAAGAAAAAGAAAAAGGTAGAAGAATCAGAGATAGAGCAGTTGCCAATGTTGCCCAAAACCTTGAGTATGAACCCTAGCAACACACACACAACCAGATGGTAGACATTTTCTCAAAGAAGATAAACAAGTGGCCAGCATACTCATGAAAAGATGCCCAGAATCCTTTGAAAAACTCAAATCAAAGCATCAGTAAGACACCTCCGAGGAGTGCACAGGTTGCAGAAGCAGCAGAGCAGCTGGGACAGGGTCCTACAGGCCTACATCTGCACCCAGGAGGTGGGGCTGTTCCGTACCCCTCTGTGCACTGGTCTTGCCAGGAGACAGCTGGTCACCCAGGAGTGCTGACACAGGCTTACAGATCCATAGGAGGAGCTAGCTCAAGACAGAAACAGCAAGAACATCTAACATCAGAGATTACCAAATGGTCAATGGCAAATGCAAGAATCTTACCAACAGACACCAAGACTACCTGGCATCATCAGAGCCCAGTACTCCCACCAAAGCAAGTCCTGGACACCCCAATACACCAGAAAGCAAGATTTGTATTTAAAATCATATCTCATGGTGCTGGAAGAGGATTTTAAGAGGGACATTAATAACTCCCTTAAAGAAATACAGGAGAACACAAGTAAACAGGTAGAAGTCCTTTAAGAGGAAAAACAAAAATCCCTTAAATAATTACAGGAAAATACAATCAAACAGGTGAAGGGATTGAACAAAACCACCCAGAATCTAAAAATGGAAGTAGAAACAATAAAGAAACCACAAAGGGAGACAACCCTGGAGATAAAAAACCTAGGAAAGAGATCAGGAGTCAAAGATGCAAGCATCACCAAAAGAATACAAGAGAAAGAAGAAGGAATCTCAAGTAAAGAAGATTCCATAGAAAACATTGACACAGCAGTCAAAGAAAATACAAAAACATCCAGGAAATCCAGGACACAATGAGAAAACCAAACCTAAGGATAATAGGTATAGATGAGAAGGAAGATTTCCACTTAAAAGGCCAGTAAATATCTTTAACAAACTTATGGAAGAAAACTTCCCAAACCTAAAGAAAGAGATGCCATGAACATACAGGAAGCCTACAGAACTCCAAATAGTTTGAACCAAAAAAGAAATTCCTCCTTTCACATAATAATCAAAACACCAAATGCACAAAACAAAGATAGAATATTAAAAGGAGTAAGGGGAAAAGGTCAAGTAACATATAAAGGCAGACCTATTAGAATTACACCAGACTTCTCACCAGAGACTATGAAAGCCAGAAGATCCTGGACAAATGTTATACAGACCCTAAAAGAAAACAAATGCCAGCCCAGGCTACTATACCCAGCAAAACTCTCAATTACCATAGATGGAGAAACCAAAGTATTCCATGACAAAAACCAAACTTTCACAATATCTTTCCACAAGTCCAGCCCTTCAAAGCACAATAAAGGGAAAACTCCAACACAAGGAGTTCCCTAGAAAAAGCAAGAAATTAATCTTTCAACAAACCTAAAAGAAGATAGCCACACAAACAGAATTCCAATTCTAACAACAAAAATAACAGGAAGCAACAATTACTTTTCCTTAATATCTCTTAATATCAATGGACTCAATTCCCCAATAAAAAGACATAGACTAACAGACTGTCTACGTAAACAGGACCCAACATTTTGCTACATACAGGAAACCTACCTCAGGAACAAAGATAGACACTACCTCAGAGTAAAAGGCTGGAAAACAATTTTCCAAGCAAATGGTCCCAAGAAACAAGCTGGAGTAGCCATTCTAATATCGAATAAAATCAACTTTCAACCTAAAGTTATCAAAAAAGACAAGGAGGGGCACTTCGTACTCATCAAAGGTAAAATCTACCAAGATGAACTCTCAATTCTGAACATCTATGCTCCAAATGCAAGGGCATCCACATTCATTTAAAGAAACTTTAGTAAAGCTCAAAGCACACATTGCACTGCACACAATAATAGTGGGAGACTTCAACACCCCACTCTCATCAATGGACAGATCCTGGAAACAGAAACTAAACAGAGACACAGTAAAACTAACAGAAATTATGAAATAAACGGTTTTAACAGATATCTATAGAACATGTTATCCTAAAACAAAAGGATATACCGTCTTCCTAGCACCTCATGGTACCTTCTCCAAAACTGACCATCTAATCGGTCACAAAACAGGCTTCAACAGATACAAATATATTGAAATAATCCCATGCATCCTATCAGATCACCACAGTCTAAGGCTGATCTTCAATAACAACATAAATAATAGAAAGCCCACAACACTCTACTCAATGATAACTTGGTCAAGGAAGACATAAAGAAAGAAATTAAAGACTTTTTAGAGTTTAATGAAAATGTAGCCACAACATACCGAAACTGCTGGTACACGATGAAAGCAGTCCTAAGAGGAAAACTCAGCTCTGAGTGCCTCCAAAAAGAAACTGGACAGAGCATGCAATAGCAGCTTGACAGCACACCTGAAAGCTCTAGAACAAAAAGAAGCAAATGCACCCAAGAGGAGTAGACAGCAGGAAATAATCAAACTCATAGCTGAAATCAACCAAGTGGGAACAAAAGAAGCTATACAAAGAATCAACCAAACCAGGAGCTGGTTGTTTGAGAAAATCAACAAAATAGATAAACCCTTAGCCAGACTAACAAGAGGGCACAGGGACAGCATCCTAATTAACAAACTCAGAAATAAAAAGGGAGACATAACAACAGAATCTGAGGAAATCCAAAAAAAATCATCAGATCCTATTGCAAAAGCCTATGCTTAACAAAACTAGAAAACCTGGATGAAATGGACAATTTTCTAGGCAGATACCAGGTACCAAGGTTAAATCAGGATCAGATTAACAATCAAAACAGTCTCATATCCCCTAAAGAAATTGAAACAGTCATTAATAGTCTCCCGACCAAAAAAAAAAAAGCCCAGGGACAGATAGGGTTAGTGCAGAGTTCTATCATATCTTCAAGGAAGACCTAATACCAATACTCCTCAAACTATTCCACAAAATAGAAACAGAAGGTACACTAACCAATTCATTCTATGAAGCCACAATTACTATGATACCTAAACCACACAAAGACCCAACAAAGAAAGAGAACTTCAGACCAACTTCGCTTATGAATATCGATGCAAAAATACTCAATAAAATTCCTGCAAACAGAATCCAAGAACACATCAAAACAATCATCCATCATGATCAAGTAGGCTTCATCCCAGGGATGTAGGGATGGTTCAACATACAGAAATCCATCAATGTTATCCACTATATAAACAAACTCAAAGAAAAAAACCACATGATCTTCTCATTAGATGCTGAGAAAGCATTTGACAAAATCCAACACCCCTTCCTGACAAAACTCTTAGAAAGATCAGGAATTCAAGGCCCATACCTAAACATAATAAAAGCAATATACAGCAAACCAGTAGCCAAGCTGATCCTCAAGCTGTACCACAGAGCAACTGTGATAAAAAAGAACTGCATGGTATTGGTTCAGTGACAGACAAGTAGATCAGTGGAATAGAATTGAAGACCCAGAAATGAACCCACACATCTATAGTCACTTGATCTTTGACAAGGGAGCTAAAACCATCCAGTGGAAAAAAAGACAGCATTTTCAACAGTTGCTAGCTCAACTGGTAGTTAGCATGTAGAAGAATGCAAATCGATCCATTATTATTTCCTTGTACAAAGCTCAAGTCTGAGTGAATCAAGGACCTCAACATAAAACCAGAAACACTGAAACTTATAGAGGAGAAAGTGGGGAAGAGCCTCGAACACATGGGCACAGGGGAAAAATTCCTGAACAGAACACCAATGGCTTGTACTGTAAGATCAAGAATCAAATAGGACCTCATAAAATTGCAAAGCTTCTGTAAGGCAAAGGACACTGTCAATAAGACAAAAAGGCCACCAACAGATTGGGAAAAGTTCTTTACCAATCCTAAATCCGATAGAGGGCTAATACCCAATATATACAAAGAACTCAAGAAGTTAGACTCCAGAGAACCAAATAACCCTATTAAAAATGGGGTACAGAGCTAAACAACTGAGGAATACTGAATGGCTGAGACACACCTAAAAAAAAAAATGTTCAACATCCTTAGTCATCAGGGAAATGCAAATCAAAACAACCCTGAGATTGCACCTCACACCGGTCAGAATGGCTAAGATCAAAAACTCAGGTGACAGGACATGCTGGAGAAGATGTGGAGAAAGAGGAACACTCCTCCATTGCTGGTAGGATTGCAAGCTGGTACAACCACTCTGGAAGTCAGTCTGGCGGTGCCTCAAAAAATTAGACATAGTACTACCAGAGGATCCAGCAATACCACTCCTGGGCAGATCACCCAGAAGATGTTCCAACCAATAAGAAGGACACATGCTCCACTATGTTCATAGCAGCCTTATTTATAATAGCCAGAAGCTGAAAAGAACCCAGATGACCCTCCGCAGAGGAATGGATACAGAAAATGTGATACATTTACACAAAGGAGTACTACTCAGCTATTAAAAACAATGAATTTATGAAATTCTTAGACAAATGGATGGATCTGGACGATGTCATCCTGAGTGAGGTAACCCAATCACAAAAGAACACACATGATATGCACTCACTGATAAGTGGATATTAGCCCAGAAGCTTGGAATACCCAAGATATAATTCACAAAACACATGAAACTCAAGAAGAAGGAAGACCAAAGTGTGGGTACTTTGATCCTTCTTAGAAGGGGGAACAAAATTCCCATGGAAGGAGTTACAGAGACAAAGTGTGAAGCAGAGACTGAAGGAATGACTATTCAGAGAGTGCCCAACCTGGGGATCCATCCCATATACAGCCACCAAACCCAGTCATTATTGTGGATGCCAACAAGAGGTTGCTGACAGGAGCCTGATATAGCTGTCTCCTGAGAGGCTCTGCCAGTGCCTGACAAATACAGAAGTGGATGCTCACTGCCATCCATTGGATGGAACACAGGGTCCCCAATGAAGGAGCTAGAGAAAGGACCCAAGGAGCTGAAGGGGTTTGCAGCCCCCTTGAAGGAACAACAATATGAACTAACCAGTACCTCCAGAGCTCCCTGGGACTAAACCACCAACCAAAGAAAACAATGGTGGGACTCCTAGCTCTAGCTGCATATGTAGCAGAAGATGGCCTAGTTAGTTATCAATGGGAGGAGAGGCCCTTGGTCTTGGTTCTATGCCCCAGTATAGGGCAATGCCAGGGCCAGGAAGCAAGAGTGGGTGGGTTGGGGAGCAAGGGGAGGGGGAGAGGATAGGGGGTTTTGGGAGGGGAAACTAGGAAAGGGGTTAACATTTGAAAAGAAAATAAAGAAAAATATCAAATAAAAAAGAAAAAAGAAAAAAATATTAGAACAAGGAAAAAAAATAAGATACATCCTTATAGCTACTGTTGTGGGAGTCAGGAAAGGTACAGAAGGAGAGAAGGAGAGAAAGGAGCAGAGAGCAAGGCACAAGTCATGGGGGAATGAGGTGTGGAGAGAGTCTACAACAAGCACTTGGAAGGATGCAGGGAAATTAGAACAGGTATTCATACAAAAACATGTACACAGATGTTCCTAGCTCTGCTTCACAACAGTCAAAGGGTAGAAATAAACCCAGTGTCCATTGACAAATAAGTGAGAAAATAAAATGTGACATATCATACAGCGAATACTACTCAGTTACAATGCATGAAGTCCTGTTCCGTACTACAGCACATTGAAGCCAGGCCTACAAGACCACGTACTACATTGCATACAACAGACGACAAGAAACATAAATCTCTGGAGACTGATGGTTGCCAAGGACAGTTAAAGAAGGAAGAGCAGAAAATGACTGCTATGAAGCAGGTATACACCTTCTTCTTATACAGACAGGAATGTTCAGAACATAGACAGTGGCAGAGAGGGCACAATATTGTAGCATACTAAATGCCACCAAGTTGTACCTGTAACATGGAATGAGTGTGGATATTATGGTTCTGACTATTTCACATTAATGTTAAGAAGGAGGATGGATTGCAGCAGAGAGGAGGGAGGAAGGGAGGGAGGACTGGAGGGAGGGAGGGCTGGAGGGAGGGACAGAGGGAGAGACAAACTTGAGACAATGACAGAATGCAATGGGTTAGAGCTCAGGTACAAATGCGAAAGCCAGGGAATGGAGGTGATGTCCTCAAAGCCAAACATCGAGCAGAGGACCTGGCAAGTGATGAATGCACTGCCACTTTGCCGACAGAGCTCAAAGTGGGGGCATACATCTGCAAAGGTGCTTCCGGTTTGGTTTGGTTTGGTTTGGTTTGGTTTGGTTTGGTTTGGTTTGGTTTGGTTTGGTTTGGTTTGGTTTGGTTTGGTTTGGTTTGGTTTGAAGTTATAGAGCAATGGTTGTTGGGGGTGCGAGTGACTTGTACACACTTATTCTTTAGGAGAAGGGAATGCCAGAGAGGAGAGTATACATAGAGAAAAACATGGCACTGACAGAGGCAACTAGACCCTACAGAGCGTGGGACAGATGTGGGTGGAAGCCACACCTTAGTAAGGAGAAAGACAGATCATCATGAGAAGCAGCAGACAGGACATGAAGTCAGAGACCAGAGGTCCAAAGATTTGAGCCCGAGCGTTCCAAGACTAAAGGGGGCTTCAACTGCCATCAGGTTAAGTTGCTCTACACTAATGAAAATCACTTGCTTGTCTTTGTGAACAGATGTTGCTATTTGAGCCTCTGTCCAGAGGTCCTGGTTAGTCCATCTGGGGATAAGTCACAGTCCCTTCAGGTGACTCCTCAGGCACAGTCATGGCTGAGAACCTATGATCTATTCAGTCAGTTTGTGTAGGCCCAGCTTCTAGGGATTGTACCTCTGATATAGAATGGATGCCCTACCATACTGTATTTAACTATAGAGGTACCCTATGTGGGATTACCAAGCTATGGGTTCTCGACTGGTCTAAGGACAACCGGTTTTATTCTGGGCCACAGATGTCCTCTGACTATGTCAATCTATTTGTAATCCTATCTTGACCTTAAAGAAACAATGCATTGATAAGCAGCAATAAAATATTATTCAGAGAGAAAATCTGTAATTTTTTTCCTTTTAATTATCTCAACTATCCAATGTGGTGGGGTTGACTTGTGTGTGTGTGCATGTTCAGAGGCCAGAAGATGTCTGGCATCTTCTTCTATTTCTCTCCTCCTGGTTTTGTTTTTCGTCCTCCTGTCTCTGTTTCCCAATGCTGGAGTTACTGGAACACCATAATGGGGGAACCTGAACCAGGTTCCTCCCGCTTGAGCAACAAGTACTTTCCACACAGAGACATCCTCCCAGCCCTGGTAACTACTACTTTTATTCCCAATTGACACATAATGTATTCCATTCAAGAGAAATTTATTCAAGATCACCAAGTTTGAATGTGACACAGGCCCTTTCTGACCTGAGAGCACAAGGATGGCTCTTCTATCACATAGTCATGGAATTTAATGGTGGTCTGGGCAGGAGCATCTTCAGCTCCTTCCTTTGGAAAAATGTAAGTGCACCCTCCCTTTATAGCAAAAGCAAGACTGGAAGCTGGAGGCATAGCTGAGTGGTAGGGCACATGTTTAGTGTGTGCTCCTGGATTCAATTTGCAGGGCTAAGCCACCACAGACCCCTAGAGAGCAAGGCCATCTCAAGACTAATTAATAATGAAAGCACGTGTGTGAGGGTGCCTGAACACACAGGTTTGCACTCAGACCTGCTTTGGACCTGAGCCCCAAAATACCCTGGTTCTATGATCTTGAACCCACATAACTTCAAATGATACCTGTAGCACTCATGGTATTGGCAATGGAAGAAAACGTGATGTGTGTTAGAGGATAAGCCAGGAGCTGGTATAGTATTTCTGTTTTTTACAGAAAGGCACTGATCTTCATCACTATGGTAACTCTCAAACAGCATCATGTTTCCTGCAGAGCATCATGGGGGGCTTGATGGCCTCCATTGGAGATTCAAAGGTTTATGGGTTTCCAGAACATTCTGTACAGATGGAAAAGCTCTTCAGTGTACCCCATCTAAAATGGTAGCCATGGATCAATGTGACTGTTGAGCGTGTGAGACTTGCTTAGTTTGACGAGTGGGTTAAATATTTTTCTTAAGTAAAACTAAATCTAAGGGCTGTTTAAATGGCCAAGGTAGTAAAGGGATTTGCACTACCTTATGATCAAAGCCTCGTCAATGGAAAAGAAACTGTTGAAAGTCTGATGAGAAAGTAAAACTCCCTGTGATGCCCTACATTTTAACATCTTTAAGTTATTAAAAACCCCTAAGTGTGCCAGACATAGTGGCATACACCTTTAAATCCCAGCCCTGGAGAGGCAGAGGCAGTCAGATCTCTGGGTCTGAGGCCAGCCTGGTCTACAAAGGAAGTTTCAGAACAGCTAAGATTACACATAGAAACTCTGTCTCAAAAAACAAAAAACAAAAAAACAAAATAAAACAAAAACAAACAAAAAACAAACTATAAGAGCAGACAGGCAGTGGTGGTGAACACCTTTAATCCTAGCACATGGGAGGCAGAAGTAGGCGATCTTTGTGAGTTGGAGGCCAGCCTGGTCTACAGAGGGAGCTCTAGGATAGCCAAGGCTACACAGAGAAACTCTGTCTGGAAAAACTTAAAAAACAAACAAGCAGAAAACTTCAGTGATTACCCACCATGCAGGAAGCCCTGGATCTGATCCCCAGTATAGTACCAAACCAGGTGTGGTGGCCCAGGCCTGTGATCTCAGCACTGAGGAGGTAGAGGCAAGAGAGGCAAATGTTTAAGGTTGTCCCAGGCTACAAATGAGTTCAAGATCAGTGTGGACTGCATGAGATCCGATCTCAAAAAAGGGCTCAGGGAGGAAGGAAAGACAGAAGTTCTTTTAAGCCTTTTAAATTTCCCCCAAAAGCTTTCAACCTGCAAAGAAGTGATGGGGAGTGGGTACAAAGATACAGGACACAGCAGCTCCACTAGGTACATGATGCCCTGCAAAGGTGTGGGCACGCACTGAGCAAGGCCATTCTTGGGGATTCCTAAGTGAGAAGCCATGAGAAGGGAGCAAGCTCAATCACAGCTCAACAGGAACGCCCAGGCAAGAGAAAAGCTAAGGCAGACACTCAGTAAAGGAAAGAACAACGTTGCAATCTGTAGGACAAAGTAAATCCATAGAGAGCCCTGACAGATAAACAGAATTATAGAAGAAAAGAAATTACGTTAATAAATTTCACTATTTTTTATGTCCATCAATGCATGGCTTATAAATAAAAGTACATAAAAAGTATTATTCTCTATCAAGAAACTATTGTTCTGTATTGTATTGTATTGTATTGTATTGTATTGTATTGTATTGTATTGTATTGTATTGTATTGTATTGAATTGTATTGTATTGTATTGTATGGAACGCATAATGTCTTTTCACACTATGCCATTTGCATGGGTTGATTTTCAGGATACAGTAATGATTTTATAAATACTTATTTTTATTTTATTTTACAATAATGCTGGGATCAAACCCAAAGCCTCACACATGCAGGCAAGAACTACACCAGATTTCCACCCCAAACATCTAAGTTTAAAGGAAAAAATAGGCAAGTGCAGAAAATTATATATTTACATTTATATTCATCTGAATGTGTTTAATTTTCAGTGTGCATAACTATGCATTTAAATACATGTAATCAAAGTGAACAAATTATAGTATGCTTTGGTTTTTTTTTTTTTTTCAGAGAAAGGGTGTGTGTGGGTGTGAGTGTTTAATCTGCTTATGGTAATGCAATAAACTGTGGAAGGATAAACCAAAAAATTATTTTAATGGCTATCTATTAAAGGAGAGACGGGATAGACTGGAAGTAAGAAAAAGAAAAACTGGATTTCTTTGGCCAGGTGAAGTAGTAGTCAACTGTAATCTCTGCCCCTGCGGAGGCTGAGGCGAAAGAATTACTTAAGCTCAGGGGTTAGAGGTCACTCTGGGCAACATAAAAAGATTCTGTCTCAAAGAAAATAAAACACATACACAGCTGAGAGCTCACCTATCTCACCCTGGCCTGTCTTCCTCCCGGGACTGCCACTGTCTGTGGTTTACCAGAAAGACCAGGCTTTAAGTTTTAAAACTAGGGCTATTCCTGGCAAACATCAGTGGTTGGTCAGCCTCTACTTCCTACAAGAAGTGTCATTATTAGATGTTTTAATATTTGTCAGACTGTCCAGGATGGTCCAAGCTGAAATATCCAGCTACTCGAGAGATGTGAGAGGTAGGACTAAATCGGAAGGATTACAGCTTTTCAGCCAGCCTGAGCTAAGTAACAAATTCAAGGCAACTTGTCAGCCTCAGATAGATAGATAGATAGATAGATAGATAGATAGATAGATAGATAGATAGATAGATAGATAGATAGATAGATAGATAGATAGATAAATGGCAGGGATGGGCAGGATGTAAATAAAGTGAAAGAGTGATTACCCAGCATTCATGAGGTCTTGGGTCCCATACCCGTTGTAAAAACAACCAAATAAACAAATAAGCAAACATTCTCTCAGGCTTTAAGAAAAATGATGCAGTGTAGGTTTTGTTTTCATCTTTTCTAATAATAATGCTATACAATTCATTTGTTTCACTATTCCCCCCCCCCTTTTTTTTGCCCTAGTATGTATCTGCAAACTTCTCCTGGTGAGGGTCTTCATGCTTCTGACCACTTGCCCCACGCTGCATTTTGTAGCTGCACTGGCACTGACGTTCTTGCTGGGAACAAGCTGCTTTTGATAGCCTGCTCTTTTTTTTCCTCTTTCTTTTTAATAATTATTTATTTTTATGTCCTGTGCATTGGTATTTTGCCATGCACCCATGTCTGTGTAAGGGTGTCACATCCCCTGGCACTGGAGTCACAGATAGCCTTGAGCTGCTATGTGGGTGCTGGCCATTGAAAGTGGATACTGTGGAAGGGCCGCCAGTGCTCCTAACCACTGAGCCATCTCTCCAGCCCCAATAGCCTGCTCTTAACCACCATGCTGTGGGTTACCTCAGATGTGAGACTCCTGTCTCAGTATACTAAGGCAGAGAATGATAGGAGAAGACACCAAGTTTTAGTCTTCCATGTGTGCACATGAGTGTGCACATGTACATGCATGGCATACATAGCAACACACACACAGAGACACACACACACACACTGAACTGTATTCTACCACTTAAATATACCAGAACCATCTACCATATGCTAAATGGCATCTTAGTTGCTAGGGATCCAGGAAGGAGCAAAACAGAGGCTCTGCATTCATGGACTGCCTCTTGGGAGGCTAAGGCAAGAGGATAAGGAGTTTAAGGCCAGCCCTGGCTATGTAAAAAGTCTCCCAAAAAGGAGAAAAGAGTATTTTTAATCACCTTCAAGAACCCATGTAAAAGTTATGACTGTTTCCAAGGAGAGGGAGAGAAGGGATTGGGGAGAAAGAGAAGGAGAGGTTGATAATGGTAAGTTTGATGGGCATTAGAAATGAAACATAAGGTATACTAGAATTGCAACCAAAGCACTCATTAAAGTTCTTAACCTGATGGCAAGCAAGATAGGGCATGGGGGAGAAAGTGGGATGAGCTTTGACTCTTGAATCAAGGGCCATGAACAGCATGACACAGAACAGGCAGACTTCCTTCATTGATCTTGAAACCCTTTATCCTAGACATGGGGTCAGAATTCTACTCTGTTCAGTACTCTCTCAATCAGGGGCATCAAAAAGAGAAGACATTATGAGACCTGAGTGACATCTGTACTAGGCAGCTTCCAGGGCAACAGCCACATTTCCTTAATTGCAGACTCTTATGCTGCATCAGATACATAACACCTCAGTCAGAAAATGTGGAGAGCAAAATCAGAGGGAGAGAAGGCGAGAGGAATGAGAAGGTGAAACCCATGATGACAACAAAGAAAAATCGGGGGAAAAAGAAAGAAAGAAAGAAAGAAAGAAAGAAAGAAAGAAAGAAAGAAAGAAAGAAAGAAAGAAAGAAAGAAAGAAAGAAAGAAAGAAAGAAGGGAGGGAGGGAGGGAGGGAGGGAGGGAGGGAGGGAGGGAGGGAGGGAGGGAGGGAGGGAGGGAGGGAGGGAGGGAGGAAGGAAGGAAGGAAGGAAGGAAGGAAGGAAGGAAGGAAGGAAGGAAGGAAGGAAGGAAAGAAGAGGAGGTTTATTAAAAAAAAGGTAAAATTAAGCTGGGGGGTGGTGTTGGGTAGAGTGGCTCATGCCTTTGATCCCAGCACTTGGAAAGCAGAGGAAGGCAAATCTCTGAGTTTGAGAGCAGCCTGGTTTACAGAATGAGTTCCAGGCTACACAGAAAACCCCTGTCTTGAAAAAACCTGGACCAAAAGAGTCAGAAAGAAGAGTTCCATGCTGAGTGTCCTTGTGGTGACACTGGCTCAAGTTGACACAATCACAGGTGGCAAAAAATGTATTAAATAATTACCACTCAAACTCTGTGTTTCTTTTGGGACTGTTGTTGTGAATAAAGATCTTGCTGTGTAGCCCAGGCTCAATTCAACACTTGGTCCTCCTGCCTTAGCCTCCCCAATGAAGGAATTACTTGTTGGCCACTATGCCAGCCTACATTTTCTTCTAGAAAGTCTTCTTACTCGTTCCCTGGAGCTCTTGCACAAACTCACCCATGCAAGTGACAGGCTGCAGCTGAACTGTAAGTTTAGACAGTTTACTATTGGGCCATTTAAAAGCCACGAGTTTTGTAACATTTGTTTCTATTCTGTGGATTGTATCCTCTGCTTTTATCTCCAAGTATTCTCCATGGTATTTGCTCACACTGTTTCAGTTTGTGCTGGGTAAGGCATAAAGCCATGGTTTCCTTCTTATGTATGTAGCAGTTCACTTTCCCTAGCTGGATTTATTAGGGACGCTGGCTTTTCTCCAATGAGTTTGATGCTTTTGTGTTTGTTTGTTTGTTTGTTTGTTTGGTGGTGGTGTTTTGAGACATGGTTTCTCTGTATAGCCCTGGCTGTCCTGGAACTCACTCTGTTCTGTAGACCAGGCTGGCCTTGAACTCAGAAATCCATCTGCCTCTGCCTCCCAAGTGCTGGGATTAAAGGCATGTGCCACCATTGCCTGGCTAACACTTTGTGTCAAAAATAGGATGACTGTAACCACATGGGTTCCCTTCTGGCTCTTCTAGTCTCTTCTGTTGCTCCAGTGTCTGTTTTATTACCGTGGCTCTGGAGTACAGCACGGAATCCTGAATAGGGATACCTCTGCCTTTACCCTTTTTTGCTCATTACTCTTATTTTTGACTACCCCAGGTTTGGAGGATTTTTGTTTGTTTGTATGTTTGTTGGAGGGGAGGGGCTGCTTGGTTGGTTTTTGGAGGGAAAAAGTTGTTGTTTGTTTTCTTTCTTTCTTTCTTTCTTTTTTTTTTTTTTTTTGCTTCAAAATAAGGTTTGAAACTGCTTTTTCTTCCTGTAAAGAATGATGTTGGTATTCTGATGGGGATTGCTTTGGGTCTGTAGATTGCGTTTGATGAGACAAGCTGAGGTCCTTGCTTGGTTGCCTGTCTGTCTTAAAGAGAATTTTAAGGGGAAATGTTCCCACTTCTTCCTCGGCATACTTGTTATTGCCAGAGAGGAAGCCCACAAGGTTTTACATGTTGGCTTTCTCTTTCATTGTATTATAATTGACTAAAATATGGTATATATTTTGTGTGTGTGCTGCTGGTTTTCCTAAAAAGCATGGAATACTTTAAAATTGCTTATAGTATAAAGGCCAGGGAAACAACCTCTGGTTGTTCTGCAGCCTAATTTACAGAGAATAGCTGAGGTATTCAACTGCCCAACTTTCGTTTGGTTGTATTTTGTTTCTGGTTTGGTTTTGTTTGTTTCCAAGACAGGGTTTCTCTGTGTAACAGACCTGGCCGTCCTGGAACTCACTCTGTAGACCAGGCCAGCCTTGAACTCCCAGAGACCGATCGATCAGCCCGCCTCTGCCTCCCGAATGCTGAGATTGAAGCCTGCACCACCCGCCCTGTTCTGCTGCTGCCTGTTAAGCCATAAGTATCCTGTTATGAATTGTGGACACAGATATTTTTGTTAATGCTGTGTTCATATTAACACAAAGTAGTTATACAAGTCCAGCCTGGTCTCCAAAGTAAGTTCCAGGACAGCCAGAGCTACACAGACAGACCTTGTCTAAAAAAAAAAAAACAAACAATGACCACCCACCCCCAAAAGCTGATGTTCTTGTAGAAGGACTGAGTTGGTCCCCAGCAACAAATGAGGTGGTTGACAACCATAGTAACTCTAGCTTCTGAGGACCCTACCCACTACCCTTTTCTGACTTCTACATCTGCCCATAAAAATACGTCTAACAAAAAAAGCATGATTACTTGAGGTGTATAACTATATTATAAAGTCTCACTAGTAATCACTAACAATGTTTAGAACTTCAACAGTGTTTCCGTGGGAAGCAGGGTTTCCTTCCTGGCATTGCTCAAAATGGTCAGGTCAGGCAGACAGTCATGGATTTTCCTCTCCCCAGTACTTGAAGTGCAGAGTAAAACCTGTGTACCGCCCACCTTGGCTCCACCACCACTTAGCTTATAAAACTATCTATTTTCTCCTGTAGCTTTCAGGAGTCATTCTGCCCAACTCCTGCATATTTCCTTTCCTTCTTTTGTTTCAACAATGCCTCTTCTCAGAATATCAGAAATCTCATTTTTATTTAGTATTTATTATAATTTATTAATTACCACCCAGAAAGTGAGTGCCTACTACCTGATGAGACCTGCAGATAAATACTGATCCGTCTGCAGCATGTACTTGTGCACAAGTTTAAAAGGAACAACGCTTTCTTAAAAATAAGAATGTGATTAGGGGATGCCCCCTCCCATTTGATGCCCTGTCTTCCTGCTGGAGATGGGCTCTACAAATTCCCTCTCCCTACTGTTTCATTTAGGGTCCCTCCCTTTGAGTCCTGAGAGTCTTTCATCTCCCAGGTCTCTGATGCATTCTGGAGAGTCCCCCCAACTTCCTTCCTCCTGAAATTGCCGGCTTCCATTCTTTCTGCTTGCCCTCAGGCTTCAGTCCTTTTCCTTCACCCAATACCAGACCAGGTTCCCCTTCCTGCCTCTACTCCCCCACCCCTCACCCCTCACCCCCAACTCCATCCATTTTCCTTCCCAGGTCCCTCCCTCCCTCCCCACTTGTGGTTGCTTTCTTCTCCCTCCCAAGTGAAACTGAGGCATCCTCACTTGGGCACTTCAGCTTGTTGACCTTTTTGGGCATGGACTGCATCTTGGGTATTCTGTATGTGGGGTGTTTGTTTGTTTGTTTGTTTTGCTAATATCCACTTATTAATGAGTACTAGCATGCATGTCCTTTTGTGTCTGAGTTACCTCACTCAGGATCATATTTTCTAGTTCCATCCATTTGCCTACAAGACTCAGGATGTCTTCACTCTTAGCAGAATAGTATTCCATTGTGTAAATGAAACACATTTTCTGTATCCATTCTTCTGTCATGGGACATCTGGGTTGTTTCCAGCTTCTGACTATTACAAACAAACTCAGGAGGTAGGAGGTTGGGGGGAGGGGCTCCAGAATGGACCATAGACCTGGGAGGTGAGAGACTCTCCTGAGTCTCCCTCAAAGGGAGGGACCTTAGGTGAAATGACCTACTTTGGGAAGAAGGAACTTGTAGAGCCCACCTCCAGCAGAAAGACAGGGCATCAAATGAGGGAGGGGGTTGCCATCCCACAGTCAAAACTCTGACCCAGAATTGTTCCTATATGAAAGAATCACAGGGATGGTAATGGAGAGGAGCCTGAGGAAAAGAAGGATACAGCTCAAGGGGAGGTCCCAAGGTTTGACACTATAACTGAGGCTATGGAGAGCTTACAAAAAGGGACCTAGCATAACCACACTCCGGAAGACCCAACAAGCAGCTGGAAGAGTCAGATGTAGGTATTTGCACCCAACCAATGGACAGAAGCTGCTGACCCTGTGGTTGAATTAGGGAAAAGCTAGAAGAAGCTGAGGAGAAGGGTAACCCTGAAGGAGGACCAGCAGTCTCAATTAATCTGGACCCCCAAGATCTCTCAAACACTGGACTGCCAACCAGGCAGCATACACCAGCTGATATGAGGCCCCCAACACACATACAGCAGAGGGCTGCTGGGTCTGTGCTCATTCAGAGATGATGCACCTAGCCCTCAAGAGACTGGAGGCCCCAGGAAGTTTAGAGATCAGGTGGGGTGGGAGTGGAGACATCCATGTGGAGACAGGGGTAGGGAGTAGGTATGGGATGTGGAACAGTAGGAGGGTGGACAGTGTGGGGGGGGAGTAAAATATGGAGTGTAAAAAAATTAATTAATTAATTAATTTAAAAAATAATTGAGGAAAAAATAAGAATTTAAAAGACTAAACAAAAAATGTAGTCATGGACCCAATAAGTGTGTGTGTGTGTGTGTGTGTGTGTGTGTGTGTGTGTGTGTGTGTGTGTGTGTGTGAGAGAGAGAGAGAGAGAGAGAGAGAGAGAGAGAGAGAGAATGTAGAAGCCAATTTATAGCATTTTATTTCCTTCATGGAGGCACAAAGTAAGACTCCTTCATTAAGGAGACTTTTTGTTCTTGTTACTTCATCCTAGTAAATAAACATCATGGATATTCCTCCACATTTATCATGAAGCTGGTACCCCAAACAGTACCCAGGCATCTTTATATTATGTAGAGGTCTGTTTTCATTTGATGCTATTGGGGGGGGGGGCTTTATAAAATTAATTCTGCCATAGCATCTGAATTTTTTCTTTAAAATCAATTAGCTTTTGCTGGGAAAATCTTTTCCTGTTTAATATAGAATAATGATTTTTTTCATCTGTCAAGGGGGTTATTAACAAATGCCACCAGTGGGGTTGGAACACTCTCTGGTGTTTGCTTTAGGGGAACGAGGGGATTGTCGGAAATCCTAGCCAAACTGAACCATAATTAGAGAGAAAATGTTAGCAATTAGAACTATACATTAGGCTTTAATTTACTACCGCGGAAAAGTCAAGGGTGGAATTTCCGTTCCATTTTTAGGTGCAGCCAGATGGATTGCTCATTATAGGATAATTTCCGCCAACCCTCTGTATTTCTCAGGGTAACGGCGTGGCTAAGAGCACCTCACAGCCCAGTGGCTGTACTTCATTTTATCTCTTGTTGGGAGTGGAGTGTGGGGTAGGAGGCTGGGCTGTGATCAGTTTCCTACATCGGCATTGACATTGGGAATCCTTTCTATGTGCAGAACTTCAAGTCAAGAGAGCAGTATGCAAACACAAGCATCTTAATGTAATCTACTTTTCTGTCTTCATTGGCGTGTGCGGTACTGGTGGAGTTTATCACCTCTCACCTTTAAAATGTTCTCTTGTTGATATTTCTACTCTTGCTTTTTTTCCTAGTAACCAAAACGAACCCTTTAAGCTGCTGTTGTTGTTTTAAGGTCTTCTCAAATCAAAATAATATAGCTGTAATCCAATTCTAATCTAATGCCAGTAAGAAGGCTCCTGTAAGTGACAGCTTATTAAAATATGGGCTTTAACTCTATTTATTTCACAATTAAATGTGATTTCTTTCTTAGGAATCCTAACCAATTTTCCTTTTATAAAATGGAACTTAGGGGCAACATGTTAATCACTATTTAAAAGAAATGTATTTATTTCAGTATGCATAAAGTTCTCATATTTAAAACTTCTGGTTACTTTATAGTGAGTCAAACCCTGGACCCTGTTCCCTTCGTATGAAAACACTGTTACCGCCGGGCGTGGTGGCCCATGCCTTTAATCCCAGCACTCAGGAGACAGAGGCAGGCAGATTTCTGAGTTCCAGGCCAGACTGATCTACAAAGTGAGTTCCAGGACAACCAGGGCTATACAGAGAAACCCTGTCTGGAAAAACCCACCAGAAAGAAAGAAAGAAAGAAAGAAAGAAAGAAAGAGAGAGAGAGAGAGAGAGAGAGAGAGAGAGAGAGAGAGAGAGAGAGAGAGAGAGAGAGAGAGAGAGAGAGAAAGAAAAAAAGAAAGAAAGGGAAGGGAAGGGAAGGGAAGGGAAGGGAAGGGAAGGGAAGGGAAGGGAAGGGAAGGGAAGGGAAGGGAAGGGAAGGGAAGGGAAGGGAAGGGAAGGGAAGGGAAAAGAAAAGAAAAGAAAAGAAAAGAAAAGAAAAGAAAAGAAAAGAAAAGAAAAGAAAAGAAAAGAAAAGAAAAGACAAGACAAGACAAGACAAGACAAGACAAGACAAGACAAGACAAGACAAGACAAGACTGTTACCATTGGTTCTTACTTTGTAACTTTTTGTGGCATTGGTGATTGACCCTGGGATCTGCTGTGTGATGGGAGGGCACCACCACTGACTTCTCTCTCTCTCTCTCTCTCTTCTTATTGTATCTCTTCATTTGCAGACAGGTTCTCTCTAAGTTCTCCAGCTTGGCTTAGGACTCACCCTCTAGCCCAACGGGACGTTGAACTTTCAACATCTCAGCCTCTGCTCAAGTAAGCTGATGGCTGCAGGCCTATACTGCCAGGCCCAACACACTTGATGTCTCATGGTAGAACATACATGTAGTATAAAGTTGACGACTTCAGCTATTTTTTGACATAGAGTCCCCATGGTTCACTTGGCTTACAGAAGTGCTCTGTAGAAGAATATTCATACAACTTTCTTTGACAACATAGATATTGCCATTGGAACTACAGAGATAAGATTAGCATGGGCCCTGCACAAGAATGATACACAAATTTGGCAAGTATTCCTTCTTAATATTAATTTTTATTTATTTATGTATTCTCTCTCTCTCTCACTCTGTGTGTGTGTGTGTGTGTGTGTGTGTGTGTGTACAAAGTCTCAAGCAGCCCAGTCTGCCTCAACTTCTTTTGTAGCCAAAGCTCTTTATTCTCCTGCCTCTATCCCCCTCATTATAGATGTATACCACTATCAGAAATATTCTATATAAAAAGAGGAGGAAGAGGCAGAAGAGGAGGAGAAGGAGGAGAAGGGGGCTTTGGTCCTGACTTATTTCGCTTGCTCTCAGGGATGTCCATCTGTGTTGTCAGGTTTGCCTTCCTTTTTCTGTTGTATATGCCACAACACAGTCTTTATTTTTAAACACATTGAACATATTTTATAAACTGCACCTCCACATATGAATTTTGTTTGGGTTCTATTACTGTGTGTCTCTGTGTGACATCCCCAAAGCTCATGCTTTGGGCTACCTTGTTTTGCCACATGGTAAGTCCACCACAAACAGTTAGATAATAAACAGACCAAGGAAAATATCTAGACATTTTGTGAAAGATCCAGTTGAGAGAAGTCATGCAAAAATAATTTGAATCATGACATAGAACTTTTTTTTATTAGATATTTTCTTCATTTACATTTCAAATGCTATCCCCAAAGCCCCCGACACAGAACTTTTTTTGTTGTTGATTTGGCTTGGTTTGATTTTGGGATAATTTGGTTTTGTGTTTTTTGGGTTTTTTTGGATTTTTTTGTTGTTTGTTTTGGGGTTTGTTGTTGTTGTTTGGTTTTTGTTTTGTTTTGTCTGTCTGTTTGTTTGTTTTCTTTCAAGATAGGTTTTTTTCTATGTATCCCTGGTTATTGTGGAACTCACTTTGTAGACCAGGCTAGCCTCTGCCTTCTGAGATCCTGGGATCAAATGTGTGGGCCTCTAGATTTGGCCAGCAGGTGCTCTTATTCACTGAGCCATGTCTCTAGACTTAATTACTGCTACCTTATTTTTATTAATTTTAGGCTTCATAAACGTTGCTCCCTCCATGCAGGCTGATTCTGAAAGCAGTCAGGTGCACTGTCCCCAGTGCACAGACACTCAGCCACACAAGTTCAACTTGACAGTTTAGAATTGTGAGCCACTGACTTTGCTTGAGGTGTGGTTCTCCCCCCAACGCCATCAGTGATCTTACACATTTGTGTGTGTAAACTATGCATTCCAAACTAGCAGTGTGCTACAGGGATTATAAAGACTAGGAAATGGAATCTGAGGACTTTCAATTCATCACACACACACACACACACACACACACACACACATATATATATAATGTTTTTCAAGAAAGGGTTTCTCTGTGTTTCCCTGGCTGTCCTGGAACTCACTCTGTAGACCAGGCTGGCCTCAAACTCAGAAATCCACCTGCCTCTGCCTCCCAAGTGCTGGAATTAAAGGCGTGCGCCACCACTGTCCAGCTCATGTATCTTTACTTAGTCAGAATATATATAATATATAATTCTTTTTCACTTCAGAAATATTTGAAAGTTCTTAGCCTCAATTCTGAAGCAACAAACAAAAAGACAGCAAATTTATTGTAAAATGTGGTGAAATTTAAGACTTTCTGTCAAAGTTACATTGGAAACCTTTTCTATTAGTGTATGTCGCTCCGTGTAACAAGAATATTTAAAATTAAAATTAGTTAATCAACGAAGGGAAAAAAACAGATGAACAGATCTGACCATAGTATCTGTTGATCATGAACGTGTGAAGATCAAATTTGATCAAGCCATTGATGAGTTTGTCCAAGTTACACCTCAAGTTCAAAAGAGCACAGGGTGAGGCCGCTGTTTGTGGCGGCAGCAGACAGGTGTGTCATTCCAGGATTTCATCCTTTTCTCTAAACACGCATTACGAGGGCTGAGAATGCAGCTCCTCAGATCGAGCACTTGAGTGAAACTCATGAAGCCCTGGGTTCGCTGCCCTGAAGCACACAGAATCGGGCATGGTGGCATACATGTATAATCCCAGTGCTCTGAGGGGAGGCAGGAGGATTCGATCATCCTCGGGCACCTGGTAATTTGATGCTAGCCTGGGTTATAAGAGGCCCTGTCTCAGAAAGGTCAAAAACAAAGTGGCTGGAGAGATAGTTCAAGGTTAAGAGTGTTTGCTTGCTGTTCTTCCAAAGGACCTGGGTTTCATCCCCAGCGTCCATATCACAACCTACTATAATTTCAGGACCAGGGGCTAGGAAGCCCTCTGACCTCACTAGGCACCAGGCATACTCGTGGTACACATAAACTCATGCAGGCACACAAACATAGACTTAATACAAATAAATAAATCTTTTAAAAATTAAAAACCATCAAGTATTTTAAAATTATTTTTTAGTTCATTATATACTCTCTACCCACTTATAACAGTTTCCCATTTTTAAACAACTGTAAAAATGAAGTTCAATAAAAAAAATCCAATGTTCACATCTCTTTTCTAGGTATTGTTAACCTCAATTCATGGACCTTACAGACAATTTTGATGTATAAAACAAAGGATTTTTATTCTAAATATGTGTTCCAAATATCAAATATATAAGGTGCTCTACTGAAGCAAAATTAAATAAATACATAAATAATATTATGTGACATGATTGGAGGATATACTTGGCCCTTTACAGAAGCAATAGTCTCTCTCCCTGCTGCTTAAATAATCTAGCTCATGGTTTTAGAATAGATTGACAATTCTAACAAAATGATGATTAAATGCAAATATCAACTAATATCAGTTTTTGTACACATTAGCTGTTTCTTCAATCACTGTGACAGAATACTCAACAGAAGCAGCCTAAAGAAGGCAGACTCCACTGTGGCTCATAGACTTAGGGATACGGTCAGTCTTGGTGGAGAAGGCATGGTGATTGGCATGGGGAAGAGTCTCTGGCAGCTAGAGTCTGAGGTCACTAGAATTGTTAATTCTCTGGAGAATCAGTGTCTGGTGATTTACTGGGAGAAAAGAACCAGACACAACCACAGTGACCCACTTCCTCCAGGTAGGCTCACATCCTAAAAGCTCCATTACTTCCTGTGGTAGTTTGAATATGTTTGGCCAGTAGGTAGTGGCCCTATTAGGAGATGTGGCCTTGTTAGAGTAGGTGTGGCCTTCTTGGCAGAAATTCTTCACTGTGGGAGTGAGTTTTGGGGTCCTATGCGCAAGCTTAGCCCAGTGTGGAAAAGACCCTCCTCCTTGCTGCCTCAAGAAGAAAATCTCCTCTGGCTACCTTCTGATCAAGATATAGACCTTTCACCTCCTCCAGCACCATGCCTGCCTGCATGCTCCCATGCTTCCAGTAATGATGACAATGGACTGAGCCTCTGAAACTGCAACCCATCCCCAATTAAATGTTGTCCTTTATATTTGCCTTGGTCATGGTGTCTCTTCATAGCAATAATACGCAAACCAAGACACCTCCCAAAATGGCCCAACCCACTGGGGACCAAGTATTCAAAGTTGTGAGCCCATACAGACACTTCACATTGGAACCATAAGAGTATGCTACTTGCCAGGCAGTGGTAGCACACCCCTTTAATCCCAGCACTTGGGAGGCAGAGGCAGGCAGATTTCTGAGTTTGAGGCCAACCTGGTCTACGGAGTGAGTTCTAGGACAGCCAGGACTACACAGAGAAACCCTGTCTCAAAAGAACAAAAACAAAAAAAAGTATGCTACTTGAACTCATAAAGGTGAGGACTAAGTGACCTCATCAAAAGTGAGGTGTGTCTGTATGGCTTCACGATTCCAATACCAAAAGGCTATAAAAGGAAAGCTGACTTAACAGTTAAATGCACTCACTGCCTGCTTGTAAGACTCGAGTTTGGTTCCCAGCACCATACGGAGGCTTGATACCATCTCAAACTCCAGTTCTAAGAACCCAAACACTCCCTTCTGGTCTCCACAGGCATCAGGCATGCATATGGTGATCATACATACAGGCAGGCAAAACATTCATGCACATAAAATAAATTTTAATAATAAAATGATTAAAATGAATTTCTTTTAAATGATTGAAAATGTATTGTATTCAATCTTAGATAAAATTTCCACCACACTTGATGGGCTGACCAGCTCAGCTACCACCCAGGCCCAGACCCAGGGCTTTGAGTTGGTTCACCCCAACATCTGCCCCATCCATGAACTGCTGGAGCCTGTGAAGAGGCTGGTCCTGCAGATCCAAAGCTACAGGATCTCCATGACACAGGACAACCACTGGATATCTGAGAGGAGTCCCTGTGAGGATCCATATCGACAGTGTAACAGAAGCCATTGGCCTAGAACAAGGCCAATGACTCATTGCAATGAACACTTGCAAGCAAACAAGTGAGCACAGGGCTGGAGAGATGGCTCAGCAGGTAAGAGCACTGACTACTCTTTTAGAGGTCCTGAGTTCAATTCCCAGCAACCACATGGTGGCTCACAACCATCTGTAATGGGATCCAATGCCCTCTTCCAGTGTGTCTGAAGACAGCTACAGTGTACTCATATACATAAAACAAATAAATAGTTCTTCTAAGAAAAAAAGAAGTGAGCACAATACAGTATACTGTGGGACATACTGTGATACTGCAGCTTCCATAATGAGACTTTTTTTTCCTCTTGAGGGGAGATTACAAGGGCAAATAAAAGGGACTGGGAGATAAGTGGGATTGGGGTACACGATGTGAAATTCACAAAGAACTCATAAAAAGTTTTAGAAAATCTTCCACAGCACTGATATAATTTTTAAAATTATCTCTATATAGAATAAGAATATAGTTAAGTAGTAGAGTGTTTTACCTAGAATCATGCATGTATTCTGGGTTTAATCCCCAACAACAAAAGGGAAAGAAAAAAAAAGTGTGTGTGAGACGGGTGGGGGGATTAAGCAAGCCAAAGCCTTCGTAATTTTTTCTGGCAAACCACACTAACCCTTGGGAGTGAACTATTATCCTATCGTTTCCTTTTTGCTTTTGTTTGTTTGTTTAAGACAGGGTCTCTCTGTGTAGCCCAGGTTGTCCTGGAACTCACTCTGTAGATCAGACTGGCCTCAAACTCATAGATCTACCCTATTTTGATAGAGATGGGGAAGGGGGGGAAGAGAGGAGAGGATAAGGGGGAGAAAGTGGAAAGAAAAGGAAAGAAAAGGAAAGAAAAGAAAAGGGGAGGGGAGGGGAGGGGAGGGGAGGGGAGGGGAGGGGAGGGGAGGGGAGGGGAGGGGAGGGGAGGAGAGGAGAGGAGAGGAGAGGAGAGGAGAGGAGAGGAGAGGAGAGGAGAGGAGAGGAGAGGAGAGGAGAGGAGAGGAGAGGAGAGGAGAGGAGAGGAGAGGAGAGGAGAGGAGAGGAGAGGAGAGGAGAGGAGAGGAGAGGAGAGGAGAATTTTATTACCCAATTGTCCCACTACTACTTATGTTTTAATGAACTAAATATTTTGTCTTTGTAATATAGAAGACTGAGTCCCTTGCCTAGCATGTACAAAGCCCCTTCATTATGCTCCCCCAATACTTCATGGTGCACATTTACTGTGGAAGTGGAGACAAAGAAACCACATGTTCAAAGCCATCTTCAACTATATAGCAAGTTTGATAAGTGACTATCTCAAATAAGAGAAGAAAATACTCCTTCTGAGTCGAAATATGCTTGTTACTGATCCCTTCATCCAGCATCATAGGACAAAGACACCTGAAGTGCTCACTGCCAAGGCTATGAAGTGAAGCGACCTCACTGGGAAAGTTCAGCCTACCTGATAGAAGAATATCAGTGCTCTGCCTTTCAGGTCTCTTTAAATTCACTCTTCAGTCACTGCAATCCCGAGCCTGGACTGTGGGCTTTAGTCATGTTTTCAGGAGGGCTCCCATCTTCCACTCTAATAGCCCAGGCCCAAACAGGTTCCTGTAAGTTCCCCTGAACATTAGTAAACTGGCATAGGCCTCCTTGTGCAGAGTCTCCACCAGCTACATAAAGCTCACATCCTGCCAACATATAGATCCAACTTTGTATATGCAAAGTTTACAAGAAACCTGGCAACTACTAAATACAATTGTTTCAGCATAGACTAGGATATCTTTTTTGTTTGGTGGTTCCTTGGTTGGTTGGTTAGTTGGTTGGTTTGGTTTGGTTTGGTTTTGTCTTTTGAGACAGGGTTCTCTGTGTAGCCCTGGCTGTCCTGAAACTTACTTTGCAGTCCAGGCTGGCCTTGAATTCAGAGAGATCTGTCTGCCCCTGCCTCCTGAATGCTGGAATTAAAGGCATGTGCCACCACCATCTAACTTAGACTACATTTTCTTAAAGGCTATAGAGATGGCCTGTTAGTAAAACGCTTGCCGTATAAGCATGATTTCCTGCACTTGTATAAAAAGCTGGTCACAGAAGCAGAAGCTTGTAGTACTCGTGCGAGGAAAGTAGAGACAGGTGGATCATTGGAGCTCACTGGCCAGTCAGTCTAGCTTAGGCAGTAAGTTCTAGGTCCTAGTGAGAAAGAAGCCCTGCTTAAAAAACAAGGTAGATGGCTCCTGATGACAAACATCCAAGGTTGGCCTCTGACCTCCATGTGTGCACATGTGTACACACACACACACACACACACACACACACACACACACACACACGACTAGAGTTTTCATGTATGTCTACTTTAAAGCCATGAGTTGGGATCTAGGGAGAAGGAGGCAGCAAAAACGAAGAGAAACAAGGATAAAACCATAGCTTGTAGTACCTGGCCTTAGCTAAGGTGCATCACGGTCCACTAGAGAGTCAAGGGTAGAGGACAGAGGTGGTTGAACTCAGGTAGTTTAAGCCTAGGGTGCCCATTTCATGGCACACACTCTGACAATCATATCTCAGTCCTTCATATGTACACAGGGATGAGCATGGCAGTCCCTTGGGTCGTTGCTTGTTACCACAGGAGGAAAGGAAATAACCCTGACAGCTCCTACACCTCAGAAGGCAGCAGATTTTAACAGAGGCTGAAGCTCTGGTCCCCAGTCAGACTTCCTAGAGTTAAGTCTTCTGCTATTGTCTGGAACTGGAACATCTCTCAAAGCCCCACCAGGCAGCCACTGCCTACCAGTGAATATGGGTTGGATTCCAGCTCTCCTTGATTTCTAGTTTGTTAAATACAGATCTTAGGTTTTCTCAGTCTCCATAATCGTGTGTTCCTATATAAATTTAGATTGGGATGGAAAGATGGCTTAGTAGGTGAAAGTGCATGCCATGAAAGTCAGATGGCCTGAATTAAGTTCTAGGAAGGCATACTGGAAGGAAAGAACCAGTCATTAAACTTATCCTCAGGCCTCCACACATTCGCCATGGCCCTTGAGAGCTCTCTCTCTCTCTCTCTCTCTCTCTCTCTCTCTCTCTCTCTGTGTGTGTGTGTGTGTGCGTGTTACACACAAAGTGAGAGACAGAGACAGAGATACAAGAGATAGAGATAGAGACAGAGAACACGAATTAGTAAAATTAAAATAAATTAAAAATAATAAAAACAGATTCAATATGGAAAGCCAAGTCCCATTAATCCTATGTGACAGACACAGTTGCCTGGAGAACCCTGATGAGTCCAGGTGGGGTTCAGGAACTGAGAACTCATTTGGAAGCAGTACCTTAAAGGATTCTCCACAAACCTTCTGCTCTCAATATTGTCATTTGTTCATAGTATATGCAGTGTCTAGAGCAATGATCAGCAATATTCTTTAGACTGAATTTAATAACTGCCTGCTGGAATAATCAATGAGCAGTTAAGCTAATAAAACCTTAGCTAAAGCAAATTCTCACCCACTGGATCTAATCACCTATAAAGCACTCAATGATCCCAGCACATGTAGAAGTGGTAGCCAAGCTAACATAGCATCTCAGATTCCAGTGAGTCACATCTGAGTAGGGACACTGCCTGGGGCCATTTCTCAAATGTCACAGATGCCTGTTTGCTATGTTAATGTGATGCCTCTAATGTTTTATTCAGTGTGAAGAGTATAGAGAGCGGCTCCATCAACAGCGTTTCCATAGTATATTATATAGAATCATTCATCTGTCAAATATTGAGTTACATAGCTAGTCCCTGGGGAAACTAAAGATGAGAGACTTCTCCCCAGAGTTCACTATCTAATGGGGGAAAATAAACACACAGGGCGGGGGCTGGGGTCGGGGCAGGGGTTGATATGGTAAATACCATCTTAGAAGTACGCTGAGTAAATACAGATTTGTGCAATGGTAGGCTAGAGAGCTCGGTTTGAGCTTAGAGGTAGAAATGGTGGCTTAGGAGCCAGGAGGAGGAAGAAGCAATGTGTGTGTCCCTTGGCCTAGAGATTTCAAGGAAAGCCTTCCAGGAGCCAAGTCTGCGGTGAGTATTGAAGGATAAATAGTCTGTATTCAACGGTTAAAGGATGAGAAACACCTAGATTGAAAGCCTGGCTTTTGCAAGTTTACTGTGTCTGAAACTGAGTAGGGGCTGAGTGGATATTCTCACAGTGTTTAAGCTGTGGGTCTCAACACTGAAGTTGCAGGTCACAAAAAAAAAAAAAAAAAAAAAAACCCTGGCTTCTTAACACACTAGGACCAAAACATAATACAAGGTTCATGTGTGCAGAGTCCGTGGTGTTTTCTAGCCTCAATGTGTCACGTGACTTTTCTGCAGTCTGGGCTCTGAACACACAACACCCATGCTTTGCACCATGTGTGCTGTAGTGGCATGTAACGCTGCCTCAGGGACCTCAGCTCAGATTCAAGACTGAAGTATTTTACCAATTGTGCTGTTTTTACTGCACAGACAGTTTTCTGTTCTGATTGAAACATAATGGTTAGGGAAAACATGGTGACACATGCCTGCAATCCCAGCACTAGGGAAGCTGAAGCAGAGGAAAACACACACGCACACACACACACACAAACACACACACACACACACACACACTCACACACACACACTCACACACACACTCACTCACTTATTTCATTCATTAAAAATGAAGACTTTTTCTACTGTCATTCCCAAGCACTTTAGATTGTATTGTGTTACAATGTTCACTTTTTAAAATTTATTTTCTATTAATTTTCATTATGTACTTTTGTATTTTGTGCACGTGATTATAGGTGTCCATGGAGTCCAGCAGCATCTCTAGAGTTCTCTAGAAAATTGTGAGTCATTCAGCTAGGTTCTAGGAGCCCAGCTTGAATCCTCTGCAAGAATAGTAGACACACCTAACTGCTAAACCATCCTTCCAGTCCATTTGTCAGTGGTGGTAGGTTTGTTGTTGTTGTTGCTGTTTTGGTTTGTTTTTTTTGTGTTTTGTGTTTTGCTTTTTAAATGGCTGTCTGAGTTACCAGCTCAACTGTCACTTTTTAAGAAGTGGGACCAGTGAGATGCCTCAGCTACCAGGTAAAGGCACATGCAGCGAAGCCCGGTGACCTGAATTCAATCTTTAGGACACACATAATGGAACAGAACCAGCTCCTGAAAATTGTCCTCTGACTGCCACATGTACACCATGGTGTGTGTATATGGATGCACACATGTATATAGAAAACTAATTTTAAAAAATGCAACCTTGGAGCTGGGAAGATGACTGGGAGGTTGAGAGCACTGGCTGCTCTTCCAGAGGCCTTAGTTTGATTCTTAGCATCTACAGGGAGGCTCACAGCTCTCTGTAACTCCAGTCCAGGGGATACAACACCTTCTTCTGGACTTTGAGGGCACTGCACACACATGTCACATAGATAAATATGCAAGCAAAGCCCTCTTACATTATAAAAACCAAAACCCAAACCAAAAACTTAGCAGGGTGGTCGTGGTACATACCTTTAATACCAGTACTGGTAAGGCAGAGGCAGGTAGATCTCCAAGTTTGAGCCTAGCCTACAGATCAAGTCCAAAGTGGCCAGGGTTATGCAGAGAAAAACCCTGTCTCAAAAGCCAAACAAACAACAACAGAGAGAGAGAGAAAGAGAGGGAGAGAGGGAGAGGGAGAGGGAGAGGGAGAGGGAGAGGGAGAGGGAGAGGGAGAGGGAGAGGGAGAGGGAGAGGGAGAGGGAGAGGGAGAGAGAGAGAGAGAGAGAGAGAGCAACCTTAAAAAATTTAATTGTGGGCTGGGCAGTGGTGGCACATGCCTGTATATCCAACACTTGGGAGGAAGAGGCAAGCAGATTTCTGAGTTCAAGGCCAGCCTGGTCTATAGAATGAGTTCCAGGACAGCTAGGACTGCACAGAGAAACCCTGTCTCAAAAAACCAAAAAGACAAAAAAAAATTGTGAAATTAATTTTGGCTTGGGAGCAAGATAGAATTTCCAACAATTCCAACAGAATTTCCAAAAACGGGTTTAAACATATTTCCAATATTTTGCGTTACATATTTATGCAAAGCAGCCATCTTGACATGAACCAGAAAATCAAATAGCAACTGATTCTGAAATGCTGAACATGATTTGTGTCTTGCAATATCAAATATGCAGCCAAGATTTATTTGTATATTATCCAGACAAGGTATGTAGCCCAGGCTAGCCTTGAACTTGCTATTGTTGGAAATGATCTTGAATCTTTGGTCCTGCCTCTGCCTCCAGAGTGCTGAGATTAAGGGGCATGCCACTATACCCCATTTATTCTGTGCTGGGAATTAAACCTGATTCAATTCTTGCGTGAAAATAAACAAGCACATACATACAATCTTCAGCTCCCTCCGTATGCATTCAGCTATAGGTTAGGACAGGCATGATGCAGATATGAGGATAATGACGCATCTCCATTATTACATACATACACTCGCATTACACTCGCATTATGCAAGACATATAAATCTAGCTCTTGGCTAGTTGGTGGTGGCTCACACCTTTAATCCCAGCACTTGGGAGGCAGAGACAGGTGGATCTCTGAATTCAAGGCCACCCTGGTCTACAGAGCTGTTCTGCTCTGCTCTTTTAACTCCCAAATGGGACTTTTCTCTGCATGGTCCAAAATGGCATCATAGACCCTTCTAAGCCACAGGACCAGAACCAGAAGTAGAAATGGAGAAGAAAGATGCACATTTTAATTTCTCTTCTTCGAAGCTGCCCACGTCATTTCTTTCACATCCCATGGACTAAAGTCTTAAACATGGGCACATGTAACTATGAGGTAGAAGGAATTTTTCCCCTGGTCAATTTTGTATGTAGACAAAGATTTGGGACTATGACTATATGCCACAAATACAGATTTCTTCATTGAAGACAAATCAAGGTATCCCAAGTGCAAAATAAGAAAAGGTTGTAAATCATCATTGATAGTCCATAAAAGTCTTTTGTTTACCATCTAAGGCCAAGTAACCAGCACTGCCCTGAAGGCTGTCTCCAGCACAGACACAGGTAACTGCCCCTGCCCCTGCCCTCGGGGAGTTTTCTGAAAGTTAGCTAACTCTCCCTGAATAAGTGAACTCAAGGCGGTATATCATCCAGTTTACACAGGTTTGAGATGATTCATGAAGTAGAGAGAGGTTATGTGTACAGATGTTTTGCAGCTACAAAGACCCCTAACTTCTAGAATGTTCTTCTACAAGATATTCCATGACTGTGTTTCCCTGTTTCCATAGTTTAAAAAAAAAATAAGTTAAACGTCACCTCCTGTCAACTCCCCATCTAAAGCAGGGTTCTTTCCAGGAACTCTCTGTTTACCTGGGCTGGGACCTTGTCTGTCTTCTTTTTCACTGTGTGCTAACAATTAATACTCTCTAACAACACAAATCCTGGAGAATGGAGCCAGATCATGGCCAACCTCCATCAATGTGTATTGAAAGAAAAAATAATCGAATGAAGGAATGGCCAAGAGGAAGGGCCCATTGCAAAGCAGGGCACTGCCTTTAAGCCAACTAAGCCTCTTACAGAGGACTTCAGTGAAGTTTTTTCTTTTCTCTCCCATCAACTCCACACCCATATGAACTGGATAATGACTCAGGTCTTCACATTCAAAAAACAAAAAAAAAAAAAAACAAAAACAAAAACAAAAAAAAACAAAAACCACTGGTGTGCTCAGCTCCAATCCCATAGACTTCTAGAGTATTATGCATTCCCTCTCTCCTTGATTCTGGAATCTTTCTCTCCTCATTCCTCTATTCTTCCACTGTTTTTCTCAGTCCCTTTGTCTGTGCCAGTGTTATCCAAGGTGGGGCATCTTGACTTTCAATATATTCTACACCAGTGATCTTATTTCTGTGTCTTTAGCAACTACCAGTATTTTGATAGCTCACATACATCTTTTTTAAAAAAGAATTATTTATTCATTTATTTTATGTATATATGTACACTGTAGCTACCTTCAGAGACACCAGAAGAGGGCATTGGATCCCATTACAGAAGGTTGTGAGCTACCATGTGGTTGCTGAGAATTGAACTCGGGACCTCTGGAAGAATAGTCAGTTCTATTAACTGCTGAGCCATCTCTCCACCCCGCTCAAATACATCTTTAGTGTATACGTTTTATTTATTCAAGTAAGTGTGTGTGTGTGTGTGTATAGTCTCCTTTTCTGTTCTGGAAACTCAGAATAGTAGTACCTGGCATGTAGCAATCATTCATTAGTATTTAAGGCAAAATCTTGCCAGGCAGTGGTGGCACGATGCCATTAATCCCAGGACTCAGAGGGCAGAGGCAGGCAGATCTCTGAGTTTGAGGCCAGCCCTACAATGTGAGTTCCAGAACAACCAGTGCTATACAATGAGATCCTGTCTTTAAAGAAAATAAAAAGACAGAATCTTATTATAAAAGTCTGGTTTGCCTGAATTCTCTACGTATACTAGGTTTAGAACTCACAGAAATTCTTCTGCCTGACTCTGATGTGCTGGGATTAAAGGCTACTTAAATGACATTTTCCTCACTATGAACCATTAGTCTCTTAAGTGGAGTTTGTCTTACTCACATAATATACATATTATGTGAGTAATATATATATTACAAAATATATTCAGGGGTTTTAAAGTTACTGAGGAGGTCCTTTATACAGTTAAATATAGTTTGTGAGCTCTCAACGATATTCACTTCACAGTGATTATTTGGAGGCAGTGAGGTGATAAATGGATGTCCTAGCTAGGGTTACTATTGCCATAGTGAAACATGGAGACCAAAAAGCAAGTTGGAGAGAAAAGAGTTTATTTGGATTACACTTCCACAGGGGACAGGGCTGATGCAGAGGTTATGAAGGGTGCTGCTTACTGGTTCACTTTTCATGACCTGCTCAACCTGCTTTCTTATAGAACCCAGGGCCACTAGCCCAGGGATGCCACCACCCACAGTGGGCTGTACTAATTGATCACTAATTAAGAAACTGCCCTACAGGCTTGCTTAAACCAGATCTTATGCAGACACTTTCTCAGCTGAGGTGTCCTCCTCTTTGACCAGGTTGACATAGAACTATCCAGAACAGCCAGAAAGGGCACTTGTCCTGAAGCCAGACCTCCTGAGTTCTCAGAATCCACACGGTAAAAGGAGAGACTGGACTTCCACATGTCTCATGCGTGTGTGCGCACGCGCACACGCACACACACACACACACACTAAAAATTAATTAAAACGCATTTGTTTTGACATCTTTATAAAGATTGACTTCTTTTACAAATTAGCATTCACTTCTTCTTGTTCTCTGCAGCCGCCATGTGCGTCAGCCTATACAATCTCAAACCTGAGAACCTTCCTTCCACCTTAGTAGAGTTGGTTAGTGGGCACCGTCATTTCACCTCGAGATGAAATGCACCAGGATGCAACCATTCATAAAAACTGTTCAACACAATTTCTAACTTTACGACATGTGTGTTATACTTTTGAATTAGGAAAGAAATCTTAGAGTTTATCAGACCCTGCAAAGTAATTCTGTCCACAAAGTGAGCAAAAGCAGAACTTTCTCTTTTTTTGGGGGGGGGGGTGGTTGTTCAAGACAGGGTTTCTCTGTGTAGCCCTGGCTGTCCTGAAACTCACTTTGTAGACCAGGCTGGCCTTGAACTCAGATATCCGCCTGTCTCTGCCTCCTAAATGCTGGGATTAAAGACATGCGCCACCACGCCCGGCTCAGAACTTTCTCAATTTGGTCATCAACCTGTAATGTGATGGGAGGGTATCAGGTTATCTTAATTAACTGTTGTAAATTAAATATTTCAACAAAGCCAGGCAGTGGTGGTGCACACCTTTAATCCCAGCACTTGGGAGGTAGAGAGAGGCAGATTTCTGAGTTCGAGGCCAGCCTGGTCTACAGAGTGAGTTCCAGGACAGCCAGGGCTATACAGAGAAACCCTGTCTTGAAAAAAAAACAACAAAAACAAACAAACAAACAAACAAAATTCAACAATTTAAAATGGACTCTTAAAAGAATGAATAAAGTTACACATTGTCCCTTTCTGCTAAAACTGCACTTGATAATAGAATAAAACTCAACTTTCTAGCAAATTCTACTTTCTGAAATTCAACAAACTCACACACCATTCACACCAAACAAATTCACACACACATACACACACCACACGTAGACAAATGCACACACATGCACACACTCAAACACATACCCACACATAGACACATACTCACACATAAATATACACCACACATACACAAACAACACACACCACAGACAGACACATACTCACACATAAATATACACCACACATACACAAACAACACACACCACAGACACACACACACACACACACACACACACACACACACGTGCACAGACAAACACAGAACCACCCCAGTTGGGGGCTTTAACAAACTCATTAATTTCCACTCACAGCTGCAGCAATTAGAAACTGTACTTAATGAAGTGTTGTGTTAATTGTTTTCAGAGTTAACCAATTTCTCCATTTAATTGCCAATTGATTAACCTATTGAAATGTTAAATGACTCAGTTTCCTTCCAGAGTAAACAACAGCAGCATATGGAAGCTTCCACCAGCCAAAGGCAGGCCTCACTGGCGTGAGTTCTGTGTGCCGGTATTTTCTTCTATGCCTCTCTGGGTATTTAATACAACGTGCAATGTTACATGCATTTGTCTTCAGGAAAGGTTATCAGTACTGCGGGGAGGCAAGGTTGCGGTGCTGCAGCTGACCTGCAGAGGCCAGGCGGAGTAGTTAATAGAAATGGTTTTCAACAATGACTGGGGTACTTGATCGCATTGTGATGATAATTAACTCGACTGCTTCCCCAGCCTGGGGGAGGGGGATGCCTATCTTCCTTGTGGCACTAAGTACGGAAAGAGATGCTCCCTCTGTCATATATAAGCACTTATTAAGCACTCATTGGGTCCTAATAAGCATGCAAATGAACTCGACTTTCTGTAGGCTGATACCACGCTACTCAGACTGTGGCACCGTGGCACACATTGGGCATCCTTCGCCTGCCCACTCTACTAGCTACTTAGCTCCTTTTGGTAGAATTTTGCACCTTTATTTTCATGTATCAATCCAGGGAAACTCTACAGCTGGAAGGTAAAATTGTCCTCTCCCCCTAACTCCCACCCTGACCCCCGTATAAATACCACCAGGCCACACAAGGCAGAGTCGATGAGATTTGGATCTGGGAAGCTCTTTTCTCCACGTTCTACTTACGGATCACTGTGTTTTAGCAAGCAAATGCATGTCAGGTCCTCATGGTGAGCTATTAGCTCAGCCCTTTCATCTCTTCACACTGGTTTCTGACTCGGAGTGCGTGGTGCTTGCCTGGCTGTTTTTACTGTACTACACTAGTGTTTAATTACCAGGCAATCACCACAACTGAGCCAGCATTATCGTCCTCCTTGGGGCTGGGAGTAGACAACTGAGACAACATGACTACAAAGCTATGTTGTGTTCAATAGTGCTTTAGAGGGTTTCTCTTCTCATAGTTCTGGCTCATTCATGTTTGATTCAGCACATTTGTTTTTTTGTTTTGTTTTGTTTTGTTTTTTAGAAAAGGTCTAGCTTAGAAGAGTTTCAGAGCGGGTTAATAATTCAGCTGAAAATGGCTGCTCACATTGTAAAAGCCTGTTCCTGCAGATGCTTGGGCTTTCTGCAGCCTTGCTGCTCTGCAGCTTCGGCCCAGTTGGTAAACAGCTTAAGTCCAGACATCTTTTCATTCTCTGAGCAGCGGATTGGGGTAAAAATGCATCTAAGTGGCGACTGACTGGCGCTGGCCTAACAATAGCCTGTAACATTATGCAAGGGTATTTACATAGGAATAAGGCCTCCCTAAAGGACGTGGGGCAATTAATGGTGTAGGCCACACATATAAGGCAAGGTTGTCCGGTCCTCTCTTCCATAAAGATCTTTTGTAAAGTGCAACAGAAACTCATGAAGACCCCAAAGAGATTAAGGGTGGGGCTTTTAAACTATATGTATACAAATATATATTTTTTAAAAATAAACTGCATGACGTTAAGTAAAGGCACAAAGAGGAAGACGAATCTTTTGTTGTTTGGGCCATCTTGGATAGTTTCTTCAACCCTGCAACAGAAGGAATATGCTTCTAATCCTCTCATTTGAGTGGGAGTGGGAGGGGTAATATGTGCTGAGTTAGAAAAACAAAGAAACAAATTCTGAAATAGACACGCCCCATAGTTGTCAGCTCCCCACGTTTGAAGCCTCAGGCACCATCTCTAAGGTATCTCATAAGTCCAACATGACTTATTTCAAGTATTGTTTAAGCATTGGTAGGAAAAAACTGTCCAGTGGCCAGGCCTAAAAACGAAATGTTCTCAGCTGTGTCTCAGAAGGTTAAAGACTTACACAATGAAAAGGAACAGCCGCCCAAACAGGAGGGTCCCGGGAAACAAACACACGGGAGTATCAGCGGAGCGCAAGCCCTTTCAAGAGTATATGTTTTAAAAGAATCAAGTCAAGCTAGAAATGAAAACACCAAATAGTTTAAACTATTTCCACCCCAATACAATGGTCACTGAGCATGGGGGAGGGGCGTGGCACGTCCTCCGTGCGCGCGCTACCCCTGCCTCTAGCTTACCAACCCTAACAGGCGAAGCAAATCTGTGGTGAATCATCTGGTGCTCTCCCTTATCAGGAGCTAAGCATCTGCTTCTGCCCTTGGACAGGTAACAGGACTGCTTTTCTTACTCTGGGTCAGAATACTTTCAATACAGATCATTTCAAAAATAAGAGTCAGAAGAGCGGTGCTCTCTGGAGAAGCAAAGTCCTCCCTGCCTGTTTAAGCAGTTAGAGCATTCATTCCTCTGTGCCTTAAGCCGGGCACTTCACTTCCCCTTTCTTCCCCAGTGTTTTTTATCTCACTCAAAGAACATCGCCTACAAAGGCGGAGCCGGCAGAGGACAGCTCGCCCTGGTTCGTTGGAACCTGTTCTCCCGAAGTCATTTCTCCATCCCTATTTTTGTGTTTATAGTTGGTTCATAAGATACATAGCTACCCATCTAGGATGAGAGAAATAAAATCTTAATATGCTGATACGTAAGCTTTGGGTGCCTCCATGTATCTGGCAGAGGGAGAATGTGATTTCAGCTTGAGCCCTGTCAGGCAGGCAGAAATCAATGCCTCATTCAGGACTATTGATCAGTACTAAATTAATTAGACTGCCAAGCTTATGGCGGTTGATAAGACAACTTGTTAATTTAGTCAATGATAGTGTTTTCCCTGAAGCCGCAAATACCCTCTTCTTTAGAAAAGGCATCTCTGACCTGGTGCTCGCTGATTGTGTCTCATCTGGTTTTGTCTTCAATGTTCTCTCTCTCTCTCTCTCTCTCTCTCTCTCTCTCTGTGTGTGTGTGTGTGTGTGTGTGTGTGTAGAGGCAGGTGGGTTTGGGGGTGGGGTGAGGAGAGCAGAAGTCAAATGAATACTGAAAAAAAAAAACTGGATGGTAAGGAGCCCTTCTAGAATGTTCATTAACCCATTGCCACTTCCGGTCTCTTGCCTAAGGGAGTTTGGAGATTAAAAGAATGCCAGGGACCCTTTTAGAACCCAGGATCTGGATTTCCTGTGGGGCTTTGGCCATGTAAAACCACTCCATCCCTAACAAGGATGTTCATTTGGAAGGGGCTACTTCCTAAACCTTCATTTAGAACTGGCTGATCCAGATTGCCTTTATTCCCCCCACTTAAACCTATAACCGCGATGGTCACAGCCAATAACAAAGGACTTGGGGCTCAGTCGGTAGTGCAAACTGTGAATGGAATGAAGGTATCCCAGAATGCCCTGAACATGGGGCAGTACTTCCTGCTGACTTGGAAGGACAAAAGGACAAAGCCTGGGAGTGTGGGGGTCCCACCAACAGCTCTTGGAGGCAACAGCCCGGCTATCAGCAGCACTCTGAGAATGCTAATAAGCAAGTGGGGAGCGCAGCTCTCTTGCCATAATTCTATAGTGCGGTTGAGGACCCCATAGTGCTTACTAAATAAAGACAACTAATTGAGAATTTTTTGCACATTTTGCCCAGAGGACTCGTTCATTCGCTTCTTTAGGGAGAATGTATCCCTAAGGACAAGAGATGCCAATTGTTCTCCCAGACGCACATCACCCTTCCGTGGGTCTCAAACTGACTTGCAAAGTATGACAAAAATGTTTAATTTTAATTTTTAAATTATATTTCAGGGAGTTGTTTTAAATCTCAAAGAACAGACGTTTCAGTGTTCAACTTAAAAAGAAAAAAAAAATCCTGGCAAAGTTTCCTGACTTAAAGCCCTGTGGGGTTTTTTTTTTCTTCTTCTTCTTCTTTTCCTTTCCTTTTCTTTTCTTTTTTCTTTCTTTTTCTTTCTTAAATTGTATTTTCTGTGGTGAGGCCTACATTTTTGTGTCTGCAGGTGACACGTTGATTGAAACTAAAATTAATAAATCAGCTGAAAAGCTCACACCTACAGCTCACAGCAGGGCCTGGAAAACACGTTTATAAAGGAGCTTTATGGCCTCATATAAAGAAGGCATAAATTACAGACGCACTTGTTGCCCCGGGTCTTGATTTTGCTTTGCAATCTGGTATCTTATTTTTGGAGGCTTATTGTTAATCAACAGGTTCCTGGTTGCTTTAGCCAGTGACTTTGCTATTAATCTCCTCTTTGACCATTATAGCATATTAATGAAGAGCTTCGAGACTGGACTCTGTCTTCTGACAAGGAATTAGTTTTAAAAGTGCACTTTTTATTCAGTGGCGAACAGTTAGCCTCACTGAGGACAAATGTGAGGTAGCATTTTCTTCCGTTTGTGTCATGTTAAGGAGTGTTTTACTAACATGTGTGTCTTACTGTTCTTTTCTTCTCTCCTACGCTTGCCTCGCTGTCATGGAGAGCAATTACGGAACTTAACAGTCTCTGTTCGTTTTTTTTTTTCTTTTAACAAAATTAAATTATATATAAATAACAAAATGATATCTTTTCTTACGAATGTATACCCTCATTTTTAATTAAACAGTGTCCGTGTGTTTGGGAGGTGTGCCCCAGAATTAAAATGTATGATTCGGGGAGGCAGAACATTCAGTATGTCCCATCAGAATGAGATTAATAAATGTCATCCCGAATCCAGGTATCTGACCTTCCCGCTTCTCTTTGGAATCTAAGGTGATTAGAAATGTTTATGCTTAACGAAAAGGAGAGAAATACACAAACGGAGGTTTAAACCTACAAAGCCAAACTGGAACTTTACATCTTAAATTTGTAATTATCGGGATGTCTGAAGGGCTCACAGTACAAACCAGCCCATAAGACCTGAGTGTGCAAACCGCCTTGTGGAAGCCTGTGGGCAGTTTTCAGAGGGCACATTAGATTGTCACTGTTTACTGCTCCCAATTCTTCAAGGCAGTTTGGGCCATGTCCCAAATATGCATGCTCTCTTCTGTCTAAACTTAAAAGAAAAGGCCAAGGTGGTGTTTTGTTTTGTTTTTTGCTTTTTGCTTTTTGTGGGTTGTGTTTTTTGTTTGTTTGTTTGTTTTTTGGCTTTTGCTATTTTTAAGAGAGTTTGTTCCAGCGAGGGCCCATTTGGTATCGCTCTCAGCCTCGTCTTTTCAACCTAGAGCCTAAAGTGTCTTTAGTCTGAAGGTCAAGCTCTCCTCTCCGTCCTCTAGGATTGAAACAAGGTCTCTCTGGCCGTGCTGGGATTCACTATGTAGATCAGACAGGCTTCAAACGCAGAGATCCTCCTGCCTCTGCGTCAATAGCGCTGGCATCAAAGGTGTGCGCCACCATGCCTAGCAAATAGGAACAGGCTAAACAGGCTTTTCCAATAAGTGATTTTCTGGTTAGGATTCGTGAAAGGAGTTGCAAGTTAATCAGCAATTCCTGAGGGCTCATTTCCGATCTTTCCTAACTGACAGTATGAAACATCTGTCCTTAGGAATCACACTAATGGCGAAATCACAAAAGTTAGAACTGGCCTATCTGTCGGGCCACGCTCTCAGATCAGAACAATTATTATCCAGCGTCCGAACCCTCATCCTGGTTATTTTGTGTGTTTGAAACAAAAAGCTCTCTGTGTATTTGGCATTATTTCTTTTCTCTAGTACCTCAGGTCTGGAGGGGGGGAGCAAAGGGGACTTGTAGTGAAGAATGGAAAGAAAATGGGGGAACCGAACCCATGTTAAAGAAACAAAGGAGGTGACCAGGGCATTCTGGGAAGAGTCTGGTTAATTTTTTATGACTGTGGTACAAGTTTCTAGAAACCACAGCTATGTATGGGTCAGAACTGAAACAATGCAGCCAATAGCTATTTTAGCAAAAGACAGTCACTGCTGGGGGCCCAAGGCCCCCTCAAGTACTTCTGGTGGACAGGAAGGTTCCAGCCCTTTTTTGTCTTTCACAGCTTGGCAAGGTCAGACAGAATGCAGCAATGCATATGCAGATTTCACCTCTTGTTACTTTCCCTAATGAGAGTTCACTTAATCAATTTGACAGTGGTCTTTATCACCTCCCCGCTTCCTCTTCCTTCACATCCACCAAGAAAGTTTTCAGAAAAAAACAGATTCAAGAGAGGTTGTTAGCCTTGCAAGATGGTAAGTGGAGGGAACCCAGTGCTGGATTTACAATGCCCTGTCCTCTTCCCTCCCTCTTAGGCCAGCTCCTGAAAACAGGAAGCAGAACTCAGTGGCTCCCAGAGAATCAGGAATTTTATAGCCAATAGAAATGATCTTCCTTTGCACTTCAAGAGTTCAAAGCAATGTGTTAAGCCTTCACATAATGCAGGAATACAGCATTTATTCATAGCTGCATGCACCCAGATACCCTGACAGATACACTCCATTACAGCATCCTATGCATGTTAGTGGGATGAGCCGTCCAGCCCAGGGCCTTCCACAGGCTACATGGGTGACTTCAGCAAGGTAAGTCCTCATGCCTGCACAAAGCATTTTGTTGTTGCAGGGGGATTTGTTTGGTTTTGTGTTCATTTGTTTGGGATAGGGACTCTTTACATAGCCCTGCCTATCCTAAAACTCAAGTGAACTGGATTGGCCTTGAACTCAGAGATCCACCTGTCCTGCCTCTCTGCCTCTGCCTCTGCCTCTGCCTCTGCCTCTGCCTCTGCCTCTGCCTCTGCCTCTGCCTCTGCCTCTGCCTCTGCCTCTGCCTCTGCCTCTGCCTCTGCCTCTGCCTCCTGAGAACCTGAGCCACCACACCCTGTTACCCAAAGTAGTTATGCAAACAGCCTGGTGATGCAGGCTTGCCATCCAAGCTACTCAGGAGGATGAGACAGAGAGCTTCCAAGTTTCCCACGGCTACCTCTGCCACAGAATGAGCTCAAGACTAGTTTCAGCAATTTTGTGAGACCTTACATACCTACAAAGAAAGAAAAATGGAGGACAGCTGATGACATCACACTCTGATAAGATAGCCTGGGTTCAGTCTCCAGTACAGCCAAAAAGGAAGGAAGGAAGGAAGGAAGGAAGGAAGGAAGGAAGGAAGGAAGGAAGGAAGGAAGGAAGGAAGGAAAGGAGGGAGGGAGGAAGAGAGGAAGGGGGAGAGAGGGAGGGGAGAAAGGAGGAATGGAGGGACAGAGGGAAGCAAGCATGCAAGCGACTCAAGGAACCAACACACAGACCTGTTCTCTTAGGTTCTCTCCAGCCATCTCTCCAGCCTTCTAACTTATGAATTCTTTAAATTCATTTTGTTTTATGTTCCCAGTCCCTAGTAAATGTGTAGACCATGGCCCTTGAATTGTACAGAAAGCAGAAAAGACCTCTGGGAATCTGGGTCAGAGGCCTCAACCTGCTTTCTCCTCCCACAGACCTTGGGGCTCTTGCTATAAGCCAAGGCTGGACTCAAACATGCAACCCTCTTTCCTCAGACTCCAAACGCTGGGACTGGAGAGTGTGTCAGCACGCCCAGTCATTGACCTGCTTTTGAGAAATGTCTAGCATGCATAGAATTAAAAATATGTGCATTATTTGTGGCTGGGGTGATGGCTCAGAAGGTAAGAGTGCTTACAGTTCTTGTAGAGGACCTAGGTTCAGTTCCCAGCACCCACAGGGTAGCTTACATCTGTCTGTTACTCCAATAGCAGGGAATCTCATGTCTTTGGCTTCATCAGACACCTGCATGCACGCAGCGCACAAAAATTCAAGTAGGTGCACATATATAGGCACAAATAAAAATAATAAAATAATTATACATTTGTTTTGTTTTGTTTTTCGAGACAGGGTTTCTCTGTATAGCCCTGGCTGTCCTGGAACTCACTCTGTAGACCAGGCTGGCCTTGAACTCAGAAATCTGCCTGCCTCTGCTTCCCAAGTGCTGGGATTAAAGGCATGTGCCACCACTGCCTGGCTAATTATAAATTTAAAATAATATAACATGTGTGGTATTGGGTTTGTATTCCTACTGGAAGTGATTTGGAGTTTCACCTGTCTGTCACTTGTTTCTGTTTGTCTGTCTCTGTGCATGTGTGTATATGTTCACACATAGAAGTGTAGTATGCCTGAGTTTTTTGTTTGTTTGTTCTATTTGAGAAAAGATCTCACTATGTAGTCACAGATGTCCTAGAACTTGGTATGTAGAACAGGCTGGCCTTGGACTCAAAGAGATTCACCTCCCTCATCATGTTCTGACTTCGTTGTTTTCTTCTTCTTCTTCTTCTTCTTCTTCTTCTTCTTCTTCTTCTTCTTCTTCTTCTTCTTCTTCTTCTTCTTCTTCTTCTTCTTCTTCTCCTTCTCCTTCTCCTTCTCCTTCTCCTTCTCCTTCTCCTTCTCCTTTTCCTTCTCTTCCTTCTCCTTTCTCCTTCTTTCTTCTCCTTCTCCTTCTCCTTCTCCTCCTTCTCCTTTCTCCTTCTTTCTTCTCCTTCTCCTTCTTCTCCTTCTTCCCCTTCTCCTTCTCCTCCTTCTCCTTCTCCTTCTCCTTCTCCTTCCCCTTCCCCTTCCCCTTCCCCTTCCTTCCCCTTCCCCTTCCCCTTCCCCTTCCCCTTCCCCTACCCATCCTCCTCCTCCTCCTCCTCCTCCTCCTTCTCCTTCTCCTTTGTTTTTGTTTTTGTTTTTTTTGTGGTTTTTTTTCTTGTGTGGTTTTTTTTTTTTTTGGTTTTTTTTTCGAGACAGGGTTTCTCTGTGTAGCCTTGGCTGTCCTGGAACTCACTCTGTAGACCAGGCTGGCCTCGAACTCAGAAATTCTCCTGCCTCTGCCTCCCAAGTGCTGGGATTAAAGGCGTGCGCCACCACACCCAGCTTCTTCTTCTTTTTGTTTTTGTTTTTGAGACAGGGCTTCTCTCTGTAGCCTAGCTGTCCTGGACCAGGATAGTCTCAATCTCAGAGATTCGCCTGCATCTGCCTCACAAGTGCTGGAACTTAAGGCATGCACCACCCCTACTGGCTTCATGATTTCCAGTTTTCTGTGGGTTTTGTTTGTTTGTTTGTTTGTTTTGTTTCTTAAGATTGATTCCTACTTGGGCCTCACTCTGGAAAAGCTGGTAGTTTTCCTGAGGTAGTAGAAGGAGTTCCAGGTTATGCTCCGCACCTGCTGCTGAGAACATCCTAGCAGAGGTAAGGGGTTCTGCCTCTGATGTCTGGCCACCCGAGCTGATGAGGAGTGAGTGAAGGCCATTAATCACAAATGGAGCCTGCCTGATCTGGAGAGAGAAAGAGATCTGACTTCCAAGACCTGGCGCAGGCCTGACTTGCCATCCTCTTTAACACTTTGACAGGTGCTGCTGGGTTCTGCTTTGTGAAAATGAAATGATTTCAAGAATTGTTGGGTTACTTGGGTTTTTTGTTTGTTTGTTTGTTTGTTTGTTTGTTTCATGTGGAGGTCACGTGTTATCCAGGCTGGCCTGGAACTTGCCATGGATCAAAGGATAACCTTGAACTCCTGCTCGAAGTCCTGGCACGTACTGACACACCCAGTTTACAGTGTATCTCATGGATGCCAACAATCGTGCATTATGTATGTGAGCACTCTACCAACTGGGTACAACTTCAGCCCTAAGAGGTTATCTATTAAAAATACCTACCAGCCAGGCACGGCGGTACACATCCTCCATCCCGGAGGCAGAGTCAGAGCATTACTGTGAGTTCAAGGACAGCCTGGACTACGTGGAGTTCCGGGAACTGTATAGACACCTTGCTGAGAGACAGAGAGAGACACAGACAGACAGACAGACAGACAGACAGACAGACAGACACACACACACACACAGAGAGAGGAGAAATGCCTACCATAAAGTAGAAATTGATAAATGGTTTTCCCCCTTCAGCTTTCCTGGAATGTCTAAAGACAAGACACATCAGGAAGACCAAGGATCAAGGACCCTTCCAAAAGCCAAAGACCAAGCTTACTACTGACTACCTTTGAGGTAGATGAAAAATTCCTCTGATGGTTTGTATATTCTTGGACAAGGGAGTGGCACCATTTGGAGGTGTGGCCTTGTTGTAATAGGTGTGACCTGGTTGGAATGGGTGTGTCATTGTGGGTGTGGGCTTAAGATCCTCATCCTAGTTGCCTGGGAAGTCAGTCTTCCACTAGCAGCCTTTGGATGAAGATATAGAACTCTCAGCTCTGCCTGTGCCATGCCTGCCTGAATACTGCCATGCTCCCTCCTTGATGATAATGGACTGAACCTCTGAACCTGTAAGCCAGCCCCAATTAAATGTTGTTTTTATAAGACTTGCCTCGGTCATGGTGTCTGCTCACAGCAGTAAGACCCTAACTAAGACAATCCCTGACTGTGATAGACCTCACTGATGTAACACCTCCTCCATGACCATGAAGTTATCAAGTGCTACCACCTTCCAGAGCAACTCCTCCCTGTTCTGCGGAATGAATTGGGGACTTTAGGGGCTGATAGGTTCCCTGTAGTGAAGAGTCGGTTGCTTTCACTCTTTATTGTCCAAGAAGTCAGTGAAAAGAGCCTTCTTTGCCCTATCTTATAGCTGAGGAGACTGAGTTTCCATGCAATCGAGTCCTTCCTATGGGACTGAGAACCATGGTGGATCTCTAATCTCAAATGTCTGCCCTCAACTGTCCCTCCTACACCATGGAGAGACTGGCAAGTAAAAATGGGAAACCAGACTCAAGCGTGGATAATGATCATCAATACTTCTTAACTTTTTTGTTGTTTTGTTTTGTCTTGCTTTGCTTGTTCGGTGAGACAAGATTTCTCTGTGAAGCCCTGCTTGTCCTGAGACTTGCTCAGTAGACCAGGCTGGCCTTGAACTCCCAGAGATCACCTGCCTCTACCTCCTGAGCACTGGGGTCAAAGGTATGTGCCACCACCACCAAGCAACATTTTATTTTTTAATCAGAAAAAAAAATCTGCTAGAAGTCATCTTGGCAGATAATAAAAGAGTGGTTTATCTCTAATAGCCTGTTGGCTGTCCCAACCCAAGAATTAGCCTGTGCTCCTGAACAGTTAGAGCTATAGGCTATAGGCTTCAGGGAAACTTACTCTCCATCGAAGGTGGCTATGACCAGGCTAGATGTTACTCAGAATTCTACAAGTGTTGTTCACTAAGGTGAATTTCTTCCAAGTTTCAGCTCCAACGGTCAGAAGGAGAATCATCCTAATTCAGCAAATTCAGTAGAGAGTGTTGAGAAGTGAAGACCATGGTTTGAGGGTCAATAGAAACAAGCAAGGCCAGGGAGAACTGGGGGGGGGGGGAGAAGAAAGTGGATTGTATAAAGAATATCAAAAGGCTGGGATGTACAGTCCTTGCATAGCATGTGTGAAGCCCTGAGTTAGAAGTTTAGCAATGTATGAACTGAGGAGGGGGCTGGGTAGGCTGGGGGGTGGGGTGCAGGCTTGTGAGCCCAGCACTTGGGTGGTGGAAGCAGGAAGATCAGACCTTCAAGGTCATCCTCAACTAAAACTGAAAATCTGAGGATAGCCTAAATAGGATACATGAAACTTTGTGTTTAAGAAGAGAGAAAAAGAACCAGGCAGTGGTGGCGCATGCCTTTAATCCCAGCACTTAGGAGGCAGAGGCAGGCGGCTTTCTGAGTTTGAGGACAGCCTGGTCTACAGAGTGAGTTCTAGGACAGCCAGGACTATACAGAGAAACCCGTCTCGAAATAGAGAAGAAGAAGAAGAAGAAGAAGAAGAAGAAGAAGAAGGAGGAGGAGGAGGAGGAGGAGGAGGAGGAGGAGGAGGAGGAGGAGGAGGAGGAGGAGGAGGAGGAGGAGGAGGAGGAGGAGGAAGAAGAAGAAGAAGAAGAAGAAAGAAAGAAAGAAAGAAAGAAAGAAAGAAAGAAAGAAAGAAAGAAAGAAAGAAAGAAAGAAAGAAAGAAAGAAAGAAAAAGAGGAGCTAGAGAGATGGCTCAGCAGTTAAGAATTTTGGCTGCTCTTCCAGAGGACCTGGGTTCAATTTCCAACACCCACATGGCAGATCACATCTTTGTGTAATTCTAGTTCTAAAGGATTTAACATCCTCATGCAGATATACAGACAGGCAAGCAAAACACCAATGCACATGAAATGAAAATAATTTTTAAAATAAAATAAAAAAGAGGAGAGGAAAAAAGGAGGAAGAGATAGAAAAAAGTAAGAATGGAGGGAGGGAGAGAAAGAAAATCAAGCACTGGTTAAAAACGACACGGGGGGGGGGGGGGCGGGGCAGGGGAGATGGCTCTGAGGTTAAAGCCCATAATCCTCTTTTGAGACTTGGCTTTCAGTACACTGGACAGACAACAGCAGCTCACAACCCCCTGCAACTCACCTCTGGCCCCCACAGGTACCTGCACTCATGTGCACATGCACATACACCCCCCCACACACACACACACATATTTTAAAATAATAGAAAACTAATCTGGAAACAAAATCCTACACAGATTATTAAAACTCGGGCTATAAAACTGAACTAGTATCTGCTTTTCCGCCTGGCTGCTGGATGCAGTTTAATGTGGGCAGGTAGGAAAGTGGTACCTATTTAGTCCCGCACCGAGAGGGTTCCCGTGGCAAATGAACACTTGTACACCCACAGAGCACTATCTTTCAAAACCTTGACGAAGGGTGGGGTGGGGGGTTGTTTTCATTTTTATTTGCTTTTATTTATTTTTGTTTGTTTGTTTGACCACGTGGTTTCAGGTTGCTCAGGCTAGCCTCAATCTCACTTCGTGGCTGGGGATGGCATTAAACTCCAGATCCTCCAGTCTGTCTCAGTCACAGGAGCATTGGGACGGAATGTACCACTACCTCTAGCCAAGCTGCCCAAATTCTTAAGTGATAATTTTCAGAAAAACTCAATCCTGCAATGCAGAAAATAATAACACCCCAAATATTTCTGAGTTTCATTTCCGCTATTGGCATTTCCCTCTTGGGTTATTTTCTGCAAGCCTGATTCTGATTCTGTGTCCCAAGAAGCTGTCTGGCCTGGGAGTTCACTAACGTGACGCTGGTGTGCACCTCACCCGTGTTTTCTAAGGGCACTGAGAAATAATGTTCACGTTTTTCTTCTTCTCCTTTTTTTTTTTTAATTTTCTTTTTTATTTAACCGTGGACAGGTTTGTTTTTGTAACTGTCAGCAGTTGGGGCTATTTTGAGAATGTAGGACAGGGTTAAGGATTAGTCCCAGCATTCTCTTTGCTGTGTATCAGAGCCGCTTAGCTGTAATTAATCAGGACATTAGGTTTTGTACTCTTGGTTCAGGTCATTTGCCTATGAGCTGCCCCAGCCTTTCACAAAGGCATACTGCATATGTTTCTGGGTACCTTTTTGAGAGAAGATTTAAATTAGCCAGATGAATAATACTTTGTTACAAGTGTTTTGCCCTAGGCAAAAAGGTTTTCTTCATATTATCATAGCCCGGAGCTGCAGCCCTCCAGCTTGATGTGACTGGTGTTATACTGTCACAAGGCAATGATGTAAGAACAGGGCTCTCTGTGTCAGACAAATCTGGATTTAGGGGAATTATAGCAGATGTTGCAAAATGGCAACAGTTTAGCAAGTTCCTTTTATCCCAGTGTTGGGAGGCAGGACTACTAAGTGCAGCAGACAGAAGAGAATGTTTTCTTTGATCGTTTGCGCAAGCTCTAGGGTAGGGACTTCCCCAGTTACAGCACATCACTAATGATATAGTTATACAGTCGCTGGTGGATCAGAATACAGAATTAAGGGCTGACATTTTTTTTTAAGTATTTGTTTTGGTTGAGCTTGGTATTGTGGTCATTTACATCATAAGCTTCAGATGCTAAGTAAGGTCTAACTCTTGGTTAAGGAAGCTTAATTCCGGGGAAGAAACGGGATAACAACAAAAGCTAACCACAAGACATAATTTAACCTCGGCAACCCTCTCCATTCAGACCTACCATGGACGCCTAAATTATGTGAACCCCAAGAAAGAGTTAAAGTGTATACGTTATTTTAATTTTTATATTTTCATATGGTCGAGAATATTTAACCATGTTTAATAACAACACAGTCTGCACTGTTAATGTCTGTGCAAAGCTTAGTTTCTTTAAGATTAAAAGAAGAGCTGTCTTCAAAACCTTTGGATGCCCATGATGGAGAAGCCTTTCAGTTCCACTCGAGTAAAATTATTTACAAACTTGGTTAAGGTGAGTGGGCGCATGGTAGTGGGCCAGGACAGAAACACAGCAGCTATTCCTGGAGAGAGGGGATGCTGGATTTGGCTCCTTGAAAGTGTGCCTCCTGTGGTTCCCTGCACACCCAGGACTGTCTCTGGGTTTTTAGAAACTTTGGGGGGAAGTATAGCATTAGATTTCACTGAAGTGTATACTGTCAGAAGACAGCAGGAGCAGGCAGGACGGCAAGAAAATGCCTTCCCCTGGGGAAAGACTTGCAATTATTACTAACACGCACACATAATGAATTTGCTCTTTTTATGCAAATATTTATCGATCATTTCCATTGGAGCATTAGACAGTGAAATTCACACAAACATTTCAACATTTTTTCAAGTGGCTTCTATCTTTACAAAACGTCTTTAAATTTTTAAAGGTGTTTTAACTTGCAAATTTTGATTACCTCTTGGGTGTGCAAAAAAGAAAATGAAATATTCTAATTTTTCAGGTGGTTTTCATTTAAAACAAAGCAAAGGATGCAAATATAGATGGGTTTTTTTAAATTATGGATGTGAGTAGCTATGTTTTGTATGGTTTTTTTCTTGAAGACAGAAATGGATTGGAGAAAAAAAAAAGGGCAGGATCAGAGGGAACTGCCTCTGTTCCATATAAAATATGCCTGCAGGGGAACCTAATCGTCTTTGTATATTTTACCTGTTTCACTAATGTTTACACAGAGAGAGGGTGTGCTTATGCACCAAAAAAGTAGGGATGTTGAAGAAGATTTGGGGTTCAGCAGACATCACAGTTGATCACAGTGACACATTACGATCTCTTTAATAAGAGGAGTATATGTTCCTCCAATAAGTGTCTCCAAAATTAAATTAAAATTCTTGTACTTTAGATTTTTCAAAACTAGGTTTTCTCTAAATCCAGAGCTCAGGATAATGGTGCTTGGTAAAAACTCTAAAACTCAAAAGTTTCCTTGAGGTGGCTTAACTCTAACTTTGAATTTGGCATGATGTGATAAATGGATATTTATTAGTCTCTACTCCCCTCAACCCCAGACTGAAGCCTCACCTATGATTTAAATTAAACTAGCCAGCACCCAAGCTCAGATCAGTAGTACTTTATATCTGGTGACAAAGACAACCCTGAACAGTGGGTATAGCACTGGGCTCTACACATTGGCGTGTGGAACAAGCCCAGGACGAAGAAAACTGAAAGATGCTGTAAGGACATGCTGTGTTCAAGAATCCTAGACTCATGAACACGCTCTCAATAAAAGACTTTTACTTTTTCCTCCAGTCTGCCTCGATAATGACTATCCCAGAGATCTTAAAAACAAGAAGACACATATCAGAAATCCTATTACAACCTTCAAAGTCCTGGCAGTGAGTGGTAATTCCCAACCAGCCCCCTACACATAGCTAAGTCTAAGAATAATTTGGAAGAGGTTTCTGTGCGGGCGAAGCATCTGCCATTTCACTGTTCACTAACTCATCGTTAGCCAAAGTAGGAAACTCAAACAATTGGGCTTCATATCTGCATACTTGGAATTTGACTTTTTGATTCATGATTGTACCCATTAGCTTTGAAAATCCACGTTTCTGTCTAGTTGCGTGTTTTGCTTGAACGATCTCAAATTATGCTTTCGAGTCAAATATTATTACAAGCTCAAATACGTGGGAGACGTGAGTGTGTGTCACTGGTCAGGGGGGTGGTGTTTGTTTTATTGATTTTCATCTGGCGAGTTTAAAATATGAGCAAACTTTTCACGGAGGGCTTGGGGACATTTGTTTGAACACTCCTGGAGTAATTGGAAATGCAACAATTGTTTAAAAAGTGGTATTGTCCATGAAAAGATTTAGTGAGGGATGAAGAAATTTCTTGAACCCAAAGACCTAATCTGGTGATCCAATTCTCCCCCCTGTGTCCATTCCCGTGAAACCCCATTTACCGGGCCCTATCCCTCGCCAGCTCCCCGCATCCTACCTAGCCAATCCTCTACGTTTCCCACATTGTCTCGGCTTTTGTCTTTTCAGTCTAAACAGAAGAACAACAGATAGGGTTCCGAAGGGCAGGGAGCATCATGGGCTGCAGGAGAATGGCTGGGATGAGGGTCAGATCCTGCCCCTGCTGCCAACAGTTACTAGGGCTTGTGCTGCCCGGCTGAACAGTGTTCAAAGGCTTCGCTGGGCTTTGTTCCACTGTGTGGGGATTAGGCCTGGCGGTCTGAGAATTTGCCTTCTAATTAAAAAGGATAAAAGATAGAAGTAGCATTAGACTAAAACAGAGCAGTGATACTTCACAGGCTGAAGTTTTGTGTGTGTGTGTGTGTGTGTGTGTGTGTGTGTGTGTGTGTGTGTGTGTGTGTGTGTACGTGCGCGCACACGCGCATATGTGCGTGCGTGTGTGTGTGTGTGTGTGTGTGTGTGTGTGTGTGTGTGTGTGTGTGTGTGTGTGTGTGTGTGTGACAAGGCAATGCTCAAACTTGTCTGGATATTTTATTTCTTCCGTATTCCACTCAGATTTAGAAGAGAGAACTTGAGGAACTCTTCCCAGAGGTTGTGGGTGTCTGCATCAAAAATGTGTGTTAGGGGAAGGAATACAGTCAACACTGGAGAGTGGGGGCACTCCCAGAATCACCTTCTATTTCAGACGCTGGCGAGAAATCAATCCCACTAAGAGTGGCTTCTGTCTTTCCATTCCACTGTGTCCTGCCATGCCTTCCAGCATCTCTACCTGCTCTCTTCTCTGTTACTCTGCATCTCCTTGCAACTGTGGACCCTGTCTTAACCAGCTGTAAAATGCAATTAAGAAATCACGATAGACACACACACACATAAACACACCAGTCTCTCTACGTGTGTGTGTGTGTGTGTGTGTGTGTGTGTGCGTGTGTGTATTTGTGTGTATGTGTGTATATACACAATCCCCCTTTCTGTTTATGTTTACAAAGGTAAATGTATTCTGTGCCTATAGTTCGTTGAGAAAGGGACCACCTACACATCCAAGTGAAGACCAGGGGAACCCAGCCCAACGAATGGAACCCTGTCTTAACCCCCATTTGCTGTCTAGCCTCCATAGCTCACTGAGACGTGTGTAAAGAGCTGTATGGTTTAAGAAGTACGGCTGCCACTTGTTGACTTAAACAAGAGTCCGGGAGTGACTTGTTCAGTACTTGACTGGGTACTCTACCAGGAAGGAATTGGAGGTGAGATTTCTGTTAGAAATACTGGACCGGTTGCAGAAATCAGTTGACGTGGGTTGATTCTACCCCCCCCCCCCGGGGTGGGGGTAAGTGTTTCCTAGAGGACCTCCAAGCTTTCAAAGCCACTGAGCTCAGACTGCATAAAGGAATGCCCTCTGTTCCCACAGAGCTCATGTTACTTCATGAGGCTGAAGGAGCGAAATTTCTTTACCAATTTTTGTTTTCCATTTGCCTCATAGACATTAAGTAATCTCCTTTACAAAAATACTGTTTTTGAAGTATGAGGTTATCATGGGGTTGGTTTGTGTATTTCAGAGATGCAGCATGCTCCTGTTCGTTTAAATAAATAACGTTTGAAGTTGCATTTATTCATTTGAGCTATTTACCCATAACCTATATTGAGCATCACTAGAAAATATAGTGAGTTCATATAGAGCTGTCTTTTGATTTAATGTATAGATTTTGGGATGAAGTCTGTGACTTTTGTTTTTAGCATAAGGAGTGCCTAGTAGTTCTAATTCTCTAAACTCTAACTCTTTTCTCTTTTAATGCCTAAACAGAATTAGTATGTTGGTGGTTTTGTGTGTGTGTGTGTGTGTGTGTGTGTATGTGTTGTGATGTGTGTATGTGTGTTTTAGATCTATGAGATAAATTTTGCAACTCTGCTAGATATATGTACAAGTTTTTGTGAAATCCCCCAGTCTGATTTTGATCATGAGCTTTGTGTGAGAGAATCAAACGGTTCTCCCGGTTCGAGGGGACAGCCATGGTAATTTCTATTACGTTCTACCTCTTTCTTTCATTTTTGCCTTTTGGAGTTGACCAGTCCCCTGCTGACTCCCAGAATGCAGCAAAGCTGGACCTGCTAGTACCACTCTAAAGAAAACAGAGATAATAATCTGATTTAGACATTGAGAACACTGGGAAGAATGGCAGCAGTCGTGGGTACCAATGGGTACCAGAGCATCAAACGCTCCCCTCTTCCCAGCCCCTGCTTCTCTTTAGCAGTCAGAATATGTCAGGCATTAGCACAAAGCCAAGCCATTATGAGAATGTAATTCACAATATTTTGGCTTCTATTTTTCAGCAGCTTTTGAGTAAAATATTGTACAAGAAAGAGGCCTTTGTTGTGTTTATAATGCATGTACAACCTGGTGAGAAGCCGAATAAAAAAATGTATATTATTTGCATAACTTGAATTAAAGAATTTAGTGCATTATTGGGTCTTGAATGTCTTAAATTTGAGAGAGCTGGCTGAAGAGCAATATTACTCCATTACCGTTCTGTAATTCATATAATGAAATCATATGGCTAAAAAAAAATTCAGGTCTTCACAATGGCAAGTGGAACCTGACTTCTGAACTCCTTTTTAATGAAAACAGTAATTTATAAGCTGGCACATGTGTGTGCCCCTTTCTGTTTGCTGACAATACAAGTCCGTGGCGTTCATATCCTTTCATCTGCTCTCCCCAAAAGGGCCTTTAAGAGAAGCCAATTCCATCTAATAGATGTTTCCCAAATTCGAGGCACTGAAGACGGTGGCCTCACAGAAGATGGGGAGATGGAAGATCCGTTGGAATGTCTGTGAGTCCATGCAGTTTTCTGACAGCGTCCCCAGGCTACACTCTTTACTCCACTGCACACACAACTGGAACAAGCAGAGCCCCACTGGCCACACAGAGCCCACGCACATGTGTGTGCGTGTACATGTGTGTGTTTTCTTTCAATACAAACAGAAAACCCTAACAATGTCCCTAACCCTAACCCACCCCCATCACCCTAACAGTGCCCTAACCCCACCCCCACCCCTGCTTATGAGATGGGATGAGATGTGAAATGTGTATATGTTTGTTTATTTATTTAGAGAGAAGGGCTCTCTCCATAGCTCAGGTTGGCCTGAAACTAATTAGATAGCCCAAGTTGTCCTCAAACTCACAGTAATCCTTCCATCTCTGCTCTCCTAATGCTGAGATTACAGGCACGGGCCATGGGGCCTGTTGTACAAATGTGTTCTTTTCTTAAATAGTTGTTGTTATTATTATTTGTATACATAAAGTAGGCTTGTAAATGTATTTCATAGCAGCATCAAGGAAGTTCACATTGCTTGAGTGGCTGTGTTCGAATGTTCAGTCTCCAAGAGCCTATATTCTGTTCATCTGTCTGCATGTGGACTTAAAGACTATCCTCTGTTTGGTTGAGATGGCTCAGCAGGTAAAGAGGCCACTCACAATTACCTGAGCTCACATCACTGGAACTGAAGACATGGTAGAAAGAACAAGCTGTCCTCTGAATATCATGGATCACGAGGTGTTGGCATGCCCCACCTGGCTCTCTCACGTAGGTGTGTCCTAACATACATTAGCTGTTTATGCTCACTCGTATTTCTTGAAGACGCCAAGGATAACTCAACTAGCAAGCCTATTTAAGTAAAAACTCAAGGAAGCAGTTCAATGCATAGAATCTAGAAAATGATCAAAGTAAGCTATTACCTATTTGGGATAAGCAGCCATCATCAGCATTGTGAAATAGTTCAGATGTCAGATACAAAGCTTTTGTTGCACTTCCAAACTAGAGTTTAAAGTCTTTTTCAATTAATTATTCCTCTAGGGCCAGCAATGTGTCTGCTCACTGTATTTCTCCACACCGCAGGGGTGTGTCTCCTTTCAAAGAAGAGATGCCTGCAGGCCTGATGAAAACCAATAGTTAACTCTGGAATCTAAACTAACACACAAACAAAAACTCTGTAATCTAAAGGAAATTCAAGAATGTGCTGTCTGTCTATTTTGCATTTTGATGTTTATGGGCAAAGCCTGACACATATTAGTCCAAATGCAGCGATCTTTTCAAGACATGAAAGCCATTTCTCTACTTCTACATTCCAAAGATTCTCCCATTTGACTCTCTGTCATGGTTTCTGGAAGGAGAAGAGGGCAGGAAGTGGGCTGGAGAGGAGGCTTGGCTTACGAAATAGACTTGGACCAGCTGCAGCCTCTGCAAACAGATTTCTTTATCTGCAAGCCAGGTTGGAGCACATCAGCTGCTCTCAGCAGCTCGCTATGCAGCATCCTCATCCCCATGTCCAGCAGAGTACATGAGTGCCAGGCTCTCTCTGTCCCAGGACAGTTCCACGCCTTAGGTCCCTCCTAAGCAAGAACATCCCAGAATTCCCAGTGGTGTCCTTGGTGAGACACCTATGTGTCATGAGACATCTTTGAATTCTTTGCAGGTGGATGGATAGAGCCTAGGGTCAAGGGGTGAATAGCCAGCACTTTGTCTTCAAAGCCAAGTCCTTGATAGGAGGCAAGCTTTGATGTTCAGAAGGGTGGTTGGTGTTTTCAGAACTAATATCCAAAACAGTAATGCATAATACATTTGCTTCCACGGACAGCTGCTGATGCATAGCTGAAGGTTAAAGATTGTTTAACAAAAAGAACCACTCCATCAAATGTTTTAGAACACAATTCTATAATTCTAAAACAACTGAAAAACATAGTCCAATTCACTATGAATCCCTTCTTCTTCCTCTCCTTCCTCTTCTTCCTCTTCCTCTTCCTCTTCTTCTTCTTCTTCTTCTTCTTCTTCTTCTTCTTTTCTTCTTCTTTTCTTCTTCTTCTTTTCTTCTTCTTCTTTTCTTCTTCTTCTTCTTCTCCTCCTTCTTCTGCTACTACTACTACTACTACTACTACTACTACTAGTACTACTAGTACTACTAGTACTACTACTACTATTATAGCTGTGAACTAAACTCATGGTCTTATGCAAGCTAGTTAAGTCTTCTCCCACTGTACTACCTATACTCCTCAACCCAATACAGTGTGCTCCTTACCCTAACTCTGCTAGCAGCAGGTAGGTGGGTGGATGGATTGATGGATGGATAGATGATAGATAGATAGATAGATAGATAGATAGATAGATAGATAGATAGATAGATAGATAAAATTGGAACTAAAAAGAACCTTGGTGTTTGTTAGCTACATTCCAACAAACATGAATTCCTCAAATCATTTTGAGCAGAAAGCTGTGATGCAGGGGCTAAAACACATCAAAACCACACAGCTAAGGTTGGTGCAAACAGGACATATACCTAGCAGTTGTTTACTATAGCAGCCCTTTGATCCATTATGCTATGTCCTAGAGAACCACAGCTTCTGTTTTTGCTAATATGAATGTTACTAGTTATCTGATGTGATCACTTCACCACCTCTGAAAAGTTGAAGCAATGGCTAGTGGCCTGGCTGTGATTCCAGCTGCTTGAGAGGCCTATATGGGCAACTTAGAGTGACCCTATTAGAAAATTTTTAAAAGATAAAGTTTTTAAAGGACTGGATATAAAGCTGGCATGGGGCACAGGCCTTTCATCCTGGCACTTGGGAGTCAAAGCAGGGCGCTCTATCAGTTCGAGGCCAGCCTGGTCTGCATAGGGAGTTCCACAACAGCCAGTGGTACACAGAGAAACCCTGTCTCAAGAAACTAACCTAAAATAAATGACTGGAGATAACGCTAAAGGATAACACACTTACCGAGCATGCACAAGACCCTAGGATCGGCCTTTGATACAGCCATTGACCAATCAACAAATCAAGTGACAATAGGGGACAATAGGAAATACGACAATGTATCTCTCAAAGTGGAGTTGGTAAGACAGGATAGGCTGGCATGGAGCAGCACTTACAGTAGGTAGCGCCTGGCTTGTGTGAGCATCATGCAGTGAGTTTCTTGTTTTCTGCTACTGATGTTAAACACCCCACTGTTGACTTTCTTGTGTCTTATTCACAGGCTTCTGCATGGCCAGGACAAGTGCTTCTCTTTGCCAGGGAGCCTTATTTGAGCAAACGGCCCTTTCACCCAAAGTCTGAAAGAAAATGCCAGGTTCTCTTTCCTTTCTCAGAGCCCTCAATCAAAACACCATGTGATGGACTGAGGTGTAGCCTGATGGTACAATGTTCGTCTCCATGAAAAGGCCCTGGGTTCAATCCCAGTCACCACCAGCAAAACAAAAAGAATAGAACAGCACAAAGCTACTCATGTACATATGTCTCCATACAAGCATGTATGACATATACACACGTGTAAACAAAGGAGTAAATTGCTTAGATTTCATAAAGTATTGATTATTGTTTAATATACTTCGAAAGTCAAAGCAAACCTCCCCAAATCATTGTTAAGTGAGCTCAGAAACATTTTTTAAAAGGTAAGTATGCTGTCAGTGTTAAATGCAAAATCAAACGGCCCTGACTTAGACATTGGAACATTTGATAATTTGTGAAAGCGCTCAGCGCTGGTGCTACGGCCAATTGCGGTACCTGCGTACATCCTCTGAACTTGCTGGTGTGCTTCTCGCTGTGATGTTAATGGCTCCTTTGAAGAGGTTAAAAGCATATTGAGAGCAGCAATCGATGCAGCTGTATTCATTTGTGGTAATTTTCTCAAATATTAGGATACACGTTAATCAGAAGAGTATTCAGCAGGTTACAAGATAAAGGACACTCAGAACTCTAATACACATTGCTAGATGCCCTTGACTTGGACCTGATGAAAATGCTTTTTTTCCCTGCTAGCATAGCACATAAAATACAATGTGCTAACATCTAGTCCTGAACTCTAGAAGGTACCCATGTGTTTACATAGAAATCTACGGGAAATGTTCTCAAATTCTTAGCCCACCCTGCTGCTTCCTTAAGTTGGCCATATCTGTACGGCAATCATTTTTGGTTGCCTTGAAGTCGTGACCAATCTCTTGGGAAGTGGACATAAGGTTGGCAGTTGTGCAAGCTCTGCAGGGCACAAAGGTAGAAGAGAGTGAGCTCAGAGGTCACTTAAAATTTCAGCCATCTTTCTCCAACTTTTACAGTTCAAACCCAGGATGAAACTTGAGGTTGCAGGGAATGGAGTTGGGGGAGAATCTGGAATTGGGAGTTGGCCTTTCGAGTTGTTCTGGCTCAGATCTAGAAATACTGAGAGTGCTGCTCTGCAGTAGTGAACAGTAGTTGCTACTGATGTTAAGTACCCACTAGTGATGTCTGTGATCGCAGAACTTAGGGGGCAAGGCATAAGGGCAACTGAGACCTTAGAGGCAGCCTAGGTTAGATAGATCAATGGATAGATAGATAGATAGATAGATAGATAGATAGATAGATAGATAGATAGATAGATAGATTAGATAGATTAGATAGATAGATAGATAGATAGATAGATAGATAGATAGATAGATAGATAGATAGATAGATAGATAGATAGATCTGCCAACTTAGGCCACAGTGTAAAATCCTTCTTCAAACAAAACAAAGCAACACAAGACCAGAACTCTAAACCCAAAACAGATCTCGTCTACGCATAAGGGTCCAGTCTATGAGTGTCCATGATGGTCCACTGCCAGCCAGCTTCCATGGTGGGTGTCCAGGCTAAACAGAGCAGTGAGGTCATCTGTCAAGAACAATCTGGCCGGGCGTGGTGGTACATGCCTTTAATCCCAGCACTTGGGAGGCAGAGGCAGGCGGATCTCTGAGTTCGAGGCCAGCCTGGTCTACAAAGTGAGTTCCAGGACAGCCAAGGCTACAGAGAGAAAACCTGTCTCGAAAAAAACAAACAAAAAAAGAACAATCTGACACACACACTGAGGGAATGTTGGAGAGCTGGGTGAATTTTCTTTGTTAGTTAGTTGGTTAGTTAGTTAGTTAGCTAGTTAGCTAGTTAGCTAGTTAGCTAGCTTGTTGGTTGGTTGCTTTGGTTTGATTTTTTGACACAGGATTTCTCTATGTAGCCCTGGCTGTCCAGAACTTGCTTTGTAGACAAGGCTAGCCCCCAACTCACAGAGATTGCCCTGCCTCTCCTGCTTCAGCCTCCAAGTGCTGGGATCAAAGGTTCGTGCCCCCAGTGCCCAGAGAAATTTTATTTCCACTGTTCAGCCTTTTTATCAAATGCTTTCTTTCCACTATCCTCTATGCAGCAGCTTGAATATTTGCATGATAGACATGCGTCACTATGTGTGAACCATGAAGTGTGTTTGAAGAGAATACTTTAATTAAAATTGACATTTCTGAGCACACTGCTGAGAACATCTGTGTTCCCTCTTCAGCTGCTTTGTGCATCTCCACAGGAGACCAATGGAAGAGGAGTTTCTGTCCCATTGTAATACTAATTTAATGCCCATGGAAAGGCATTACTGTGTATACACAAATTTTCTTCTTTGAACCACATATCAGCACTTTCTTTTAATCCCAGCAATTGGAGGCCGAAGCAGGAGAACTGCCTCTTATTTGAGGCCCACCTCAGTTATACAGTGAGTTCCAGACCACCAGCCTAGGACACTGCCTCAGAGAGAAAGGGAAGGGAGAAAACAGATCTGGGAATGTAGCCTAGAATGCCCATGAAGCTCTGGGCTCAGGTCTCAGGACCACGTAAACCAAATGCACTTGTAATCCTAGACTTGAGAGGTAGACATGAGAGCATCAGGGCTCAGGGTCACCCTCAGCCAGCTAAGGTCTTGCAAATGACCAGAGTTCAATTCCTAGCGCCCACACGGTAGTTCCTCTCTGTAACTCCAGTTCTAAGGGACCAGAAGCTGCTTTCTGACCTATGCAACCAGGCTGATCTCATGTGGTATATACACATGCATTTAAGCAAAGCACTGATACATATAACATTTTTTAAATTAAAAATATCAATAATAATAACAATATAAATATATCATTCCCCCCTCCCCAGTCGTTAAAACAGTTTTTAAAAATAAATAAATAAATAACTAGTCTGTGAAGTGGAGTTTATCAAGGAATAGGCATTGATGGCTGTTCTCAGTACTGTTCTTCATCCGTTTTGGATTTGGCACTGCTGAGGAAATAGACCATCAGAAGCAGCTGCATGCCATCAGCATCATTCAAACCATGGCTCCATGAGTAAATGACCACAGTCCACATGGATAGAGCATTTACTACATAAGAGAAATAATTCACTCACTAAACAAATACATGTACGTTCCAGTCCGATGAAGCTTGCATTCTGATGGGCAGGGTGGATAAACATTAAACCTGTTAGGCATTGTGTGATCGAGCTAAAGACATGCTAGGGGGAAAGGAAGAATAAGGAAGAGTCCAGGAGGCAATGTTTGAGTGATAACGCCAAGCTATTGAGGGATCTAGAGGTATTGACACCTTGAGAAAAATGCTACAGAGATGGAAAGGACTGATATAGGATAGAGTGTATCTGTAGAGGCTGGGGATGTAGCATGAAGGCCAGGATAACTGGACTAAGGACCTTCTGGAGGCTGAGATGGGAAGCTTCTAAGTCTGAAATCCATTGAGCTATCTACAAAGACCTGTGGTGGTTTGAAAGAGAATGGCCCTAATAGGTTTGACTAGTTGGTCCCCAGTTGGTGGAACTGTTTGGGAAGGATTAGGAGGTGTGACCTTGTAAAGAGAGGTGTGTCACTTGGGACAGCCTTTGAAGGTTCCAAAGCCCACAACATTCCCAGTTAGCCTCTTTCTGCCTCGGTTGTCTCAACAAGTAAGCTTTCAGCTATTGTTCCAGTGTTGTGCCTGCCTGCCTACTGCCATGCTCCCAACAAGATGGTTATGCACTAATCCTCTGAACAGTAAGCCCCCCAATAAACTCTTTCATCTGTCTTGGTCATGGTGTCTCTTCACAGCAATAGGAAAGTAAGACAAGACCCTATGTTAAGTCTAAGGGGGGGGGGGGAGTCTACACCTCTTTCTAAAAACAGCTACATATGTTCTTCAGTTTACCAGAGGGGTACAGTCTAATAAGACCATCTTTGTCTTTTATAACAGGGATAAAATACTGTGACCAAAAGCAGCTTAGAAATGGAATGATTGATTTGGCTTACACTTCCCCATCATGGTTCATCCCTGAGCCTACTGGAGACAGAAACTCAAAGCAGGCACCTGAAGTCAGAAAACGAAGCAGAGACCTTGGAGAATCATAGTTTACTGGCTTGTTATCCAGGACTTCCTCAGACTGCTTTCTTATACTATCTGGGTCCACCTGCCAGGGAGCACACTGCCTACAGTGAACAGGATCATCCCATTGTAATCATTAATCAAGAAAATGTCCCATGGGCTTACAAACAGGACAATCATCTGATGGGGATATTTTCTCAACTTAAATTTTCTCTTCCTACATGACTGTGGCTTATACCAAGGTGACAGGAAAAGGAAGAGAGAGGGGGGGGAACCTACCATGGTTAAAATCATCCATGGTTAAAAACTACCACAAATAGTTGTCAGTTGTGGTGCACACCTTTAATCCCAACACTCAAGAGGCAGAGGCAGGTGAATCTCTGTGAGTTTGAGTTCAACCTGTCTACAGAGCAAGTTCCAGGACAACCAAGGCTACACAGAGAAATCCTGTCTCAAGAAATCCAAAGCAAACAAACAAAAACAACATCAACAAAACAAACCCTGCCACAAACGAATGACACACTGGATCTACTGCCTGAGTGAACTGCCTAGCTTAGCCATGCGGTGCACTTCCTCTCAGGAGTGTTTGTTCGGGAACTGGTGTCTGCGCTGCTGCCTATTGGCAGTAGGGATGATCTACCCTGACTACAAGCTAACACAAGGATGATCTACCCTGACTACTAGCTAACACAAGGATGAGCTACCCTGACTACAAGCTAACACAAGGATGATCTACCCTGACTACTAGCTAACACAAGGATGATCTACCCTGACTACTAGCTAACACAAGGATGATCTACCCTGACTACTAGCTAACACAAGGATGATCTACCCTGACTACTAGCTAACACAAGGATGATCTACCCTGACTACTAGCTAACACAAGGAAAGACCAAAATTCGAAATGAAGCACTGCCCTTACTGAATATGGAGTCACTTTTACAATAAAGTTGAAAAGCAGTAAGTGAGTATTAGTGATGACTTTTATCATTAAATCATATTATTAAACATACATTATTAAATCACCATAACCACTTAAAAACCCAAGAATCCGAATGCCTCTGCCTCCAGACTGAAGGGTCCTTGTGCCTCTGGAGCCACTGTCCTGGTTGTCACATGGCTCATTTAAGGTTCTGCCTAGAAGCTTGGTAAGTGTAGGTTCCAATGTTTTCTGCCTCTTTATGAAAGGACCTCAAATGACTCAGGAGCCAGAAGAGGAACTTTTCATTGGGCAACTAGACATTGTCTGAAAATGTAGCGCAATGCAGCACTAAGTATACATTAGTTACCCATCAGCCCTTCACCTTCAGTTACTACTTATAAGTCAGGGGCCTTCGGACTCTCTTAACCCCAATCCTGTATTGAGTGAGTCTCCAAGACCCAACTTGAAATTCAGTGAGCTCAAGTTTGTAAGACAATTCAAGGCTAAGAATGCCAGTCACTCTTGGCAATCTGGGGTCTAGCCTGGGAGCCCACACAGTGCAAGGAGAGAACTAACTCCCACAAGTTGTCCTCTGACCTCCACACAGATGCTAGGTCCTGTTCTTGCCTCCCCTTTCTCTACCACACACAAATAAACAAACATGAACATCCTAAAGTCAATATAAAAGAAAGTTCAGGTTCCCCCATGGTCATGCACACTTTTAATCCTAGTGTTTAGAAAACAGAGGCAGGTAGATCTCTATGAGCTGGAAGCTAGCCTGGTCTATGTATCATGCTCCAGGCCAGCTAAGGCTACATATTATGATGCTGAGGGAAAAAAATACACACACACACACACACACACACACACAGTAGACTCGATGTGAGAAAAGACAATGGCCAAGTTCCCTTTATGCTGTTCCCCTCCTCATTTATCTTGCAAAAAGACAATCAGAGATGGAAGAGGCAGTTCCCCTCCCCAACCCATCACTGCCCACCTCACCCCGCCGTCTCCAATCTTGAAAATCATTGCCAGCTACAAGCCTCAGCACATATGGAACATACAGTTTCCTAAAATTCTCACCAAATGATCATATGTGACCTTCCACTGCTGGCCTTCAAACAGTGAGGGCAGATTTAAAAGAAGATTAGCCCACTTCATGGTTATATATCTTAATTATCTTAAAAGATGGAGCTAGTCAAATGGTCTTCATGAACTACTTCACATTCATCAATGCATCTACAAAAACAACAGCAGCAGCAGCAGCAACAACAACAACAATATACCTACAACACTGACTGTGGGCACAGCATTCCTCATTTGTGGCATGTGCTTGCTCCCCTAAATGTATGCTTTAACGTTCTCAAACACTTCTTTTTGGTTGGTTGGTGGGTTGGTTTTGGTGTTTCTAGACAGGGTTTCTCTGTGTAGCCCTGGCTGTCCTGGAACTCACTCTGTTGACTAGACAGGCCTCAAACTCAGAGATCTGACTTCATCCTCCACAGTGCTGGAATTAAAAGTGTGCACCTCCACTGCTCAGCTTGTTTGTTTTGTGAGACAGAGTCTCACTGTGTATCACTGCTGGAACTCACTTTATAAAGCAGGAAGATCTTGAACTCACAGAGATTCACCCACCTCTGCCTCCCAAGTGCTGGGATTGAAGATATGCACCACCATGCCCCACTCTCCTCCTTATAAAATCGTACATTTACCCATGTATTTAGGGAGGGATCATGGGTGCCACAGCATGCAGGTAAAAGTTCAGAATACAGAATACTTCAGGGAGTTGGTTCTTTCCTTCTGCCATGTGGCTTTCTGGGGACCGAATGCAGGTCAGCAACTTGACGACCAGCACCTGTTGAGCCATCTCTCAGGTCTTGTAACTAAGTCCTCTGCTTGCTGCCCTGCTGTGTTCATCTATACACATTTTATGGAGGAAATCAAGAGGTCTAGCCCCCTTGGTCTAACTCTCTAGCCAACCTTCCCTATAACAAACCCAGTTATCAACAGTCAGTATGGGCCAGTGTCTATTGTAGGCAGTGTGTTCTCTGTCCCAAAGAAATTTGCCTTCTGGGTCACAGTGGAGCAGACGCAGGAGCACTGTAATGGTCCGCCAACCTCAGAGCACTTATTTAGAAGACCCAGGAGACAGCTGGTGAGATGGCTCACAGCAACAGGTTCCAACACGGCCTTCCTGCTCTTGCCCCCACCCTCCTCTGATGTGTCACATGATCTCATCACATCTGCAGCCTCAGTTGTCCAAGCTATAGTTCTGATTCCTCCTCATGGGCTTTCCCTGTATTCCATGTCTCCCTCTACCCAGGCTTCCAGTAGGCTCACCCTGAGGGTTTTCAGGGTCATCTTCAGTCCTTCGTCTTTTCTCTTACCTCTGGTAGGTACCAACAAACACCACATGGCTATTATAAAGACCAAGTCACATATGTTGACACAGTCTGCTTTACATACATGCATATGTACTTAGACATATGCTTTTTCCTCCAAGACAGGGTTTCACTATGTAACCTGGGTTTCCTGGAACTCACTTTGTAGACCAGGCTGGCCCAGAGCTCACAGATATCCATTTGCCTCTGCCTCCCTAGTACTAAGATAAAAGGCATGCGCAGCCACCACCACCTGACTATAAAAGCTTTTTTAAAAAGCTGTGTATGTGTGTGTGTGTGTGTGTGTGTGTGTGTGTGTGTGTGTGTGTGTGTGTGTGTGTGTGTGTGTTACTTGAGAGCCCACCATCAGGAAGCAGAGGAAGAGCTAAGTGAAGGAATATTGTTTGACTTGTACATTGCCTTGTTAAGGACCAAAGCCTCAAGTACATGGGAATAACAAAGATTTCCTCGTGGGATGAGGCTCAGAGGGATGCAAAGCCTTCCTCTGCTTAGGGTGTGAATGAATGTTGACAGTGTGTGCAAGTACAGACTGTTTACAAACAATTGTGTGCATGTGCGCACGCGTGTATGTGTATGTGTGTGTGTGTGTGCACGCGCGCACACGTACACTCACACACTACCAACTATAGCTGCCTACTCCCAAATGCATGCAGTCTGAGACTGTTTGCTGAGACACCAGTTCTCCCTTCCCACTGTGCTGTGCGTATGAAACCACCGAGGTTCCAGGTTGCTGTATAGTTGGTAAGTGCTTCATCAGTGTGTGTACATTTCACCTGACCCCAGCTTCTGTGTGTACATGTCTGCTCTTTCCTCATTTCCTTGTCACCCCTACTAAGGTCAAAACACCAAGCCATGGGGTCTCAATAGCCTGCTCCCACACTCACTCCATTTGTGAGTTCTGGACTGAAACACGGGCCATCAAGCTTGGAAATAAGCTACATTAGCCTTTGAGCCATCCAGAAAGCCTTTTCTTCACTTGTTTGTCTGTGTCTAACAGTGATTGTTGTTCTTCCAGAGAAATGGAATTCAGTGCCCAGTACCAAAAACAGATGGTTCACAGCTCCTCATAGCTTTCATCACAAAGAGTTCCAATACCTCTGACCACTGGAGGCACCCGCACTGTATATATATACCCACACAAAGACACATACATAATCTAAAAATAAAATAAATCTTAACACACACACACACACACACACACACACACACACACACACACACACACACGACGATCTGAAGAGATGAATCAGAAGTTAAGAGCAGCCCATGAACAAGCATAACAAAGAGAGCTCAGATCCCATCAACACAACAAGCCAAGTGTCCACTCGTGCTTGTAAGCACAGGTTGGGTGGAAACAGAACGGCCTTTAGAGCTTGTTGGCTTCCAGCCTAGGGCAGAAAATGTGATGTATGCATTGAGGGAAAGACTATGCCTCAAAAAGGATCTGTGGAAAGTGACAGAGGTGGAGAGCACCTGACAGCTTTTTTATGCACACACACATACACAAATAAAGAAACAATACTGGAGATAGAGTCTCATTGCATAGCTTTGGCTGGCCTAGAACTTGCTATGTAGAACAAGCTAATCTTCAACTCACACCTCCTTGCTCTGCCTCCTGAATGTTGAGATTATAGGCATAAGCCATCATATCTGGCCGAAGAAAGGAATAAATGTAAAGGACTAAAAATGTGGCTTAGTAATTAAGTGCCTGCCTAGAACCTCTGAAGTCTAGAGTTCTTCCTTAGTACCAGAAAATGAATAACTATCATGTGGACATTTTGTTTTTTGAGACAGTGTCTCACTTTATAGCCCTGGCTATCCTGATATTTGCTATGTAGACCAAACTGACCAAAATAGAGATCCTCCCGCCTTTGAATCTCAAGTGCTGTGATTAAAGGCATGCACCAGGTTTGGCATCACACGCCTTTAATTCCAGCATCACTCTAGAGGCAGAGACAAGTGGATCTCTGTGAGTTCAAGGCCAGCCTGGTTTATAGAGTGAGTGCCAGGACAACCAGAGCTACATAGTAAGACCCTGTCTGAAAAAGCCAAGAGGGGGGAGGGGTGTACCTCACAATGCCTGGCTCCCCGGCTGGAGTTAGCCACTCCCATCCATTTATCACCTGACACTCCATCCTCCAGGAACACCCCCATTCTAAGACATCCTGCAGAGGTTCCATAAAGCGTCTTCCTTCTGCAGCAGATGGCTTTCTGCCTGGAATGCCCAGCTTTCCTTTCTTCTTTTTTCTCTCCCTCCCTTCCTCCCTTCCCTCCTCCTCGCCTTTCTTCTCCCCTTTTGAAATTCCTGCTTGGTTTACCTGTCATGATAATTGTGTTTTGCTAAATTTTTTTAGGCAGGGTCTCACTATGCAGCTTTGGCTGACCTGATATTCAGCATGTATCCCAGTCTGGCTTTAAGCTCAGAGGTCCACCCACTTTCGCCTTCCGAGTGATTAAACACATAAGCCCCACATCAGGGAATGACTCTTCACTGGCTACAGCAGCACATACTTCTAATCCCATAGTCAGGACAGGTAAAGGGGATCACCACAAATTCAGAGTCAATCTGGGCTAATGAGTTATAGGCCAGCCTGGGCTACATAATAACATTGTGCTCCAAAGTGTGGGAAGAAAAGTAACTACCTATTGTACTATCAATCAGTTGTCGTCATCCTCAGCTTCTTCTGCCATTTAACTCCCCTGCTTTTAATAATAATAATAATCATTTTGAAGAGATTTTTTAAAATTTTATGTGTATGGTTGATCTGCTTGTGCACGTGAATGCCCGGTACCCTTAGAGGTCAAAAGAGAATGCCCCTGGAACTGGAATTTCAAATGGCTGTGAGTTATCATATGGGTGTTAGGAATTGATCCCCATCTTTTTTTTAAGATTTATTTATTTATTTTATGTATGTAAGTACACTGTAGCTGTAACAGATGGTTGTGAGTCTTCACGTGGTTGTTGGGAAATGAATTTTTAGGACTTCTGCTCGTTCTGGCCAACCCCGCTCGCTCAGGCCCAAAGATTTATTTATTATTATACATAAGTACACTGTACTTATTTATTATTATACATAAGTACACTGCTCCACGATGTGAAGCAGAGGTGTAGGCAGGGAGCAGGCAAGAGACAGGGCAGAGCAGGGCAGGGTTAAGAGCTCACATCTTAAACTACAACCAAAAAACAGAGAGCACACTAGGAAGGACACAAATCCTCTGAACTCTCAAAGCAGGCCCCCAGTGACACACCTCATCCAACAAGGCCACCGAAGCCTTTAAGCATGGGAGCCTGCCTACAGGGCCCATTCTCTTTTCAACCCCTGCACTATGCAGTGTCTCATGGAGACGCAGTTGGCTTCCAAGTTGATAAGTAGCAGAGGCTAGCACTGAACCACTTTACACCATATTTTCAAGAGTCATTAAAAACATAATGAATGGCCAAGAAGACGGCTCAGATGCCGGCACACACCCATAGGCCCAGCACTGCAGAGAGTAGAGCACACCATAGGCTCAGCACTCCAGAGGCTGGCACACACCCATAGGCCCAGCACTCCAGAGGGTAGAGCACACCATAGGCCCAGCACTCCAGAGGCTGGCACACACCTATAGGCCCAGCACTCCAGAGGGTGGCACACACCCATAGGCCCAGCACTACAGAGAGAAGAGCACACCATAGGCCCAGCACTCCAGAGGCTGGCACACACCTATAGGCTCTGCACTCCAGAGGCTGGCACACACCCATAGGCCCAGCACTCCAGAGGGTAGAGCACACCATAGGCCCAGCACTCCAGAGGCTGGCACACACCTATAGGCCCAGCACTCCAGAGGGTGGCACACACCCATAGGCCCAGCACTGCAGAGAGAAGAGCACACCATAGGCTCTGCACTCCAGAGGCTGGCACACACCCATAGGCCCAGCACTCCAGAGGGTAGAGCACACCATAGGCTCAGCACTCCAGAGGGTGGCACACACCTATAGGCCCAGCACTGCAGAGGGTAGAGCACACCATAGGCCCAGCACTCCAGAGGGTGGCACTCACCCGTAGGCCCAGTACTCCAAAGGCTGGCACTCACCCATAGGCCCAGCACTCCAGAAGCTGGTACACACCCATAGGCCCAGCACTCCAGAGGCTGAGGCAAGAAGATTGCCAGTACTTCAAGAGCAACTTCACTGGCTGCAAGCTACCAAAAGAGAAGCCGATCATACAGCTCATGGTTAGCCTCAAGGGAGGAAACAGAGAAGAAAGCATGCTAAGAGAAATGGGATCTAAGAAGGAGATAGCTACCATTGTGTCCTGCCTCAAAAGTGAACTCAAAGAAGCTAGTCTTCAACAGCCAACGGCTATGACAACACACTGCTGCTGAAGCCATTCTCTCATTCATCAGACCCTACAGCGGAGTAAAGGACGGAATGTTCACTTGGTAAAAAAAAAAAAAAAAAGTGGATGTAAAAAAGACACCATCATGGACCCAGGTATGGTTTGTTGTTGCTTTTGTTTTTTTAATTCCATTTTTTAAAAACTAAAGTTCTTTTTTTAAACACATACGTGTTTGTGTGTGTGCGTGTGGATACACATGTATAGGCAATGCAGTTTTGTTGTTGTTTGCTTGTTTGTTTTTGTCAGCATGACAAAAGCAAGAATCATCTGAGAAGATGGAAACTCATTTGAGTAGATGCATCCATCAGACTGGCCCGTAGCGTGTTTCCTTCACTGATGATTGGTGTGGAAGGATCCAGCCCATAGCGGAAAGGGAGGTCCCAGGGCAGGAGACAGCAAACTGAAAGAGTCAGTGAGCATCACTCCTTCGTGGTCTCTTCTTTAGTCCCTGCCTTCAGCCTCTTGCCTTGAATTCCTGCCCTGAGTTCTCTCATGGATGGGCTTACTACAAGCAATAAGCTGAAATAACTCTTTCTTCCCTAAGTGGTCCTTTTAAAAAAAATTTAAATATGTATGTATGTATGTATGTATGTATGTATTTATTTATTTATTTATTTTATGTTGCTTTTGATCATCATTTTTATGACAGCAATAGAAACCTAAGGAAGACACACGTGTGGAGGCCAGTCGCTAAGGTGGCATCTTCCTCTATGAGTCCCCACATTTTTTTTTGAGGCACTGAACTTGGAGCTTACCAGCTGGCTGTACTGACTACTCAGGGAACCACAGCTCTGGGACATAGTTGCTCACCTCTGTGCCTGGCTTTTACCTGAGTATTGGGGCCCAAATTCAGGTCCTCGGGCTGGTTTGCTTGGCCTTAGAATTGAGTGTTCTTTTGCAGGGCACATAAGGAGCTCAGTGGTGTGGTCGAGCTGGTGGAGTGGTGCATAGTCTTTGCACTGCAGCTCTAGTCCTTTCTCCATAACTGTGAGTCACCCAGTCAATGAGCAGTGTGAGGCCTGGGAACAAGAGACAGCCGTGACAAGCCCATCTCTGCCCTGAGAGAAGACAACACTGCAAGTTTTAGTCTCTAGTCGAGGGCTTATCATGTTTGTCTGTTCCCAAAAGACTTCCTCCAGGAGATTCACAAAAAGAAAAAGAAAAAATAAATCAGTATTTAACGATGTACCAAATATGGTTTGGGTTCTGCTGAGTCAGCTTTCTTTCTTTCTTTCTTTTTTTTTTAAAGTAAGTCTTTTTTTTTCTTTCTTTGTTCTTTCTTTCTTTCTTTGTTTCTTTCTTTCTTTATTGTATGTATGTATATGAGAACACTGTAACTGTCTTCAGACACACCAGGAGAGGGCATCAGATCCCATTACAAGATGGTTGTGAGCCACCATGTGGTTGCTGGGATTTGAACTCAGGACCTCTAGAAGAGCAGTCAGTGCTCTTACCCACTGAGCCATCTCTCCAGCTCCTGAGTCCTGTTTCTTATTTGCTCTCAGGTTTCTTTTCTTCCTTTCCTTCTTTCTGTTTTAATGATTTGTTTTTATTTTATCTGCATTGGTGTTTTGCCTGCATGTATGTCTCTGTGAGGGTGTCAGATCCCCTGGAACTGGAGTTACACGTGTGGGCCACCTTTTGGGTGCTGAGAATTGAACTCTGGTCCTCTGGAAGAACAACCAAGTGCTTTTAACGAAAGAGCCATCCCTCCAGCCCCTTCCCCCGACCCTTTTTTTTTTTGACAGACTCTCAAGTAGTTCAGGCTGACCTTGAATTTTGTGTCACTAACATTAACCTTGAACTCCTTTCCCTCCTGGCCCCACTCCCAAGTGCCGAGATTATAGGTATAACACCAATGTCCCTTGTGTTTTGCAGTACACGGAATGTTAATACAGCCGAGGTACACTCTGATAAATCTTCTTCGTTGTTTGGATATGAAAAAGCTAGCACAATGCTCACTTAGTAGACATTCCCAGGTCATGGTCTGGGGTCATTCTGCCCTGATGCGGATCTGCTTTTACCTCCTTCAACTTAGCCGTCTTCCTTACTTGACTTTAAAAAAAAATCTCGGGCTGGTGAGATGGCTCAGTGGGTAAGAGCACCCGACTGCTCTTCCGAAGATCCAAAGTTCAAATCCCAGCAACCACATGGTGGCTCACAACCATCCGTAATGAGATCTGATTCCCTCTTCTGGAGTGTCTGAAGACAGCTACAGTGTACTTATTATATACAATAAAAAATAAATAAATCAAGTCGGGCGTGGTGGCGCACGCCTTTAATCCCAGCACTCGGAAGGCAGAGGCAGGCAGATTTCTGAGTTCGAGGCCAGCTTGGTCTACAAAGTGAGTGCCAGGACAGCCAGGGCTACACACAGAGAAACCCTGTCTCGAAAAACCAAAAAAAAAAAAAAAATCTCATTCTGTTAACGTCAATTCTCTAGGCTAGACCACTAAAGCCGGGTCATGGTCCCTAGAAGCTCACTGCTGCTATTCACATATGTCACCTGGCAGGAAAAGAAGAGTCTTTGATTGGGACATAGGGAGGGACAGCCATCTTCTGTAGTCCTCTTTCATTAGCACATTAGCATGAATGAGCTTATCAGATTAGCTAATTGTCACCTGGACACTTTGGACAGTGCAGAGACACTGGTGAGATGAATTTCCACACAAAGCATCAAGACACAAAGACTAGTCTCTAAAAGACCTCTGAGCACTCCGGAAGGTCAGGCCTGTGGAGGAACGGGAAACAGGATGTTCCAAAGGACAGGGGACATGGAAGGAAAAGCCCTGGAAGATAAGTCAGTAACAACCATTTTTTTTTTTTTTTTTTGCCATTTTCCGGCTCTGCCTGGATTCTCCAGTCCCTGCTGGGGGATGGCAGGTGTACAAACAGCTCGGGCACAAGAAGGGACCTTACCTTCTGCTTCCTGACACAGTATCACGAGCAAAGACAAGCCCTGGTAAGACAGAAGGCTTCGTAAGCTGAAATCCTCTTCTTCTGAGTGTCTAGAGGTGATGGTATAATATACATACACCCACAATTTAAATGTTTAATCTGTAGATAAACATCTAAGAAAAGAACCAAAAAAAGGAAGTGTGAGGATGGGGGAGAACAGCTGTGCCATTTTGAGACTCAGATTTAACACCCACATGAGAAGGGAAGACCGAGACTTTGAGTTCCTGTGAAGCATGTAGAAATGAAGACACCGGAGGAAAGCCAACACTTTTGACCTCTGGTGACAGGGAAGACTAGGAAAAAGGCCACCCATTGCCATCATTTCGGTGATAGAAGCTGCATCCTATGCCTCGGAAGAGCCATATATGTAGAAACAACATACAATAACTCCAAGAGCTAAGGGTGTAGGCTAATCATGAAACACATTCATAGATTCTTAGACTGCACAAGTCCTAGGCTTCATTGTCAGCATTATAAAATGATAATAAGCCTAGTGGTGGTGGCACACGCCTTTCACCCCAGCACTCGAGGGGCAGAGGCAGGTGAACCTCCATGAATTTGAAGCCAGACTGGTCTACAAATCGAAATAAAGGACAGCCAAGCAAAAGAAAGAGGAAACTAAAAGGCATAAATGTTTTGTTTTGTTTTGTTTTGTTTTGTTTGCAAAGACTAGATCAGCTGTAAAAAAGCCTCAAAATAAAACTATCAGACTTATGTCAACAAAATCCTACCAAGCCTTCACTATATAAACTCTAGGTGTGTTGGAGAACTAACTGGCTTACTTGTTGAACACATCTCCCTGCATAAGGTCCTTGCAGACCAGCACCAGAAAAACCAGAGCACATAAAATGTACTGTTTAGAACAAATGGCTCCAAAGGAGAAAGAGGACAAACCCTTCAGCTATTATGTTTATCTTGAGATATGGGTGGTCAAATTCAGGGTGTATCCCTACTAGGTAGTGACTGCCACTCAGCACTTGAAAAGGATTTCCCTAACTTTTGATTCCCAAACTGGATGGATGGTAGCATAATAAAGCCAGGTGTGGAACTGCAGGTCTATATAACCCGAACCCCAAAGCGGCTGAGGCCGGAGAATCTCCAGTTCTAGGCCAGCGTGCCCTTGAAGAGATACCTTTAAAAAGTCAATATGTAAATAAATCAAAGCAAGGTGTGGGGACACAGGCCTTTAGTTCTAGGCAGAGGCAGGCAGTTCTCTGTAAATTCAAAACCAGCCTGTCTACAGAGTTTCAGAATAATCAGGGCTAACAGAGAAAAAGACCCTGTCTTAAAAACAAAAAAAAAACATTATTAAATTAAAAAGTACACATGCTGCATAGATGAAGGGATAAAAAACAAGAAATGTATAAAAATATTTTATGTAACTCTATCTACCTACATTATGCTCAGAAGAAAGCTTAGTGGTAGGACACTTGGCTAGCTTCTGTGAGACTCTAGGTTTAATGCCCAGGTCTGAGGAAAAAGGAAAAATAAAAATAAAAAAGAAGTCAGGGGAATAAAATCAAAACAAATAAAACTAAATTTTTTCAAAACTTTAATTAATAAGAGCTACCTTGGTTGAGCTCCTGAGCTTATAAATCACATTTAATATGAATTATTATAATGTTTCGCTTAAGGCCAGGAGTCTTGTTTGTTTGTTTGTTTGTTTCAAGACAGTTTCTCTGTGTAGCTCTGATTGTCTTGGAACTTACTCTATAGTCCAGACTGGCTACTATCTCAGAAATCCACCTGCCTCTGCCTCCTGAATGCTGGGGTTAAAGATGAGTGTCACCACTGTCCAACCAAAACCAGTCTCTTCTAAGGGGTGCTTACCCACATTTGCAGACAACATGGTACCAATTGCTCTAATAAACAAGGTGATCCAGGAAAAAGACAACAAAAGATTGTAAGAACGAGAAAGAGGAAAAGAAACCATTCGTACTCAAGACAGCGATGTTTGTTCTCAGAAAACCTAAGACAAAAGCCATCCTTCAGCAAGGCTGTTAGAGACAGGAACCAAACACCCAAGTTAACTGCATTTCTTTACACCAGGTGGAGAATGTCGCTGAGTTTTCCATTTCTGCACAGTGAGCTGTGGGCTAGCAACCCATCGACATCAAAAACTGTCGAAAAACACAAAACGTTATCAAAGCTCACAAAAGAGCAAAACAAAAACAGGTGATACTCCTTCGGTTAAGGATTGAAAGCTCAACAGAAAGTAGATCACATCTCTCCAGGTGCATACAAAAATGATAAGCAATGCCAACTGAAGTCTCAACATGCACTTTCTCCAAAGTGTGATAAGTGCATGGACCTAAGGAGAGCAAGGCATCCTGTGAGAACTGGAGAGCGGAGGCGCATAGCAGCAAAAGACAAATATGGAACACGGGGTAACTTAAGCCAGAAATGTAGCTCTCTCATCACGGTGCTCATTAGAACAACCAAAGGCGTTACAAATCCTGCCACTCGTCACATTGGACAATTGGAAATTTACACAAAATGAAACCCTGCCAAGCATGTTGGTACATGCCTGTCCAGTGATCCCGGTACTTGGGAAATAGAGATCAAAGGACCAAGAGTTCAAATTGATCCTTGGGAATGTAGAAAAGTCCAGATCACGTTTAGGAAAGACTCTATCAAACAGAAAAACAACTGCAACCCAAACAAACAAACAAACAAGAACCAAGATAATCTATGTGTGGTGGCACCTGACTTAGTCCCAGCATTCAGGAGGCAGAGTCAGGCAGGTCTCTGTGAATTCAAGGCCAGCCTGGTCTACATAATGAGTTCCATAATAGTCAGAGATGCATTAATAGAAAGACCCTGTCCCAGGGGGAAAAGAACAAAAAAACAAAAACAAAAACCACAGTCATTCTGTTATTGAAGCAGCAGCCACATAATTTACTCTGGGTTCCACTCATCACTGATGGCAAACTGTTCCTGTCAGGTGCAAACTCTGGACAAATGCCCTTCTTGCCAGGCATGGTGGTGCACGCCTTTGATCCCAGCACTCGGGAGGCAGAGGCAGGCCTGGTCTACAAAGTGAGTTTCAGGACAGCCAGGGCTACACAGCGAAACCCTGTCTCGAAAAATCAAAAAAAAAAAAAAAGCCTTTCTCCGCTCATACAGGCACATGGTAACAGGTGCACATGGTAAAACGCAAGCTTGTGTTGTCCTACATCTAACTTTTTATTTCTCAGGGAAGTCTCGCTGAGCTCTGGAAGCTAAGAGAAGCAGGGATTCCTTTACTCCTGAATCATTGTTTTGCTTCCAAACAGATGTGAGTAGTTGCCCAGTGACCTCTGTGAAATGTTTGTGGTCTTGTGTCAGCTCCTAACAACGAGCTGTCCCCAGAATGCCAGGACTTTATTTACTGTAGACGCTCCTTTGATGTCTGTCAAGCTTTTCATGTTTCCTTTTCTTTTTATCTGGCTTCTCACTGTTGATACTGTCCTGTTCTTATTGTCCACCAAGACCAAAAGGACAGTGCCCACGTATATAAGTAACTTAGCATAGCAACCAACCCATTCCGACGGGCATGTGTGTGCTCAGCAGAGTTTTCATGGTGCGGATGGTAGTGCCCTAAAACTTAACCTTATCTATCTGCTCATGCCAGAGGATGAAAACTCAGACGCCTACCACCCAGGCACAAATTTGCCAGTACTTAGCAAAATTACTAAATGGCTCCAATAATATATTTTAGTATAAGCATGACCCAAATGTTGGAAATCACTCTCCGAATATTGAGTAATCATGCTTAGTTACTGGATACTTCCATTGCTGGATGGCATATGGTGGCCCTGAGTTATGTCTCCAGTGCTGCAGACAGGAGAAACAAGTTTAGGGCTGGTGGCAGCTCAGATCATAGAATGATTGCGTAGCATGCAGGTAGCCCTGGGTTCAATCCTCAGCACCATAAGCCAAGCACCGCACACACCTGTTACCCCAGCTCTCAGAACACGGAAATCAGAGGACCAAAGGGCAAGGTTATCCTCGGCTACACATCTAGTTCCAGGTCAGGCTGAGCTACTTGAGAAACCTGTCTTAACAACAACAACCGAGAGTTCCAGTTTAAAACGAGCGTGTTGGTGTATCCCTTTCATCCTTGAAGTTGGGAGTCAAGAGGCAGGCCGATTTCAGGGAATTCCAGGTCAGCTTGTTCTACATAGTGAGTTCCAGGAGGAAGAAAAAGTTGCAGTTTTGCGAACATTTGCCACCTCTACTGTAATCATCGCACATGGTAGACTATGGCAGAAGGACCATGAGTGTTTGGGGGATTGGGTCTCACAGTGGTCCAGCAGGTCTGGACCTCTCTCACTACAGCACAGGCTAGCCTCAAACTCTTCTCAATTCTCCAGCCAAAACCTCCTGTATGACCAGGTAAACATGTGTGTCTTTTCTTAATATTATCTGCATAGTAGAGTTTAAAGTTAAATTATAAAGCAATTAAGAATGTGAAGGGGGAGGTGGCAAGGGAGCTGGCGATTTGGTTCAGCAGTTAAGAGCACACTGGCTGCTCTTCCAGAGGACCCCGAGTCAATTCCCAGCACCTACATGGCAGCTCACCATTGCCTGTAACTCCAGTTCCAGGGGATCAGAAACCCTCACAAAGACATGCATACACACAAGCAAAAGACCAGTGCACATAAAATGAAAAAAAAAATCATTTAAAAAAAATAAAAAGTTAAGAAATAAATTAAAAAAAGAAAGACTGAAAGAGACATCAGGGCTTTAAAAAAAGAAATTGTGAAACAACATCTGTGTATTTGGGCTTTTCCAAGTTTGTTTTCTATTTGATCATGGCAAGAATCTGGGACCGTTGACTCAAAGTCTCTCTACCTTCCATTCCAATAGCTCTTGTGCAGACATAATTAGTTATCCTAACAGAGAAGGGTGAGCTTCACAGTGTACAGCTAAGATACTGTCACAGCAGGAGGACAGTCTGCCCAAGAAGCTGTCTCTGGGGTGGCTGTAGACTGTCACTTACTGAAGCTCCAGCCCTTTATCATTGCCTCTTCCCATCCAGTTTCGTCAAAGCATTGAGACTGAAGATACAACAATTAGAATGTAAACCTCCTCTCTGCTTAATAACAATCCCTTCCATTAGCGTCTAGCCAAAAATAATCTACCTGCTTCTTCCTGTTTTCAAAGTAGCTCTGGTAACGTTTCCATTTCTACACTTGATCTTAGCCAAAAGGCTGAAAAGCGATTATGTTCCCATTTCTAAATAAGTTCATTGATCATCAGTCAAGATGCCTAGACAAGCCGGGCATGGTGGCGAATGCCTTTAATCCTAGCACTCAGGAGGCAGAGGCAGGCTGATTTCTGAGTTCAAGGCCAGCCTGGTCTACAGAGTGAGTTCCAGGACAGCCAGGGCTATACAGAGAAAACCCTGTCTCGAAAAACCAAAAAAAGAAAAAAGAAAAAAAAAAAAAAAAGAGTGAGGACTGAACAAAACAGATGCCCTTGCTAGCATCTGCAAGACTGAGTTAATCCCAAGTGCACAGAGAAAAGTGGTCAGAAACGAGGGACTTGTCCATGTTGGGAAGCCTAGCATAAAAGTTCTCAGAACATTGTTAAAGTGTTCTTCGTATTTTATCTCTGTAATATTTAGGAAGGTGCACGCTCATGGAGTGAAGAAGGTGTTTGGCTGCCCAAAGCCAGGCAGTTGAAAACTGCCTGATATGGGTACTGGAAACAGAATGCAGTTTCTCCGCATGGACAGCACGCTCTTTCAACTGCCGAGCCATCTCTCCAGCCCCCAGAATATATATTTGAAAATTTTTAATAAGAAAATTGTCAGGCATGGTGGTGGTGCATACCCTGTGATCCCAGCACTCAGGAGGCAGAGGAAGGCAGGTCTCTGTGAGTTCGAAGCCAACCTGTTCTGCAGAGTGAGTTCTAGGACAACCAGGGCTACACAGAGAAACTCTGTCTCAAAATTAGACAAAACAAACAAACAAAAAAGAAAAAGAAAAAGAAAAAGAAAAAGAAAAACAAAAACAAAAACAAAAACAAAAAACAAAAAAAGAAGCACATGTTTAGTTAAATAAATTTATCTTTAAATATCACTATTAAATTGGTTCTCTGGCATCCCCACCTCTTTCTCCATTTACAAACGTGTGTGGTAGCCTTTGGCTACCCAGACATTCTAGTTAAAGCCCTCCTCCTCATTCTTACTTATCTTCACAAGTGGACAGGAAGCTTAATTCAGGAGAGAGCCTGTCTCCTACAGTCAGTCTCCTGAGAGACTTTTCTGGAACCTAGATAGTAAACAAATCTAGAATCAAAAGCACGGCATGCTGGGAGAGAAAAGGACAGGAGAGTTACTCAGCTGGGAGTCTGTCATCTGGCCACCATGGGAATGAGCGGTAACCAGATTGTCCCTAAATTTTCTCAACCATACAGGGGCATCATATCTCCTATCTGTTCTTCTGCACGGGCATAAAATCATCCGTGGTGATGCTTATCGTAACGGTAACTCTACAAGTACTAAAAACACGAGGTCGAAAGAGAAGCCTTAGCTTTGACGATAGAAGAGGACAAACAACAGGCGTCTTGGGAGCGATTCGTAGCCGTATTTAAAAACTAAAATCAGGACATATCTTTTGGCATATGATCTGACACATGGTTTGACCACATGACAGAATATTTGAATTAAGAAGAAGGGGGAAAAAAAAAAAGTCCTGAAAAAAAAAAAAATTCAGGACATGTGGTTGCCATGGCAATGAGGAGCCATAGGGAGGCCTTGGGCCATGAAACCATGAAAAGACAGGGTTGAGTTGGCAAGCAGGGGAAACTATTTTGCCAGCGATGTGCAGGACAGTTTGGAACCAACCAATGTGGAAGACCAAAAATCCATGCAGACAGAAATTGTCCTGATGTGAGGTGAGGTAGGAGGCATAATACCGAGTCACCCTCCCTTTAGAAAAGGCTTCTGCCCACTCTGGAAAATCCCAGATTCACATCAGTGTGTGGGACAGGATTCTGTGAGTGTGGACAGAGTCACCATGTCCCGATGAGCCTGGAATCTCCCCTCCTCGGTGTCCCTGGCACATTAAGTAAAAATCATTTCATCTCCAGACCAAAGGGGTCTCCCTGAAAGCAGCCTGGTAGAAACACCAGCCAGCCTCTATCGGGGACCCCAGCTGAATCTTGCTGGCCTGAGGTTGTCTCCTGCCTCCAATCTTGCTCCACGTAAATTAAAGCCACCCTGTCTAGCATGCTCAGAGGCATTTCCTGTTTTGTTTTGTTGGTTTTTTTTTTTTCATCCTCAGATCTCTTTGAAAACACAGTCCCAAAGTCCCGTGAGTTCTTTTGTTGACTTTCAGAACAGAAATGGTTTTTTGGTTTTGGTTTTGAAATGACCAGTCCAAAGGAAAGTACCGAAAATAAGTACACCAGGCCTGACGACTGGACTCAGAAGAAGCAGACCGATGAAAAGGTTAGTCATTTTTATAGGTGCACAGATTCTCATGTCAAATTAATAAACCCCATCCTTCTTACATGTTGATCATGGGACAGAACACAGCATTTCTCTTATCCCTGTTCAGCCCTTTAAGACCTCAAGACGTCTAAGTTCCATGCAGCGCCTATCACATGCTATTGAGTTGGCATGTTTGCAAATTGCATGCAGTGAGATTTTTCCATACCAACAGCCCTGTCTCGGATTCCCCAGCATCACGACCAAAGGAGTGCTGCTTGCACATTTTCTCCTCTTCTCATTGAGTTCGGTGTGGCAGCCTGCATTCCTCAGCACAGGCTCCAGTCGGCATGGTAACTAGTTAGCAGTTAGCCGCTGCACTTGCCTTCTGCCAGATTTCAATTTCTTCCTAAGAGTCCCTTTTGGGGGAAAGGGTGGGTGTTCGGATTGGGGGGTGGGGGTGCCGGTATAGGAAGTAGTGAAAAGAGGACGGAGCAAGAATTAATTGGGTTGGGCCAGGAGCGGGGGATGGGCCGAAGAATGACTTGAACGCGCTTTTTTAAAAGAGTTATCTGGTCCACCCAGGGCGTTGGTGCCAAATTACCAGGGCAGGGGAAAGAAGAAGAAGAAGAAAAAAAGTCCTAATTGGGGCAGAGACAAACAAAGCTTGTCCGCCTGGAATCCGCACTGTTGATAGTGCAGGTAGCTCAAGGCGGTGGGAGTGATTGCTGTTGACTTTGCGTAATTGCAGGGGAGGAGTGCAGGGAGCTGGGACAGGCGGGGCTCCACCCAGTGGGGTGGTAGACAGACACAGGCGAAACCTTGCAGGGGCTAAACAAACTGACTGACAGAGCTCCCGGCCTGTTATTAAAAATCTGGCAAAATGTTCATCTCTTGACAAAAATGTAGGGAGACTAGTAATGCATAGCTTTATCCCACGTTGGATTTTAAAACGGCGAATGCCAAGTTGTCTGTCAAAGTTAATAGGGCATTGCTGCTGCTTATGGAACAAAAAAAATTCTTATACATGTTATTCATTTATTCATTGCTAAAAAAAATCATGTATCTGCTAAAAATTTCATTTAGGAAGAAAGGTTCAGACGTGGTTAAACCTTGATTTTTTTTTTTTTAAACGCTGTGAAGACAAGCAACTTTTTCTCTTGTTTTGGCGGTAATCAAAGTCACACTTTCATTAAAATGGTAAATACTTCATTCTTTGACAATAGATTAAAACCTGTATCCACGATTACACTAAAGGACAATTAAACCTGCAATTATTGATTATATCTTTTTAACTTCTTTTGTATCAAGAAGTATGTTAAATGGTTAATTGACTGTTAAGTAGATAGCTCTGTGGTCATAGGAATTAATCAATATATTGACTTTGCTGGCTCACGTGTTGGTTTAACTGTTTCTCCTTTGCTCTCCAGGAAGCCTTTCTGGGTGCTTCTCTACGCCAAGTACCTCTTAGTCTAAGCTTTACACACATGTAAGAAACTGAGTGAACATGTGAATTATCCTGGTCTTTGTCAAATGTCAAATTTGTCTAGTGTGTGGTGTGTGTGTGTGTGTGTGGTGGGGGGGACTATTTTTTTTTCTTATTGCCTACATTCCAAAGCTTGTAATTACACAGAATTTAAAAAAAAAAATCCTGACCGGGTTTGGGGCGGCAGGGGGGGGGCACTTCAATCTTTCTAATATGTTTTATTGCCTAATCTGCTTAATGGAGCAATACTTTTTTTTTTTAATTCATTAGTTTAGAATAAATTTCTGTTAGTTTGGGGTGTTGAGAGTTTAGTTCAGTGCTTTGGTTCCCAAGCACAAGTTCAAAAACAAAACAAAATGTTAAATTATCCTCCAGAAAATTCCTGAAAGTTCCCTAAAAGATCTCACATTCTCTCTTCTACATCTGATTTTTTTTCCCCAGTAAATTCAGTAAGTTGATAAGGTAGATAGAGACACTTTGCTCCTGGGCCCTAATAAACAGTTTGGTTTGGTGCCCCCCCTCCTTACACCTCCCCTTACTTCTCAGGGCACCAATCAATCTACCGGCTCTTTGGAAAACAGAGACACCTGAAGCCTCCGCACTGGGGAAATACACAAACGTTCTTCAACTGCTGAGAAACAAACACGCAAATAGGAGATGGGCCGGCTGCCTGCTGCTCCTGTTTGTGCTCTGAGAGCTCATTATTTCAGCTGGGAAAGTCACTATAGGAATTAATAGCAGATATCTCCGCTGAAAATAAGTGTTTACCAGTTTAGGGGCTGGGGGTTTTTTGGCAAAGACCTGGCTTTTTGTCTGCCTGCCTCCATTTTTTTTTTTTTTTTTTTTTTTTTTTTTTTTTTTTTGGCTTGTGTATCCCTGAGGTGTGTAATTAAAGTAAGGGAATTTGCACATAGTACTTTGGGGCTTTAATGAATAGAAAACACAGGATATTCCAGCAATTTGGTGCCTAATGTCAGAGTGTGCATTCCCTGTGTGAGGTATCACAATAATAGGGCTCTGTGATAATAAAAGCGCCTGCGATCCCATGCAAAGAGAAAGAGAGGTGACAGCATTTGTTCCTAAATTCCAATACAAAATACATGAAAAAGAGCAATTTACATTTAAAACAGACAGACTTTGAACTTGAACATACTCTCAGAATTAACGGCTGTTAAATCAGCCCACTTTGCTGACTATTGAAATCCCTTCAGGACAAAGATCTTGGCTGCTGATATCAGGTTACATTACAAAATTGAATACACAATATCAAATGGCTCTAATCATAACCACCTCGGCCTTACTGTTGCAGCTCTGAACAGCTCAAAACCTACAAATGAACTTTTAAACCTCTGGAGCCTTGGCATGAAGGGTAAAAAGAGTAAGCAGCATTTACTAAGCACCTGTTATATGCCAAACGCATTTATTAAGCACCTGTTATATGCCAAACACATTTATTAAGCACCTGTTATATGCCAAATACTTTTGCGTGTCCGTCAAATTGAATATTTTTCAAGTAGAGGACTCTCTGGGCAAAAATAATAATCCTATGTTTTTGCCAGAAAATAATACAGTCATGGGGATATAGTTTACTGGTATAATGCTTGTCTAGAAGGTAGGAGGTCCTGAGTTCCATTTCCAGTGTAAAAAAAAAAAAAAAGTCAAATTAGTTAAATAATCTACCAAAGACCATATCACTAACTAACATAGTAGGTACACAGGGAACACTATGCAGTTGAAGTGACCACACAGGGATAGCCTGAGCCATTAGCTAGGCTCTATAGTAGTTCACCTACTACTCTGTCCCTCCCCCTCTTTCCTTTTTGGTTGCTTGGAGGTTTTGTTTCGTTTTTGTTTTTAGTTTTTGTATGTTTCTCTGTCTAGCCCTGACTGTCCTGGAATTCACTCTTTAGAACCAGGCTGGTCTCGTCGAACTCAGAGATCTTCCTGACTTTCCTTCCCGAGCCCCGGGACTAAATAAAGATGTGCAGCAACAAATCCAGCTTGTTGGTTTTTTGTTTTTGTTTTTGTTTTTGTTTTTGTTATTGTTTTTGTTTTTTAATATAGTCCAGATAGTTAATAGTCTCTCTAGCCCATGGTGTACTGAAACTCACTATGTTGCCCTCCAACTCACAGATGTTCTCCTGCCTCGGCCTCTTAATGCTAAAATTACAGGCACGAACAACCACTCCAGGTTCAATTTTCTTGTATAAAAGTTATTCCAAGAGAAATGAACATCTTTCCTCATCCCCAACCTGACCTTCTGTCGAGACACTGCATCCCAGGTCGATCCTGATCCTTCCTCCCTTACCCCTGAGTGCTGGGATTGCAAATTTGGGCCACCATGTTGGTTTATGTGATAGAAGATTGAACCCAATGCTTCATGCACAGCAGGCAAGCATTCTGTCAATTCCTTTTTATGGGTAACATTTACTTTAGTTTCTAGGACTGAGTCTAGAACCGAGGGCCTTGTGGCCGTGAGTATTCTGCAGCTCAGCTACATACTCACTTCCTTGAGTATAGTTTATATCCACTTTGAGAAACAAGCCAGGCCAGCCATGGAAATGATCTCTGGTAGAGTTCTAAGGGAAATAAATGGAGGCAGGAGGATCTCAAGTTCAAGGCCAGCCTGAACTACCGGTGTGAGGTTGGACAGAGTTAAGAGCCCTTGCTGGTTTTTGTTTTTTGTTTTTTGTTTTGTTTTGTTTTGTTTCAGAGGTTGAATTCCCATTACCTACTTATGGGTCTGACAATTGCCTATAACTCCAGCTTCAGGGGCTACGATACCTTCTCCTGGTCTCTACAGACACCAGGCATGCAAATGGTACATAGGCACACACTTAGGTAAAGCACTAATGCACATCAAACACATAAATACTTCTTTCAAAAGTCAGAAAGAGCAAAGGGTCTGGGAAAGATGCTGTGCCAAGCCTGAAGACCCACATAGTGGAAGGAGGGGTGTACACACACGCACAGTGTGTGAGCGAGTGTGCGTGTGTGTACATGTACACGTATACGTGTATGTGTATCAGATACTTTTCAAAACACCCAAAAATCTCCCTGTTGCACTTCCTGCGTTCCAGCGTTCCAGTTTCCTGAGCCATGAGAGAAGCAGTTTAACTTTAAAGCAAGGAAGATTCCAAGAGCTTTTAATTCAGAATAAGACGCAGATCTTCAACAGAAACATGGGACGGTGCTGTGACCACAGCCTGAGGCAGGAACACAGCCCCAGAATTAAGGCACTGACGTAGAAAGAGCAGGCTTCACCTTGCTAGGGCTCAGCTCTATCACATGTACACTGAAAGGCCAGTCCAGACTGATTAAAGGGCCTGCTTCTGATTCAAAAGTCCACACTTGGTTAATGACCAGAGAGCCAGCGATAGGAAGCTGACTTAATCCACAAATAGGAGAATTCCTGCAGGATAAGCTTTAGGTAAATACCCACCTTGTGGTCGACACACAAAAGCACTGGTCAGCCTAGGAGAGCCACAGTCCCCAGTGAAGTGATTGTCATGTTCCCACCACACCTTTCCCACAAGGACATTTCTTAACAGCATCCATGCACTAAATCCTTAGGTTGAATTGTTTTTCTCTCTAAAAGACTTTCCCTCCTGCTTTCTCCTTCCCTAGCTTTTCATCTTATCCTGGTCTCTTGGGGACACTGTCTTTACTCCAAAACCTCTGAAGAACCACTGAGAGTCACCCAGGTGTGCATGGGGGAAGGGTCGCCATCCTAGTGCACGGTAAGGAAGAAGAAAAAAATGCATGTGAGCTCTTCGAGGTGTGTGAGTGCCTGTGTGTGTGTGTGTCTTATTACCTTCATCATCGTTATTCAAGGCTAGCCTGAGCTACGGAGGGAGACTCTGTCTTAAATCAATGACAATAAAATAACAATTTACACTAAAATGTACTGGCAAGTGTTATTATTTTGTGTGATGTAAGTGAGGGTACATGAATCCGACATGTATAAGTCTGGGAATAACTGTTGGGAAATTGTTTTTCTCCTTCCACGGGTATCAAACTGAAGATGGCAGGTGCTTTTCTTTTCCCCCTGCTTGAACCATCTCCCCTGCCCAACAAGGAAGTATCTGGGGAGATTTATGAAGGACAAAGCTGTATATATTCTGATCCCACCAGGACTCACTGTCTCTACAGTGTGGGTCCTGACTCAGGGTCGGTACCCTCACCGGTCTCAAGAGCCCTGTTTTCTCTTTACTCTGCTCAGATTCTATGTTCCACCCGTGAGTACCTCTCTAAGCTCCTCCAATCCCTGGCTCTTCTCTCATTACACTGTGGTGCTGGCAAAAAGTACCTGTCACTCCTGGTTAAATTAGGTAGAACGATCTGCCCTTCCACAAGGTGCCTGCGAGAAGCCCAATTCTGCTGGCTGGCCTGGCGCTAAACGCATGCGTGGTACAGTTCCTACCAGTCTTGACACTGGCCACACTGTGTTTCAAAGCGAGGAGGTCAGAGGAAGAGCACCTTCCTATCAGACCTGAGCCCTACCCCGCTCCCATCCCCCGAGTTTGAGCCCCAGTGCCACGAAGTAACATACACTTTACTCACAAGAAAGAGTACAGGGAAGCTTTCCATCCTTGGTTTGTCGCCTTACTCCATCCCTCTTCTTCCTCCCCCTCCCCCGCCTCCTCCCCCCTCCCCCGCCTCTTCCCCCCTCCCCTCCTTCTCCTTCTCCTTCTTTTGGTTTTTTTTGTAGACAGGGTTTCTCTGTGTAGCCCTGGCTGTCCTGGAACTCACTCTGTAGACCAGGCTGGCCTCAAACTCAGAAATCCGCCTGCCTCTGCCTCCCTATCCCTCCTCGTTTTGCTCTCTTCAACAACTCCTGCATCCTTCCCTTGTCTCCTTAATATGCTGGCTTCTTATCATTCAGTTACTTTCCATTTCGTCCAAACACTGATGCGCCTTAAATCTCCAAATCTCACTCTCATACATCGGACTCACCAGTACCAGCATTAGTTCTTTATTAAACTTTGGATGGACAGTTAGGCTCCCAACCAAGCCAGGTCAGTCTTCCCATTCGGGCACTAAAGTCAAACCTCGCTCTCCTATTGCATCTGCTGGGCCATTGCTAAAACGCATCTTATTTCCTTCATTTAGAAATAAAGACAAGGCTTTGGAATGGCTCAGCAAGTAAAAGCATTTGTCACCATGGCCTAATGTCATGAATTTGACCCATGGAGCCCACAACAAAAAGAGAGAACTGACTCCTGAAACTTCGGTTTTATTGTTGTTTGTTGTTTATTTGTTTGGTTGATTTTGGTTTGTTTGTTTGTTTGTTTTTGTAGTAGGGTTTCTCAGTGTAGCCCTGGCTGTCCTGGAACTCACTCTTATAGAGTAGAGTAGGCTGACCTGAACTCAAGAGGTCCTCCTGGCTCTGCCTCCCAAGTGCTGGGACTAAAGGTATGTGCCAGCATAGTCTGGCTGAAATTTATTTTCTGAGTGGCACATATTTGCTGTGGCGTGTGTGTCTCTTGCCAACAAAATTCCTCAAAGAAGTTATGAATATATCTGATCTGTGATTATATTGTGGTTATAGATGCCTCCCATTCTCTCGAAGCACATACCTAATTCTTCCTACCTCCTTCCTATAAACATTCCAAGGACCTCACTTGACAACCTCATTGTTAGTCTTACTTAAACTGTTCTCTTGTTGTCTTTTGGGTGGTGTCTCTCCATCTCCTGGCCTCAGCCTGGAGTACCTGGAAGGATAGGGCTCAGACCTCTTCTTTCTCTCACTATACTGGATCATCAGAGAATCCTGTTAGTCACACGACATCTATCTATCTATCTATCTATCTATCTATCTATCTATCTATCTATCTATCTATCTATCTATCTAGTTATTTATTTAGGGTTTTTTTTTTTTGAGACAAGATCTCTCTGTGTAACCTTGGCCATTCTAGAATGCATAATGTAGACCAGACTGGCCTCAAACTCACAGTGAACCCTCTGCCTCTAGAGCACTGGAATTATTAAAGGTGTATGCTTCCCATATGTGGGAATTAAAGGTGTATGCTTCCCATATGTGGGAATTAAAGGTGTATGCTTCCCATATGTGGGAATTAAAGGTGTATGCTTCCCATATGTGGGAATTAAAGGCTTACCATCCCTGGTTAGTCACAAAGCTTTATTATCTCTTTCCTGTGGTCCAGGTTGACATCTCTCTTCTACATGGTTCTTACTCTGGGCTCCCACTGGGAAACCAGAAACTAGTCTCCCTATTCCTCCCTAGTTAGGCTAAGTGGGTTTCCTTCTTATCTTCCATAGGCCTGAGACCCTGCAATGCTCACTTTGGTTTCTGTCCTTATGTCCTTATCTTGATCCCTGACAACACTCCTAATACTGTCTACCTGCTGAACCTCAATTCTTTGTATGGGAGGTGGTAGGGGACAAAAACCAAACCAAACAACAACAAACAAACAAAACAAACCGGAAAAAGACAAGGACAGCTTTTGGCTGCTATATTCAGCCCCAGTGACACTGCCATGGACTGTCACTTGTCCCCCTGGTGAGAAAACAGAAGGCTCCATCTTGCACAGCCATTGCCTAAACAGGGCCTGATCTTTAGTATTGTAAACCAGATACCAACCCCCTTTACTTTTTTTCTCTCCCTCCCTCCCTCTCTCTCTCTCTCTCTCTCTCTCTCTCTCTCTCTCTCTCTCTCTGTGTGTGTGTGTGTGTGTGTGTGTGTGTCTGTGTCTGTGTGTGTGTGTGTGTGTGTGTTCACCCTGTGGGTGAACAAAATCCTAGAAGTCTGGAAGGAAAGCACAACTCCCTCTTTTTTAGAGGACACATGGGAAGCAAGCGCCAAGCTTCAGAGGCTGTGGCTGAGTGACTGTCCCACTTTGGCCAGAGTGATTTTCTTCCAAGGAAACATCTGAGCCAGTCACTCTTTTAAAACCACACATTGTTCTTAGAAGACCAAAATCCTCAACCTACTAGTTATACCAAGGTCTGGCTCCTTCAACCCCTGGCTTCAGTATGAGCCTTTGATACGATGGACCATACACTCCCATGCCTCCCAGCCTGCCCCTCTGCTCTCCAACTCTGAGGATTTATTCACTTATATGTGCCATAGTTTCCTCTTCAGTCCAAAAGGAATGAAGATAGTGCTTATCTTATAGGATGAAAATTAAGAGAGTCACCTGCCTTCCCAGGTGTCTGGCAACTACAAAGAACTCAATAAACATTATCTTTTATTATCTGCAACCTCCCTGAGCCAGACGTATCGGCTTTCTTTCCATCCCTTAAATAGGCTACAATCCGAGATCTTGCCGGTATGACTTCCAGACCAAACGCTTATCCTGTCTGAAGGATTCCCCTTATCTACTAAGCACCCCTGTCTCTTAGACCTAGGACTACTTTCTCTGACCCATAACCCTGCAATCGAAATTCTTCTTCCGGTCTGTACCTGGCTCAATGCCACTCTCCGTAGAGGTCATCTACATTAGATCCATTCACTCAGAGGAATGTAGGCCTGCAGGCACCCCACCCAGATTTGTTTAAATGAACACGTAGTAATTGTTGCTAGACCCAGCCTGGAGAGCCCTCAGCAAGATGCTGTCTTCTGAGGACAAAGCTAGGAGAAAGTGGCCTTGGGGGACTCTCTCTCGACTTCCCAGGGCTGACCAACCCCCTTCTGATTAACACATTCTTTCTTTGTATGTGCTAATGAGTTTGCCCAGGTTTCTAGGGCCCTAAGACAACTTTGTGCCCTATGCTCCATTTCAGTCCATTGTTTTTAGGGGTTGCTCGCCAAAGGCCTCTGGTTTCAATTCTTCCTGGTTTGGGGCTACTGGGGACGCCTACGGGTAGTGCCTTTGTATCTGTGTTGTTGACGTGCACCTGGACGGCGCTCTACCTGCCAGGGGAGACACCCTGGGGCTTTTAGATATTTACTCACTTTTAAACTCCACTTTGCACTCTAAACTTCTATTTCAGTCTGAGAGGCATCTGCACCTTGGCTTCTCCCAGGGCTGGTGGAGTCCTAACAAAGACCCAACAGGGATTTTTTGTTTTGTTTTGCTTTTAATATATTTTCTTTTTTTTATGTTTATGGCTTTTTTGCCTGTCTGTTTGTCTGTGCTCTGGGTGCATGAAGTGACCCAGGAAGCCAGAAGAAGGTGTCAGGTCTCCTGACACAGAAGTTACAGACAGCTATGAACTACCTTGTGGGTGCTGAGGATCCAGCCAGGTCCTCTAGAAGTGCTTTGCACCACTGGCCATCGCTCTAGTTGCCCCAAACATTCTTGTTTTACCTCTGACTAATGAGATACACAACACTGTCCTCACTGTGGCAGGGAGTATCATTCTACCTTACACAGACAATTCCAACTGGGTTCATGGATGAGAGTTATGAACACAGATAGCCTTGAACAGTAAAGTGAGATACCTTCGATATTTCCAGGTAAAGGTGACTCCATAGCTCCAATATTGTTCCACTCTCAAAGGCTGATGCTTTCAAAAGCTGGATGTCAACAAATAGAACTGGGCTACATCACACATCCTGAGCCCCTAGACGTCTGCAAAGCATTGCTCAGGGCTTTGGTGTTATTTCTGCAATGCAAAGACATAGTTTGGGCCAAAGATGTGTGGGGAAACACCACAGCTGAAGGTTACACTTAGCAGAGAGTAGCAGGAACACAAACTAAGGTTGAAGAAAGTCTCTCCCTGGGGTATTTCTTGTCCTTTATTTTTACCCAGATCCTAGACTTGTGGTGAATTCAGATAAGCTCTTGACCTTTCTGGGTGATTATCCAAAGTCAACCTTCCTGTGTCTGAGGGTCACCTGTAACTCATTAATCTCAGCCCAGTATTGTTTTGCAGGGATGTCTGTTCCATTTAAGATAGAAAACTCCTATGCAGATAACATGGTGGGTTAAGGCACTCACCTTTCATCCCTGGATGGCTGGGTTCTAACCGAACTCAATTCTGTATGTGTCAGGATTACATTTGATATACACTCTCTTCCCAGAAGCCATTTGTCTAAGGAACATGAATTCCTAAAAGGATGTTGCACACATCAGTATCCACTTCAGGGCCTATACAGGAAATAGAGGCCCAGAGGCCACAGGGTCAGGACAGGAGGAGAAGGGACTATTTAGGGAATCTTGCTGAATGCAGGTTTCAGAGGAGACTAATAGGTTTTGTTTTTTGTTTTTTGTTTTTGTTTTTTTTTCCACCATCGATGCTGCACGTGAGAGCAAGGCCACTATCACTGTTCAGTGGTGACAAACTGCTCTTTTTTTCAGAATCTTCCATGGTTATACTGTACTGTCGATTCGGGAGCAGCATTCTTGATTTCTTTCTTTTTTTTTTTTTCTTTAAGATGAGAGTTTCAGGTATTGGAGGCTGGCCTATGACTGGGGATGTCCTGAGAATGACCTTCAGCTTCTAAGCTTGCTGATTTCACTGTGTGACTGCTGGGAGTCTAGCTAAGAGCTTTGTTTGTGCTGGGCAAGCCCTGTACTAACTGAAATACAATGCAACAGGGTTTTTTTTGTTTGTTTTTGTTTTTTTTACAAATTTTATTTCATTTTTAAATTCAGTGTGTGTGTGTGTGTGTGTGTGTGTGTGTGTGTGTGTGTGTGTCTATGTAGGTGCGTGTATGTGAGCACAGATGACCAGAAAAGCCAAAGGCACAGGGCTACCTAGAGCTGAAGTTCCAGGAGACAATACTACTTACTAGAAACAGAACTAGGTCCTCTGCAAGAACACTGCATGGTTTTGTTTTTCTTTGGTGTTTTGAGACTGGTTTCTCTGTGTAGCCCTGACTGTCCTGGAATTCACTCTGTGGAAGAAATTGGCCCTCACTCACAAATATCTGTCTGCCTCTGCTTCCTGAGTTCTGGGATTAAAGGCGTGTACCATCGCTGTCTGGCTGCAGTATGTGCTCTTAGCTGAACCCTCTCTCCAGCCTCTTACTTTATTTATAATTTTATACTTCTGAACATTCTTTTATTTATTGTTTAATTTCATTCCCTCTTCCATCAGGAAATAAAAATGTACATCATCTGAGCAAGAATCTAAAATATGGATTCTAAAAGAAAGTGACAGCCAGGCTTTTGACCTGACCAGGCAGACATGTCATGGTAGCCTAGTGGATAGCACACTAGTTGTAGAGTCCAGCGGAGGGAAGATTCTGAGCCTTCTACTTGAGGCCTCAAACACTTCCAGTGTCTGCTTCAGTAGCTACAGAATTAGATAAGATGAGGTCATGTGGGCTGGAGACCTGGCTCAGCAGGTAAGAGCACCAACTGCTCTTCCAAAGGTCCTGAGTTCAAATCCCAGCAACCACATGGTGGCTCACAACCACCCATAATGAGATCTGACGTTCTCTTCTGGAGTACAGTGTACTTGCATATAATTAATAAATAAATCTTAAAAAAAAAAGATGAGGTCATGTAAAATACTTGAAACAGTGGCCAGCATGTTTCAGGGGCTCAAGAAATATGACCTCACGGGGCAGTGGTGATGCACGCCTTTAATCCCAGCACTTGGGAAGCAGAGGCAGGCGGATTTCTGAGTTCGAGGCCAGCCTGGTTTACAGAATGAGTTCCAAGACAGCCAGGGCTACACAGAGAAACCCTGTCTCGAAAAACCAAAAAAAAAAAAAAAAAAGGAAGAAAGGAAGAGGAAGATGACCTCTCTCTCTGATGTTTAATTTCAATACAATATAGAAACCAAATCTATAGAATCAGAAATCTGTGTCTACCTAACCCCGAAGAACACTTTGCTAGAGGGAGGCAGGGCAGTAACTTCCTACCCTTTCTCTTTGCTCAGCTGCCACATTGCCCTGCCCTGTTGCTTCTGAATCCCTACCAGCTACAGAACAAGAGAGACCTGAGTGAGGACAGTGTGGGGACACTCACCTCCTCTAATCATCTTCAAACAACTTCAGACAACAAGCGGACAGAGTTGCTTATTCTCAGGGTCAGCCAGGAAAACCAATGCACAGAGCCATTTCTCCTGTATAGGAGAAGTAGCCATATATATGAATGTATACACACACAGACACACACACAATCAGTGATCAGTGTCCATGCTTTCTGGACACACTGCCTGTCTCTTCACCATGTTCTTTGGATCTAAGGACCATTTACACAAGTCTTATAGCTCTGCCCCCAAGGAAGTGTAAGAGGATGTTTGCTTGGCAGTGAGGAAACAGAGATGAACCTAGATCTAAGCTTAACAGGAATACCTGGACCACAGGCATTGTGAAGCCGTGCAATGGGTGTCTTGCGCCTGCCAGCTTGCTTTTTATTTCTTTGTAACTTGAGACCCACAGGTAGCCTCTGATACCGTCCAGTTGGGAGGCCTGGGGTAGTTTGCATTTTCTCCCTAGCTGGAGCCCCAGAATGAATTGAAGGGAGACAGCGGCCAGGCGCCTGTTGAGTCTGGCCGCTGCGGCCTCCTTTACTTACTGGGACTGGTTTGTAGGAATGAAAGATATTTTCTTTTTCTTTAAAAGAAAAAAAAAAAAAAAGCATCGCTTGGGAGGCCGAAGCAGGTGGATCCCTGAGCCTGAGACCAACCTGGTCTACAGAGCAAGTTTCAGGCTACCTAGGATCCCACACAGGCAAACCCTGTCTGAAAAAGCTAAATGAATAAATAAAAGACAATAGAATTTAAGTTACATTTATTCATTTGTACGCATGGGGGCAGGATGTGGGGGTTGATCACTGTAGGGTGTGTTTTCTCCTTCCAGCACATGGGCTCTGAGGGTCGAAGTCGGGTCTTCAGGCTTTGACAAGGCCCGCTCTGAACGATCTTGTCAGTCCTGAGAGATTATTTCCTTTTTTTTTTTTAAGTTAGGGGTTTGTCTCATACTCATAGAGATCTGCCTGCTTTTGCTTCCCCAGGCAGAAGCTTAAAAGGCATGCACCACCACCCCCTGCTTTGTTTGTTTATTTTGGGGGTTTGTCTTGTTTTGTTTTTCAGGACAGGGACTCACTGTGTAGCCCTGGCTGTCCTAGAACTCACTCTGTAGACCAGGCTGGCCTTGAATTCTGAGATCCACCTGCCTCTGCCTCCCAGGGGTTGGGATTGAAGACGTGCGCCACAGCCCAACATTCTGCTTTTTGGTGTTGTTTGTTTGTTTGTTCTTGTTGATGATGTTTTTACTGTCTTATTTGTTTGTACCAGAATTTAAATAGCCCAGCCTAGCTCAGATACTTAAGCTCAGCTTAACTAGCCAAGGATAGCCTTGAATTTCTACTTTTTGTTTATGCCTCCTAAATGCTGGGATTCTAGGCATGCACTGCCATGACTGGCTGGTTTTTACAATTTTAAATAGTTCTCAGCCAGCCTGGTCTACAGAGCCATCTAGGGCTACACAGAAAAACACTGTTTTAAACACACACACACACACACACACACACACACTCAAGAAAGAAAATAAATCTTTCAAAAAATAATATGTTACTGTTTAATTTTTTGACCTCCTCCCCCATATTTAAAATTGTAGTAGAAATTCAAAAGAAAACTTTCATACTATGGAAAAATCACATGAAACTCACATTTCAATGTCCAGGAATAAAATTGTGAACATGTGTTCATTTAAATACTATTCATGCATCCAGAGTTGACTAGACAACAAGAGATCCTAAGCCACAAAGCCCTTTAAACAAACAAACAAACAAACAAACAAACAAACAGGAAAGGTGTCCCAACCTTCCTGTAATGCCCTTCCTTCAGTCAAAAGGAAAAGGAGAGTGCTCGCTTCGGCAGCACATATACTAAAATTGGAACGATACAGAGAAGATTAGCATGGCCCCCGCGCAAGGATGACACACAAATTCGTGAAGCGTTCCATATTTTTAAAGCTAGATACACTGTCAGGTCTTTTGGCATCCGGAGAAATGAGAAGATTGCTGTTCACTGCACAGTCCGCGGAGCCAAGGCAGAGGAAATTCTGGAGAAAGGCCTGAAGGTGCGGGAGTATGAGTTGCGGAAAAATAACTTCTCGGATACTGGAAACTTTGGTTTTGGAATTCAAGAACACATTGACCTGGGCATCAAATACGACCCAAGCATTGGGATCTACGGCCTGGACTTCTATGTGGTGCTGGGTAGGTCAGGGTTCAGCATCGCAGACAAGAAGCGCAGAACAGGCTGCATTGGGGCCAAACACAGAATCAGCAAGGAGGAGGCCATGCGCTGGTTCCAGCAGAAGTATGCTGGGATCATCCTTCCTGGAAAAATCAACTTGATCCAAAAAGCCAATATTTTCTCAGAAAAAAAAAAAGGAAAAGAAGAGATACTGATCGCCCTTGGTTTACCTTGAAGCTTCAGACCCCACAGTCCCAGTTATGTGTTTCAGGGCTTCCTCACATAGTTTGGTTGTAAACAAGATTGTTTCCTCGGTGGATGAAAAGAACCGGAACTGTAATAGAGAGGTTGCATCGCTAGTGTTTCTGAGACTGAACCTCCTGCAGTTCTGTTTCAACTTACTGTATGTTGTAGAGGTTGAGTTCTCTTTCCTAACGCTGCCTCCATCTTCTTCCCCAGCTTTTGAGACAGGGCTTCCTGCCTAGGCTGATCTTCTTGCTCCACCTCCATAATGCTAGGTAGCAGACAGGCACCACTCTGTGCAGCTCGGCCTCCATCTTTCCTGTCCCTTACCCTCAGTCCATAGGTCAGTCCCTTAGCTATCTATCTCACACCAAACTTGTGCAGTCATGTCTGAACTTGTCTTCCTACCTCCACATTCCTCCTTTCCCATCATTAAAATGACATCTCTAAAAAATATTAATTAAATTATATATATACTCATGCAGGGCCCCCTGCTGCCTACCTGTGGATCCTGTACCCCAAAATAGACAGTCTTGTCTGGCCTCAGTGGGAGAAGATGTGCCTAGTCCTGCAGTGATTTGAGGTGCTGTGAGGTGGGGGATTGGAGGAGTGGGGGATGGGGGTGGGGAAGGGGGATGGGGAATTGATGCTCAGAAGGGGACTTCCCCTTCAAAGGGAAATGGGGAGGACTTACTGGGAGGAGAGTGAAGGTTAATATTCGGTTGTAAAGTGAATAAATAATAATTTAAATTAATTTAATTTAAAAAGCCTACATAGTTGATTCTAATATTTAACTACATAGTTCTATGTCCTATCTCAAATTTTCGATCATCCATTGCTCAGAAAGCAAAATTTCAAGGATGTGTTTTTGTCCCACACTGCCTTGAGATGGGATCGGATGCTCTTCCCTGAGCTATGACATAAGTTCTCTGCTCTGCCATCTATTCCTTTGTTTTACTTTGCTCTCCTGCTTCAGGATTTAAACTTTCCCCACCATCATCCTTCAGTAATCAAATAATGCTCATTTTTAAAGTCTAGTTTCTTTTTTTGTTTGTTTTAGACAGGGTCTTATTTGGTCCAAGCAGTTTTTGAACTCTTTATCATTTTTATTATTAGTAGTAGTATTATTATTATTACTATCATTATCTTATTTTATATGTATACATGTTCTAGGCTAAAAGTGAATCCACACACTTCAAGCCAAGAAAAAAAAAATCCCTCACGGGTGTATATATGGAATTAATTAATTCCACTTGATTCTATATAGAGAGAAGTTGACATCTAGGAATAGATATCACACTTCACATTAAGCCTTCAGAATTTAATCAGCTCATAACAAAAAACCTGCACCTTTGATTAACATCTACTCCTGCAGTCCAACTCCTGCTTCTAAGAATTCACCTTCCTTCTCTCTTCTTTCTTTCTTTCTTTCTTTCTTTCTTTCTTTCTTTCTTTCTTTCTTTCTTTCTTTCTTTCTTTCTTTCTTTCTTCCTTCCTTCCTTCCTTCCTTCCTTCCTTCCTTCCTTCCTTTCTGTTACGAACAGGGTCTTCTGGAACTCAGTATCTAGCTTAGGATGATCCTGAGACCTTGAGGCCCCTCCCCCAGCTTTACCCCCTTAAAGCCAGGGCATCTGCCACCACATCCAGTGTAGCTCTAGAGATGGAACCCAGGGCTTCGCACATACTCTGTCAATTGAGCTACAGCCCCATCCCTGCTCCTACATTTTCTTTCTGTGTTTGCCCACTGAAGGACAGCTGGGCTGCATTTATACCTTGGCTACTGTGAGTGATGCTGATGTCTCTTGGAGCTCCTCTCCCATTTGCACTGAGTAGACAATTCAAAGTAGGATGGTTGGGTCATATGGCATTATTTTAAAGGTTTTAAATTGAAATAGGATCTTGCAACAGGTGTTGGTGGCACACACCTTGAATTCCAGCCCTCAGGAGGCAGAGGAAGGCAAATCTCTGAGTTCAAGTCCAGCCTAGTCTACAGAGCAAGTTCCAGGACAGCCAGGGAGGGCTGCCTGCCTTTGCCTCTGAAGTGCTATTGCTACAGGTGTGAGCCACCAGGTTTCGCTAGCCTTACTTTTCTGAGAAAGCCCAGGAGGATTTCCCATAATGACTGCAACAATTTTTGTGTTCCTGCTGTCAGCACACAAGCCCCCTTCCGCATTCTCGTTGGCTCTTCCCTCTCCTCTTTTCTAGAGTAGCCATCCTGACAGCGGTGAGGTGAGGACTCTCACAGCATTGACCTATCTTTTCTGATTAAGGATGCCAAACATCTTTTAACCTGTTGGATATTTGTACATCTTCTTGCAAAATATCTACTCAGAGCTAGCGAGATGGCTGAATGGGTAACGGTGCTTTCTACTAGGTCTGATCCAGACCAGATCCTACACAATAGTAAGGAACAAGGCTGAGTGTCTTCTAGCCTTCACATGTACACTGTAGTGCAAGCACAAACACACACAAACACATAAACACACACATTAATTAATTAAATGTAAAAAACAAATATTTAGTATTTTGATCCATTTCTCCATGGAGGTATTTAACACATAATAAATTCAATACCTAAAAATGAAACAACAAATACTTAGAACCAGGCCTGGGAATGGAGCTCAATGGTAGACATTCATCTGGCTATCCTAGGTGAGGCTGCAAGCCCAGCACTGAAAAGTGAAATAATTAATAAGATTAAATTTTAAAAACCATAAGACTCCAGTTATGTAATTTCCTAAAATTCTTCTAGTAAATTTTATTTTCAAGTAGTTTGTTTGATAGTATTCAAGTCACTGCATCTATTATTTCCCCAAAAGAAGAAAGACATAGTAAGGAAATATTCATTAGCAGTCAATGATGCTTAACCCAGGGCTTGGGAGCTCAGCAGGGGAGGAGAATGCCTGTCTACCAATTGCTGTGCTGGGCTCCGGCTCCAGCTCCGCAGAGACCAAGGAAGGGAAAAGGACTAGGGAGGGCATAAATGGCTTGCACTTGTGTGCATATTTTAGCTAGTGGGTTCTGCTTCAAATGTCATGCAGATGGGTTAGTCCCACCAAGCGAACATTGTTTCTGATAAGGCTGGAGATTAAAAACAAACAAGCCACACCCACAAAACTGAACAAATAGAAAACATTCAACTCCGTATTCCTCTTGGTCCAATAGTTTCACTTCTAGGAATTTATGGTTAAAAGAAAAGAAAAAAGATTACTCCCATCAAGGAAACACCAGTGTGTGTGAACTCTATGCATGATATGTCAGAAAGTGGAGACATGCTCCCCGTGGGGGTGTTTTCATGAGTGTAATTACAGCTTTGCAGGTATGAAGGCTATTCAAAACAATAGAGAAATATGTACTAGTTAACCATCCATGTGAAGGGCACCATAGCTCACGTGCAGAGGCCAGAGGACCATTTTGGGCAATCAGTTACATCATTCCACTGTGGAAATCTGGTCATCAAACTCAGGTTGTGGCGCTAGAAGACATTCTTCAAATATTGAAGTAATTTCAAATTATACTTCCCAACTAAGATTTTATGTCTCATATGTAGAGCCAAGGCAGGGCCCTTCTCTTTCTCCATTTCTGTACAAACTTTCAAAAGAAAAACGAATATTTTTCTTGCAACTTGGAACAGAACATTGGTGTCAGTTCAAAATATGTTCTTTACTTTCTACATGGAATCCAGATGGTCACTGTTGGGGGTGGGGGGTGGGGGTGTGCTAATGTATCTGTTTCATTTCATAATCCAGAAAGAAAAAAGGAAGCTTGCCTAGAATATTAAATATACTCTTAAGGCTATCTACACAATGGGGTCCAGGTGTATATAGAAGAGGAGACATCTTTAAAACAAGAGGCTATTTCCACACATTGGAGAGAGTACTTGGGATCTGACAGTGACATATGCACGATTCTCTGTCCAACATATTAAAACAGCTGTTTTCACAGCTGGGCAGTGTCAGCAGTAGGAGGCAGAGGCATGTGGATCTCTGTGAGTACAGGGCTAGCCTGGATTATAGAGTGACATTATAGACAGCCAGGTCTACACAAAGAAACCCTGTCTCAAAAAACAAACAAGTTTAAACTATCCCATACACGTTGTCCTGGAGGCATGGTTTTTGGCTTATCTACTATAAGCTGTCAAATAAGTTTACTCTTTGTGTTTAATGGCCAAGAAAGATATAATGCTTCATGTGGATAGCCTGGGTCATAGCTGTAACCTCAGCACTTGGGAGGCTGTAACAGGAGGATTGCTGTGAATCTGAGGCCAAGCTTAGCTAAGGCCTGTTTGAAAACAACAAACAAACAAACAAACAAAAGTGAGGGCTCCCTGATGCATCTCAGTAGGCAGAGTGCTTACCAACCAAGCAAAAAGCCATCTCAAGGATAGATCTCCAGCACTGAATGAAGCAGACAAAGACATGGCCTACAATTCTAGCTGAAGGATCATCCTCAGGCACTCAGTGAAACTGAAGTTAACCTGGGCTACACGAGACCCTGACTACAGCAATAGATATCGCAAAGCCAGGAAACCTGGACACTTGTCTGGGTTTGAGTCCCTAACACTGTAAAATAAGTAAGTGAATAAGTAAAGAAATAAAAAAGAATAAAAACCAGTAAACAGGAATTTACCTCCAGGAATCATAATTAACAAGGCAGTAGGGTTAAAGCTACCTATTATGGGAAAAAAGGGGTGGGGGTACTACCCTCCTTTTGGACTAAATGGGGCATGTGGGGAGAGTGCACACCCCAACACTCTCCCCCTTAAAATGAATGTCACTCAGATTACAAATTAAAGTAATAACCTACTGCACCCAGGTGGATAATTGTTCTCACAGTTGTACTTCTCATTTGGTGTTTATGGGAAGCACTTTAGAATTACTTAATATGGTTTTAATGGTGGTGGGAAAAGATGTCAGAATCCTCAAAGAAAGGGACAAAGGCAAAAGGAGCCCAGGAGCCACAGACACTGCATCGAGTGGCCCTGAGGTCCTCTGCAGGTGCATGCAGTGTGGCCGGAGGCTGGGGACCCCCCCTGCGCCAGCTGTGAGTCACTCCAGTGCCGTGCTTTTCAAAGGTGGTACAGAATGGGCCGTTTCCAATCGCCGTGTTTAAGCTATTTAAACAACCACATATACAGGACTCGCAGAAACCAGAGCAGGAAAGATCCACAAACACAACAAGCACTCACTAAAAGTATAAGGAGCAAGCCCAGGATGATGGTGCAGGGTTGTAATCCCAGCAGCTGGGAGGGGGAGGTTATAGAATGAGGCATCCAAGGTCATCTCCAGCTGTAGAGGAAGTTCCTCACCAGTGACCTTGCCTCAAAAACAGACTCAAAAAAAGTGAAAATAGTTACTTAATATACTCTAACATTAAGAAGGAGCCAGGAGTGGTGATGTGCGCACTTTTGTTGTTGTTGTTGTTGTTGTTTTGGTTTTTCGAGACAGGGTTTCTCTGTATAGCCCTGGCTGTCCTGGAACTCTCTCTGTAGACCAGGCTGGCCTCGAATTCAGAAATTCGCTTGCCTCTGCCTCCAGAGTGCTGGGATTAAAGGCGTGCGCCACCACGCCCCGCTGGTGTGCGCACCTTTAATCCCAGCGGCAGGAAGCAAAGGATCTCTGAGTTTGAGGCCAGCCTGGTCTACAGAGGTAGTTTTAGGACAGCCAGGGCTATACAGAGAATCCATGTCTCAAACAAACAAATAAACAAACACTTCCTCCCCTGAAAAAAGAAATAGCTGTGAGGGGTGGGGGGACCAACCCCTGAGCGTACCCATTTAATAGCCCAGCATTTTTGCAGCAGATATTGTATTGTAACTGTGAGCCAGACTGAACAAAGCTGGGAGATCTTTTGGTGAATAATAACCCGTCCCGGTCTCCACAGTGGGACTAAAGATGTCTCAGTGGTGAAGGACACCCCGTGCGTGGCTCTGAAGCCTTGTAGATATAGAGGACACATCTTCATTTCAATAGCTTACTCACTTAACCAAGACAGATTTAGCAAGATGCTGCTCTGAATCGCTCCCACACTTTGGAAGAGTGCACATCGTTTTCATCTTATCAACTCTAGGCGAGCTGTAGGCTGAGTCAGGTGCTCCTCAGTTGGTGTTTGGAGCTGGATCATCGCCTACGAACTGTCTTTCATCGGTTTTGTCTAACCTAAGATCAAGATTCCAAAAAGTTGTTTGTATATTTTGTTTTGGTTTTTTGTTTGGTTTTGGTTTTGTTTTGTTTTGTTTTGTCTGTTCACTGAGACAGGATCTCTCGATGTTGCCTGGGGAAGCCTCAAATTTCTGAGCTCACTTCTGATCTTCCCTCCGTCTAGAGAAGCATGAACTACAGGTATACTCCATTGGCTGATCTCCAAACATCCATTAAATTCATATTAATTAATTAATTGGTTCTAGGAATTATACTCTGGACCTCGTGCATGTTAGGCAATTAATATACTCTTCAACTACATGCCCAAACCCTTTTATTTTGACTTTTCGTTTTGAGACAAGAGCTCACTAAAGTTGTCCAATGTATCTTGAACATGCGCTGTATGCAGCTCAAACAGGCTCTGAACTGAAACACTCCTGCCTCAGTCTCTTGATTAGCTGCGGTCACACACCAGCATCAAGAGGCCGATGTAGTAGGCAGTTTTAAAAAATAAATGATTCTGAGTTCAAGGTCAGCCTGGTTTACAGAGCTAGTTCTAAGACAGCCAGGACTATACAGAGAAACCCTGTCTCGAAAAACCTAAATAAATAAATAAACACACTTTCAGAATTACACATTCTAGGCCAGTCCTCTGATTTAAAAAAAAAAAATCACTGTATGTGTGGGAGAGATGTGTACATGCTATGGTATGTGTATGGACATCAGAGGAGTTCTCTTCATCTACCATGTAAGTTCTAGGATTTAAACTCAGATTATCATGCTTGGCAGCAAGCACCCTTACCTACTGAGCCATTTCACAGATCCAAGACTCCTTTTGAACCTCAAATGCCATCCATTTTGGCATCCAGGCTATTTTGCAGTTGCCTAATTAACTATTTCCTGTGAATGTCTAGTGAAGGTAGGGCAAATTATAGACTCCCTTTTCAGAACTGTATATGTGAACACTCGTGCGGTCTTTATGGAGAGAAGAGAATGCAGAGGAACTCCACAAAAACACTCAGAAAATTTCATGGGTGGACGCTGATGCGGTTCTCACTGAGCGCTCCCCAAATCTTCATTTCTCTGCCTGTCTACGCTGTGTTCAGCCAATTGGATAGGTCTCTCAGGTGTATTATATATTCCTCTGTCTATACTCCTGATTTCTTCCTAAGTCTCCTCTCTATGCTCCACAGTCCTCACAGTTTATTGGTTCATATCCATTAAGGCCCAACAAAAGCATCCCTTCTTCCTGGGGGTCTTCCCTGAGTTTGGCAGTGTCGCCCTCTAGGACAACACTTGCCACTTGGTGCTGACATCTTTGGTATCATCCTATTTTGTGGCTAACTTCTTTCCATGGATGTTTCAAGACAGTTTTCAGTTTTCAGGGACTGTCTTTAGCCCTTTGAGAATCATTCTTTATCCTTCTCCACTCTGCCCCGGTCTTGGTAGATTCTGGTCTTTGAGAACTAGGTTCCCTTGTTCTCAAACCACATGCAAGGGTATCAGAGTATGGGAGAAAAGCAATGCAGTTCGTTCATCTCTGTGTTGGCCAGGATGCACAGGGTCAGCCTTTGTGTATAGTACAGCCACTGACCCTGTCTGCCATGTGGCTTTTTGTTACATGTAGCCCAGCTACAACTAGTTAGTCATGACTCACCTTGACCTCTACTTCTTCTTCCCTTAACTTCTTCAGGGATTTTAGATTGTGTGTGCATGTGCATGTGTGTCTGTGCGTATGTGTTTGTGTGTGTTTGTGTGTGTGTAATTGTCTCCCCAGTGTCCATGATCCCTCATATTTCCTCATCCTCTATGCCCTCCCTTATCCTTGCCAACACACTTATAAGTAGTCCCTTCGTTAAACTCTCCTTAATTACCGTTCTGGAGAGCACCACCTAGTCCTTGCCAGGATCCTGGCTGATAGAGGCAGCAGCTATAGTGTTGCTTCTGTGTATTCTCTCTTTGTAGCCCCCACAATGTCTGGCTCACTGTGGGTGCTTGTAGAGGCAGGGAATAAACCAAGAGTGAGCATGGGTACCTGAATTAACATTTTATAATTAACAGGAGTGGCGCTTTTTTATGCATTCAATTAATAAGATTTACCTTACTCGGAGTGATGGTGAATGCCTGTAATTCCAGCACTAAGGAGGTATGTAAGAGATGGGGGTTCAAGGCCAGCCTGGGCTACATCATGAAACCCTATCTTAAAACAAAACAAAATAAAAGCAAAATGAAAAAGAAATAAGTAAAGCATTCATCTCACTGGTACTTTCACATAACCAGGTATGGTACCGATCATTTCTCTATTCCTACAGATTCCAACCATAGGACTAACTGACCTCCCTTATAAAAGCTCATACATCTAAATACATTTATTTTTCTCTCTCTCTTTTATTAGTTATTTTCTTAATTTACATTTCAAATGCTATCCCAAAAGTTTCCTATATGCTCCCCCAGCCCTGCTCCCCTACCCACCCACTCCCACTTCTTGGCCCTGGCATTCCCCTGTACTGAGGCATATAAAGGCATATAAAGTACTGAGGCATATAAAGTTTACAAGACTAAGGGGCCTCTTTTTCCCAACGATGGCTGACTAGGCCATCTTCTGCTACATATGCAGCTAGAGACACGAGCTCTGGGGGTACAGGTTAGTTCGTATTGTTGTTACACCTATAGGGTTGCAGACCCCTTCAGCTCCTTGGGTACTTTCTCTAGCTCCTCCATTGGGGGCCCTGTGTTTCATCCAATAGATGACAATGAGCATCCACTTCTGTATTTGTCAGGCACTGGAATAACCTCGCAGGAGACAGCTATATCAGGGTCCTTTCAGCAAAATCTTGCTGGCGTATGCAATAGTGTCTGGGTTTGGGATGGATCCCCGGGTGGGGCAGTCTCTGGATAGTCCATCCTTTCATCCAAACTTTGTCTCTGTAACTCCTTCCATGGGTGTTTTTTCCTTATTCTAAGAAGGAATGAAGTATCCACACTTTGGTCTTCATTCTTCTTGATTAGCCAGAAGCTGGAAAGAACCCAGATGTCCCTCAACAGAGGAATGGATACAGAAAATGTGGTACATTTACACAATGGAGTTCTACTCAGCTATTAAAAACAATGAATTTATGAAATTCTTAGACAAATGGATGGATCTGGAGGATATCATCCTGAGTGAGGTAACCCAATCACAAAAGAAGTCACTTGATATGCACTCACTGATAAGTGGATATTAGCCCAGAAACCTATAATATCCAAGATACAATTTGCAAAACACACAAAAAAATACATTTATTCTTTTGGGTAAACTCAGGCGATTGGGTTTGTTGAACTGAATCTCTCTCTCTCTCTCTCTCTCTCTCTCTCTCTCTCTCTCTCTCTCTCTCTCTCTCTCTCTCCCTCTCTCTTTCTCTCTCTCGTTGCTTTTTAAAGGACTTACTATGCTGATGACCCCGGCACAGTGTATGTGCCTTTCCTTATTCCCAGTTCTTTCTTTAGATGTGGTTTTGCATCTTTCAATTGGATTGATAAAAATTAAACGAATCTGTAAATAGGCAAGTGTTGGAGATTTCTTTGCAGCTGTATTTACCTCCCATCCCACTGTCCTTTCCAAGGTACTACCTGACATATGTCTATCACATGTGGGTGGTGTCCAGTATGTGTTAACTCCGGGTGCGTGGTGGAGAAACACAATTGTACTCGGGAAAAAGTTGAGCACTTCTTGCAAGGCCACTCAGATACCTTCTTTTCCCTGTAGGCTGCTGTAACCTACACCCAGGCTCTCCTACTGCATCTTCTTGAAATAGAGTAGTCTAGGACTGTGAAGGACATGCCCCGGAAAGCCTTGAATGCTTGCTTGAACCACACTGCTCTCTGATGTTCATCCTTTTAGCGTTTGCTGTTCACCAAGATTAATGCTGAAGTCTGTGAGTGATCAGGAATTACTCTTGAAGAAGAGTACTCTTTAGAAGTTACCAGTCAGGGGTTGGAGAGATGGCTCAGTGGTTAAGGACACTGACTATTCTTCCAGAGGTCCTGAGTTCAAATCCCAGCAACCACATGGTAGCTCACAACCATCTGTAATGGGGTTGGATGCCCTCTTTTGCTGTATCTGAAGACAGTCACAGCGTACTCACATACATAAAATAAATAAATATATTTTTTTAAAATGTTACTAGTCAATGAGAAACAGCAGCAGGTAGTTTATAGTGGGAAAGGCAGCATCCTGTTCTCTAAACTCCAAGCAACAGTGTTTGTAGCCACCAGATTGAGAGTTAGAAGCGTTAACGTTGAGGGGTTGAAAAAAAGGAGAATGTAGTTCAGCCAAATGGAGCATCATTTGAATCATCCTGTAATTAAACCTGTCAGACAGACTTCAGCATCTATTTTTCTTTACCTACAACTTCAAAGAGAAAGGGAAAAAAGCACATTGAACCAATTCTAAAATTTTAATTTATTAAACAGATGTGGCTGGAGAGAGACCTTGGTCAGTAAAGTGCCTTTTGTACAAGCGTGAAGAGATCCAAACCTCACATAAGAAACAATTGATCTGACAAGTTCTGGCCAGTGAGAAATGTTTTTCTAAAAAAAAATGTTTTTAAAGGTGGATAGTACCTGAAGCATGACACACAAGAGTGACCTTCAGCTTCTACATGCACACATGCAAGTGCACCTCCAGGAAACACACACACACACATAATAGACACACACACATACACACACACAATAGACACACACACATACACACACATACACACACACATACATACACACACACATACACACACATACACACACATACACACACACACACACACAAAGAATAAATGGTTTAAGCTGGACGTGGTGGTGCATGCCTCTAATCCCAGCACTTGGGAGGCAGAGGCAAGCGGATTTCTGAGTTCGAGGCCAGCCTGGTCTACAAAGTGAGTTCCAGGACAGCCAGGGCTATAAAGAGAAACCCTGTCTCAAAAAACCAAAAGAAAACAAAAAGAAGCATAAATAGTTTATTATTAATTAGTGGCAAAGAGCTGCACACCACTGTCATCAGGTGATGTGGGCAGCATTGCATCTACTTCTACCCAGGATGAAATTGTGGGGTAGAGTTAGGTGGGTTTTCTGAAGGTAAATAGAACAAGCACCATAAAATGGAGAGGAGTTTAATTTGCTCTAGTTTCTGACCTTTATTGAATTTTGACTATATTTGGAGTTCAGATTGTCCTAGCATGCCCACCCTCTAGAGATAAGGAGTAAATAATCAAATGACCCAAATAAAATTTAGTCCCAGAAGCAAGGGTGTGGAGGTGCCAAGCAGTAGACACATCAACAAGGGAGCTGCAAGCTCAACCCCCTTTGTTCTTGAGGAGGGAGGCTGCCCTCCCTACCTCCATTCTACTTTACAATCCAACAAATGGCAACGAGGATGAAAAACAATCTGAAACCACTTCTTCATGACAAGTAAAGTGGTTTGAAAAGACAAGCAAAACAGATAAAGAAACATTTTACCAACCGAGCAACCGCAAGCAGCTCAGGTTCACGGAAGAAACGGGGAAGTGTGGGCACAATTTCGAAGCCCCGAGGAAGTCTTTGAGTTGAGTAATTGAATTAGAGACAGCCAGCACAGTTTTATGAAAGCAATACCGTGTGTACCTTACTACTTGGAGTGCTTTAGAGGGCATTACTGTCTTAGGAAGAAAATGGGGCACAATGGATTTCATATCATTGTTAAAAAGCCATTGGATGCTTTAACAATGAAGATTGTTGGCCGAAACCACATCTATTGTGTAAGGTAAAATAGCTTGTTGGATTAAAAAATTGTTCAAAACCTGAAAAAAGTGAGTGAATGTTAATGGTAATTTTTTTTTAAAGAGTGGTTATCAGTAAGGGTGAAATAATAGCTTTGAAAGCAAATGACTCAAATTGGAAAAATACGCACAACTCAACCTCATTACATTGGACTATTATGGTTTCTGCTCTAACACCACATACTAAAGTTCCAGGTATTGTGAAGCCTCTTATGTTTACTGTCTTATAATAACCTGCTTTTCTGAAGAAAAGATGGAAAGAAAGGGGAATGTTTAACAGAATACCCCTCAGTGTGTCGGCTGGGATTACTGACACACAAAGACTTGGTTTGCCTTTTCTTTCTTTTCTTTTCTTTTTTTTTCAATTCAGCTATCACAAAATTACACATACATGTTTTCATTTATCTATAAAGATATAGCATAACCAGAGGCTGATGAGGTGGCTCAGCAGGCAAAGGTGCTTGTTGCCCAGCCTATGACCTGAGTTTGACCACCAGGATCTATAGGAGGGAAGGCAAAGAACTGACTCCTGTAAGTTTTCCTCTGACCTACACACAGATATGGTACAGCACAAACACACAAATAAACATGCATAAATACACACACACACGTATACATACATGCATGCATGCATGCATACACACACATACATACATACATACATACATACATACATACATACATACATACGTACATACATACGGCTGGAGAGATTGCTTATCACTGAAATATATAAGCACTGCTCTTGCAGTGGTCCCAAGTTCAATTCCTAATGTCCATGTTAGGCAGCTCACAACCACCTGTAACTTCAATCTGGTGCCTGCCTCTGAGGATATCTGACATGCTCATACCCACAGCCAACACATAACTAAAAATAATAGTAAAAATAAGTATGTTTAAAGAAATCCATGTAATTTTTAAGACTTAGGATAGCATAATCAATAAGCACACAATAAGCAGTACTCTCTTACCCATATTACCATTTCACTATCTATAAAAACTCAACTTTTGACAAATCACTAACACGTTCTATGTCTGCAGACATATACGTAAATTTATGTTGCTAATGGACCTGTGTCATCGTGGTCTGTCACAAAGATTCTGTGTATAGTATTAGTTCTTATCTGAAACTTTATACCAGTGAGAATAACCACGTTTTTAATGTGTTCAAAATAAAATGTGAGATTTTCCAAATTAATTTTTCCTACCTCATACATAGTATTTTTAGTGAATTTTGAGCATGGTATGATAAAGACTGACTTGATGACAAGGCAGGATGTATTTTCTTCAGTCTTTCCTAAGCAATTTTGTGTTTTTGCTTTTCTACACAAGCTCTTACTATGTATTGCTGGCTGGTCTGGAACTTGGTATGTAAAACAGGTTGGCCTTGAACTCAGAGGTCCACTGCTACTGCCTCTCCAGGGCTGGAATTAAAGGCGATCATTACCATGTCTGGCTTTTTTCCTTAGGAACCATTTTATTAAATTACATGTATGTATTTATTTAATGTGTGTGTGGTGTGTGTGTGTGTGTGTGTGTGTGTGTGTGTGTGTGTGTGTGTGTGTGTGTGTATGTGTGCATATGGTCAGGCTCTAGGCCAACCACCTTTATCCATTGAGCCAACTCTTGGAGACCCTGGATTTTTGTTCATTTGGTTTCTGTTGTTATTGTTACTTATTTGAATGTTACTTGTTTTGTTGTTTTATTTTTAGACAAAGTCTTTTTATGTATCTCTGGCTGTCTAGAGCTCCCTACAGAAACCAAACTAGCATTTAACTAATCAACCCCTCAAGTGCTGGCGTTAAAGGCATGCACAGCCACACCTGGTCACATGCCCATGTCTTTACATAAAAAGGCTTGCATTTTTAATCTATTAATGACAACTGTTATCTTGATACTAAGAAACTTTAAAGTTCATTTGACTATAATAAGTCCTATTCAGCAACCTAAATCTTTTTAAGAATAAATTGAGCAAAGAATTTTTCTTCCTTCCTTCCTTCTTCCTTCTTCCTTCTTCCTTCTTCCTTCTTCCTTCTTCCTTCCTTCCTTCCTTCCTTCCTTCCTTCCTTCCTTCCTTCCTTCCTTCTTTCTTTCTTTCTTTCTTTCTTTCTTTCTTTCTTTCAAGACAGGGTTTCTTTACGTAGCCTTGGCATTCTTAGGACTCACTCTCTAGACCAGGTTGGCTTCAAACTCACAGAGACCCGCCTGCCTCTGCTTCCTGAATGCCTGATCTGAAGGCATGAGTCACCACCATCTGATTGCATAAATATATCTTACTGAATATTTTTTCTGGTAAATATATTCTGATATTTGTTTCAGGAGAAGTGAACTCATTAAACATGTATATTAAAGAGTGGACTTCAATGGCAGAGGAAAGAAGATTTTAAAATTTTCAATTTTTCTTCTGCTTCCCTGGAACATTGAGTTTGAGAATGAAACCAGAAATAAAAGGCATAAATGAAAATGAACCACACATCTTACTGCTTGTCATGGTGTACTCAGGCTACTGTAACAAAATACTACAAACTAGGTGGCTTAAAAACAACAGAAAGTCCCTTCTTATCACTTTAGATACTGGACAGTCTAAGCTCGAGGCAGCTGCTGTGCAGTAGGGGCTGCTCCTGGCCTGAGTCTGACTGTATGCACACAGGCTGCAGAGAAAAGACGCCAAAGCCTCTTTGCTATGTTGTTACAGTCACTGATTTCACCCCTGAGAGTTATGCCTTCATGATGTGGTCACCTCCCAAAGGCCCCAAATCACAATACCAACTTCTTAGGGGCTATGATTTCAGTATCTATATTTTACGGGGAAATACAAACAATCAGGCCATAGCATTCCACAGTGAGATTCATAACTTTTTAGTATACACAAGTTCACTACAGCTCAATAGTTCTGAAGTCTTTTCTGCATTGCTTTTTGTTTTCTTTCAGACAGGGTTTCTCTGCATAGTTCTGGCTGTCCTGGAACTCACAGTATAGACCAGGCTGGCCTCGAACTCATATATATATATATATATGATAGAATGATCATCTTTGTCTTAAAGCTTTCTTCTTTGAGCCCCTGGAACAGAGGCAGAGGTAGGCAGATCTCTGTGAGTTTGAGGCCAGCCTAGTCTATAGAGAGAGTTCCAGCACAGCCAGGGCTACACAAAACCTCATCTCAAAAAAACAAACAAACAAACAAAACAAAGAAACAAAAAAAGAAAGAAAGGAAGGAAGGAAGGAAGGAAGGAAGGAAGGAAGGAAGGAAGGAAGGAAGGAAGGAAGGAAAATAAATACACAAAGATTTAATAAAACTATTTTTAAAAGAAAACTTACATATTTTAATGTGTTGGTTATATGATCTCAAACATGAAACATGAAGAAATTTGAAAATAAATGAATGAGGAAAGGTTTTTTTTAATCTGAATTAGTGATACTATTTATATATTAGTTATAATTTCATTTTTACAGTGCTAGTAATATTTTATCTGTCATCTCTTTCCCATCATCAGGATTGTCTGCCATTACCCTCCTGTCAGTTCGGTCGGGTAGTTCTCTGATGTAGAGAGCTTTCCTCTGCATTCCAGGCTTCGAAGCCTGTAGATGACAGTTGTGGCAACCAAAACTGTCCCCAGACACTGACAAATGTTCCCCTGGGAGGCAAAATCACAGCCTCCCACCCCGACCCCAGTTGAGAAACAGTGTTCTACATACATTAAGTTACTGCTATCCAAATATTTTGATTATGTTTTTAACTATTACCTACTACTCTGGCTGCATTACTCACGCCATGATTCACATTGACCACAATGATTAAAGAAATGACACATTCACTCTGGCACTCGGGCCCTTACTACCAGCCTCTTACATAAAGTCGGGGAATATTCAGGGAAGAAATTCCTATAATTAGAAAAATAAATAAATAAAAGATTACATGAAAAGAGTATAGATTTTGATTGTTGTAGACCGGGATCAAATTACATTCATTTGTTTGAAGTGAACCAAATGACTCAAAGATAGCAGCTATTATATGCCCTGCTACAACCAAGCAGACACTAACACACGGGTTCAGACAAGGAGACGCTTCCTGTGCGTGTGACACACTGACCAGCCATGCTCTCTTCCTTTCCTTGTCACTAATCAATTTTTCTTAGTGGCTTAAAATAAAAATCTAAAAATACCTATTCAGTGGCTCTCACAGCCAAAATATATTATTGTGAAGATAATGTTAAACATTTCACGGCTATTTTTCCTTAAACAAGATTACTTAAAGCAGTCATATTGTATATGATGAATCATGTAGTGTCTGTTTTACCATTCCTCTAGAACGTCGTGATATTTACCTCAACACTATGAGGGCTAGTAGATGTAGATAGTCTTTTGTTTCCTCTAAATGTCTCAGCCCATGTGGGATAATTAAATACAACCCATAAGCAACATTAAGTTTTTAGAGGACCCACAGCTTTAAATGCGTGGCTTTGATTTGTACTATAACCTCCATTTTTTTTCCTTTTAAAATTTGGAAGACAAAATGTGACTTTTCCAACTTACTTAATTTAAAATCACCCCTAAACACAGGGAAAGAAGCCACTGTAGTGGATGCTGGGGCTGGAGTTGCCTTCATCCCAGCATGCCCCACCACTGTTCTCTGGATGGCAATCACAGGACCCAGACATCAAGCTGGGGAAGAGATTCTTCCAAGCTTCAGCATCTGGCTCTTTGGCAAACTGAACAGGCAGTTGCCCTGGTGGCTTTAGAGTTGCCTCTGGGTCTGTCACAGGGTATGGCTGCTGACGCAGGATCTGGATTCTTGTCTCCGTTTTCATTTCACCATCTTTTTTGGATACCTTTTGGGCATCAGAAGCCTGGTGGTTCTTTCCACCGTTCCTGCTGCACTGTAGTAAGTATCCCTTTGCACTGCTTACATCCCTGACAGAAGTACAAAAACAGGCAAGCATCCTGGCACCAGCACGCAGAGCTTTCTAGTTAATACACCACCCGCAACGAGAATCATAAATTAATGTTCTAGTCTCAGTCCTGAATATTTTAAGGCTGTGTTGTTACCATCTTTACTTCCAGTAGATGTCTTTGCCAGTTAAATTTGATAAACTGGTATTTATAATATGAATATCTGCCTAAATCAAGGAAATTTTCCTCTTGCTTTCTGATGATTGTGCAGTCTAAGCTGTTAAGGTGGTGTAAGACCATATGGGCTCAGTAAAGGGGTCCATGGGCAGCCACAAGTGTAACTCTTGGAAAAAGCATGAACCAAGTCTAGAACCAAGGAGCTCTCAAACCCTCTTGACTATGAAGGAAACTTAAGGCTAAAATTAGAATGTAAATAATGAAGGTTGGGTTGTTATTGTTGGTGGTGGTTTTGTTTTTGTTTGTTTGGGTTTTTTGTTGTTGTTTTGGATGCTTCCAGAACAGACAAACAAAACCCCCTCAGCCTTCTGAATAATTTGCATAACGAGTATTAATCAATGACTCCTCTGCAGCCCACAGACTGTGCTTGGGCGCTGTGACCAAAAGACAATGCAGCTACCGGTGAGGACACGACTCAAGCTCGAGGGGGTGCAGGACTATAGGCCAGCATGATTGCTCTACACAGGAAAGTATTTAATCCCCGCCCCCCAGACTTCACAAGGAAAAAAAGCATTATAACATTGGCCACTTCTACAGAGACTTTACTTAAATCTGTCACTTGATCACCATATTCAATAGCTCCAACCTGTGAAACAATAATCGTCCTCATATCTGTTTTATAGACAAGAAGCAAAGGAAACAGAAAGGGGAAGGATCTTGATAAGAAAAACTATGTCTGAATACAAGTTGGTTGTTACATAGGAAATCCTAAATGTAAAAGGAAATAAGACTTATCAGTTTCCAAAATTGCCAAGTAGTTGACGCTAAAGCAAACAAGTAAATATGTAATGACCATTTCTAACTGAGACGGGGAATTTTAGAAAATCACAGTTGTTATTATTTCGAATACTTTTTTTCCCATTCCTTTTAGAAATAAGACTATAATGGCAGTACAGACATATATCAGATCCATAATGGCCTAAAAGAACACACAGTTAAATCTAAGATTTGTTTTTAGTACTAACCAAACCAAACCAAACCAAACCAAACCAAACCAAACCACACCAACCAATCAAAGAACTAGTCAAAGAGCCAAACAAAAACAAAAGATCTAACAACAACAGAAACCTTTTGCTCAGAAGCACACAGTCTCTCTGAACGCATACATATTCTTCCCCTGACTTCAGTTCTTAAAACACATCAAATTTGCAGAGTAAAAGTCGGGTACTTTCCTGAATTTCTGTTATCAACCTTCTCAGCTTCCCCTGGGAATCCTGCTGTGAGGGAACAGTATGGGTCCTTATAACCTTAAACAACATGTAAACCTTATTGTTTCATCTAGAAGAAAAGAGATAATATAACATTTTAGATCAAATATGTATTATGACAACTGCTTTTTTGCAACAACAAAACAAAACAAAACAAAACAAAATAACAGTTTCCCTGACCTGAGCCTGATAATGTCTGCAGACTTTATTAATTCTTGAAATAGGGGTTAGTGCTGGCAAGCACAGGGCTCTGGGTTCAGTTCCTAGCAGTGAAAAAAAATTAAGAAGTGATTCCTGACAGTTACCTAATACACAGGCTCCAGTTACACCTGATGAAGAAATGGGTAAATGTGAATCCATGTTGTAACCCACTTTTAATATACGTTACGTGTGTGTGTGTGTGTGTGTGCGCGCGCGCGCGCGCGTGCGCGTGTGTGTAGGCACGAGCTTTGGGGACTTTTGGATTGATAATCATGATATTTAGATACATCAGAGACTTCAGTGGAAATTGTTACATATGAAAACTAAATATATCCAATCAACCAAGTGTGAATAAATTTGTTACTGAACCAAGGACTCAGTCACATGTAAAGACTTTATGGAGGGTTGGCAAGGCAGGGCAGAGGGTAAAGATGCCTGCTGCCAAGCCTGTCAACCCACGTGGCAGAAGCAGAGATCTAACTCCCATAAAGTGGCCCCCTGACCTACATACATGGCACATGTGTGCCTATATAAAAATACCACACACACACACACACACACATACACACACACACACACACACACACACAATTTTGTAAAAATAAATGTTGTGGCATCATGTGTAATGCTTGTATGTGATCCCGGTACTAGGGAGGCTAAGGAGAATGGTTGTGAATTCAAGGCCAACCTGGGATACATAGAAAAACTCTTTATCTCACAAAACCAAGAAAGAAGAAGAAAGGAATACAGAAAAAGAAAGGACTGTGTAGCCTAGTGCTAAGTGTTTGGGACATCATTCGGAGTCTACCATTGACCAAAGTTATGTCCACACAGCTCCAACTACCAAAACATTTAAACATACTTCTTAATTCTTGAGTGTAATGGGATGGACCATGTGATTTATCATAGAAAAAAAGTCATGTCCACAGACTGTCTCTTTGTAAGGGACACTTACATCCAGGCCTTTGCTACTTCCGTTTTGTTGTTAAAACACAGGTACAACTAAGGCCCAATGTCCTGTCCACACTAAACATCCCCAGACCAGCCTCTTTCTTCTGCACTTCTCTGGCCTGTTTTGTGCATCAACACAAGAGAGCAGACTCAAAAGGAAGCTGCTTTTCTAAGACTTATCCAAAATACATCATCTATACTTTGTTTGAACTGTGTCCTTTAACTGTTCATGTTCAGGAGCTGAACTGGAAGCAACTATATCTTTCACTTTTTTGCTTATTCATTAGTTGAGTAAGCGGCCAGAAAACTGCCATTTAGGCTACAAGTTGCTGTCTGTTGCTGAACTAGCTTAAATGGCATGTAAGAAATTATTTAGGGATGTCATGATTGAGTAGCTATCCAAAGTCAGACACATATTAATAAAGTTACCTTCAAGCATCCATAGGATAAATGCTAAAAACAGAGTCACAAATATAAGAGTCTGTTATTGCACTTAGGTTGTTGGTTAAACTCTCAGGGTTCAAACTGTCCACCAAAAGACAACTATTGCTCACTAATCTAGGGCACCTAGCTCCCTCTTTAATACCCAGCTGACTCACACGGCCTCCTCCAAAGCAGACTCTTGGGCTTGGTTGACAAGTAGTAATGGGCAGACGCCTTTAACTTGAGCCACGTGAAAGAGGACTTTGAAAGGATGCAGGAAAGCTTTGGATACATTATGCAGGAGGAGAGGCTGCTGGTGGACCTGATGTGGGGAAGGTGGCGAAGGTTCCTATGTAGCTGATAATAGGCTTTCATTCAAATCTGGTGACAATGCTGAATCCCACTTGCCTGGCCTGAAGTGGTGGCACAGTGGCTTGGGGTGCGCGCGCGCGCGAGTGTATGTGTGTGTGTGTGCGTGTGCGAGCGCGTGCGTGTGTGTGTGTGTGTGTGTGTGTGTGTGTGTGTGTGTGTGTGTGTGTGTGTGTGTGTGTGGTGGGGTGTGGGGGATTGGGGAGGTGAGGGACAGGACCAGACACACACCAGCTCCTCAGAAGCTTTCAGAAGATCCCCAACCAATGGCCAAAATGAAGACTGCAGCAAGGTGCAACGCCAGAAACCAGAAGAGGGAAAGTGGGACTTGGTGGATTGAGGGACACAGAACAGCATGTATTTAATAGTAGAACTCCTGTGACGTTTCCCTTCAAGGAAAAGGGGTGTATCCAGTTAGACCCTGTAGAGTGGTCCCTGACTTCTCCATGAGGCTGGATGTGTACCAGTGCCCCAGGGCAGCTTCAGAAGGCTGTTTGAATCCTACCTTTCCCTCCCAGACACTCGAGCCCCATCCCAGGCATAAACCTCTCCCCTTCACTGCAAGTGGCAGCTGGAAGCCAGAAGCCTCGGACTGCCGCAGCAGATTCAGGCTACCCAGCAGACTCTTGGTTAGGACAGTGCTAACTCCTGGCTGCTCCTGTGGTCTGAAGGTGCTCCCTGGTCTCCATTGGGACAGCTGCGGAAGTTGGGGGGTGGGGTGCGTCGCAGATAGACTCTCCCCCTTTCTCGGCTGCCTAAGCCTGGACTGGGAGGCTGAACTGGAAAAGGAACTTGGGGCTGGGCTGGGCTGGGCTAGTTCTGTAGATCGCTAGGCAGGAAGGGTCTCCAGAGAACGCAAATTCAGAGCCTGCCCTGTCCCTACCCTGTACCGGACCCAGAGGCCCGGGGACTGGAAAGATAGTTCGACTCTTCTAAATCTCCATTCTGGAATGCTGGTGGCTGCGGGCCCAGGCCCCACACTTAGAGTGGTGTTTGTTCCACGCCAAACTCTCCAGCAAGGGTTGCTTTGCAGCGCTGGCTCGGGGAGGGCCTATCGACTCCGCTCCGGGTGCGAGTTCTCAGTAGCTTCCTTTCGTCCACGAAGGCAACGCTCAGAATGGGTCGCCATGCCAGGGTCTAGGACAGGTCGCGACCCCGCATCTCCGGAGAAACCCACGCGCAACCGCGAGCGCACAAGCAGACACGGAGAGCCACACGCACACGTATGCTTTGCTCCCCATGCCTGGGAGCAAAACTTGCTGCTTTGGCCGGGTGTTCTAGTGCCCTTCACACCATTCTTGCCCAACACGATCTCGGGTGGCTAAATCCACCCCCACCCCCACCCCCCGGTAACTTCTCCACTCAGAAGGCCGCCCAGCCTACTTGGTTAAACTTCTCAAAGTGTATCAGGTGACTCTGGGTCCCCCAAATCCTGCAGCATATCGGGGCTGGAGCCGTCCTTACCCAGCTCTGCGCGCGGGCGGGAATTTTGCGCCACGCTCGGGCACCCGAGTGTCGCTGTCCCTTCAGCGCTGCCCCAGACCCTGAGACACACGGTCAGGGGCTCCCGCCGCCGCGCCACACAGGCTGGAAAATCCCCGCCAGACCGAAGCCGAGCCTGGGTCGTGCACCTTAAGAACCCCCAAGTAAGGGATGGGTGAAGTGGGGAAGGAGGGAGCCGAGGGAGTTTGTACCGAGTGACTCAGGTAGGAGCCGTTCTCCCGGACTCTGATGCGACTGCATTAGAGTTAATGGCAGCCGCCTGCTTCTCATTATTAATTGTCTTTGTGTTTGGATAAAGTATGTAATCTTCTTTCCAACCACACCATTAAAATAAGGTTGCCTTTTCAATTAAGAACTGTCGTGAGCACAGCAGTCAATTTTGCTAATGAAGACGCATTATATTTTCCCCTAACCCCCCCCCCCCCAAAAGAAGAAGAAGAATCTCGGTTTTTCATTAGACGCGATTATGGATAAAATACTCGAAGGTTTCCCAAAAATTGGTGCGAAGAAGAACTGCGTTAATCGGCAGGCTTTTAAATAAATAGAAATCTCTGCAGATACAAGGAAAACATGGCTAGCAAACATTTCCAAGCCCACTGCTTTCAAATTTGTAAAAGCAAATACGATGAGTTTATTTATTTGCTCATTTTTGCAGATGCACTTAAAGCAGATCAAACAGCGGCTACCTGAAAATACCTCTATAAACTTCCGGGGTGTGGGGGGGTGGGGGATACACTAGTTTACCGATGAGTTCTCAAACTGAAGCTGAGAACTGAAAGGCCCGGACTCTTCAGCTCCAGCACCCACGAGCAAAGTGCGTGCACTGTGTCCTACAGCTTGTTTCTGCTTTCTACCCCTGTTCCATCTTTCCGTCCTTGACCCCCTCCTTTAAAGGCGAATTGAAAGCCAATAACCATGGTGGGACTGCTTAAAAGTCCACGCTTTTGCAACAAGCAAATTCTCCACTGTTCTACAACCTTAAAAGGGGCAAAGTTGTAAACTCCAAGTTTTAACATGAACTGGACACTCACCTTCATGGATGCAAAGGTGCAAAAGTTTGGATCCATGGAAAATGAAAAGTGTGTGTCAGTCACTTACTAATCTCCAAGCTGGGGAACATGCAATGGAAAGGATCTATCAAGAGCTATGTGTTCTTAGTTGATTTTAAAAATTAGTTTGTTATTGTTATTATTATTATTATTATTGTTATTATTATTTTGCGTTGTGGAATAGTGTTTCGAATAAGTCTTTCCCTCATTCAATATGAAAACTCTGATAGGAGCCACATTGAGAATAGCATGTGAGGGGAAAAAAATACGCCAAAGAAATACACCAAATTCTTCGAAGTAGAAGGAAGTTCCTGTTAGCAGCAGGGTTTTCCTTTGGAAGACAGCATCAGTGGTTTCTTGCACACATGATCTTTTCCAGGTTTGGGGTGTTATGCCTTTTAAATATTGAACTTTTTTTTAATCAACTAGCTCCTTAAAATGATCTGCAAAGAGTGGGAAATTAGATTTTCGATTAAAACCTTATCCCATCTCGAAGGATTACTTTATATTGATTCTTAAATATGGCTACAATTGATGGGCTCTAATTAAAAATCCAAAGAAAACGTCTGCCATGCCTGTATGAAAGAAGCTTTTCATGTGCGGGAAATAAAGCTTTGTAAAAGGTTACAAATAAAAGATTAGAGTTTTATCCAAACTAGTTTAAAGCTTCACTGTGGTTCTCTTTTCTTCTTCTTCTTTTCCCCTTCCTTTCTTACAAAACCATTCCTGGGTCTTTTCCCCCCCGGTTTTAAATGAAGTTTGCAAACAGGAAAGATATTGGAGAGTAATGGTTGTTTTGCATCAGCTCTATAGCGCAGGACTGCTGCCCGCAGGAGAATTGATTTCAAGGAAACTTTAAGACCAGCAGAAATTTATGTAAACTGACTGCTACCATCCTCTACCAATCTATCCAATCTCTCTCTCTCTCTCTCTCTCTCTCTCTCTCTCTCTCTCTCTCTCTCTCTCCACACACACACACACACACACACACAATCTCCCACACTCACACACAAGCCTTAATTCTCCCTCTAACCTAACCTAACCCTGCCCTGTATACACCCTACCCTTGGTCTTCACACTCCCTGGGACAGGGACAGTCAAATAGCTCCAAGCTCATACTCAGCTCATAAATGTCTCACAGCTCACATCTCCCACTTGTCGCACAGTCTTAATCCGGTTCATTCCGGAACAACGTGCTACTACTCCTCTTTGCTTTTTTTTTTTTTTTTTTTCAATTTGGAATTTGCCTCCTGCTCTTTTATCAAGACAGCACAATCCTATCTTTGAAGTGATTTCATTTTCCTTCACCCTCTTTTCTGAAGCAGCTAAAATACAGGGACTGAGTGACCCACGCTTAACTCATAAGTGGTCTGCTTTGCACCCCCCACCCTGCCCACACTGCCTCAAATCCCACTAAGAAATGATTAGAATTAAGCTTGGCAAATTTCAAAATAAAGTCATTTCTTAAAAAAAAAACTAGTGAAGAATTACTTCTTTTTAATAGGTGATGATTCTCATGCAAAATGTGGTCACCCCCTCTTCCCCACACTGTCCACTGAATTGCTGAAAAGATTTGAAATTAATCTTCATATTTCGGAAGTTAGTGTCCAGGGAGTCTAACTACTCCCCCCACCAACCCCCACTGTGCTCTTGTGGGATATGGGTTTTCTTCTTTTTTTTTAATTAGCCTGGAAGACCCCAGGGATGGTTCTCCCCTCCCCCACCCACTCCCATAGTTAATAAACTTGGAGGAAACTTTGGAATATTTTAAACCAGCTTGGCATTTTGAATGGAGAAAAATCAGCCCAGTTAGTGATATACATAAATCCAGATTACAAAACATGGATATCAGCCATAATGTGGGAATCACATACAAGCCTTGACAAATAACTTGGTGCCTGTATGCTGCTACTTTCCCGAAGCTTCATATCTCATCAGCCTAGCAGAGTAATTGTACACACAGCCACTACGACCCACCCACTAGTTAATGAGAATTGTTGGGAAAAAAAAAAAAAACCACAATCAAGCTATCTTAAGTCAGTTTCATAGGAAATGTTTTTGTTTTCTAAATGGGAGAAAAGTTAAACTCTGGATAAAGGAAATACAATGAATGGCTAGGAAGAATATTGGAGGCTCAAGAACTTACTGAAAATCAAGAGATGTTTCCATCCAAGGAGTCTTTTTCTCCCATCAAGCTTCTAAGGGTTTCTGTGAAGCAGCCCACCCTCTCCACCCCCCTTCTCCCAAAGCCAGTGGCTTTTGTCCTGACCTAGAATAGGGTTTGTGGAAACCGTACCTGAGCCGGGGTGTCTGCAATTTCCAAATTGACAAGAAGAGACTGGAAGATAAAATGCATGTTCTTACAGGTGAAGAGCAATTTTGCAACTTTTCCAGGCGACACAGGAGAAAGCTTGCCTGCTACCAACTGCTGGAGAGTCTGGGCAGAATTCCTCTAGAAAGAAAAAAAAGAAAAGTCTTTTTTCCCTTCCCTCCCTTGTCTTCATCTCTGGCTCTGGCTCTCTTTCTCCTCCTATGTGCGTGTGCGTGTGTCTCTCTCTCTTTCAGATCCAATCTTTTGAGAGCTGCAGCACACTGCTAAGCTAAAGGGAAATTCTCTTTGATAAAGCAGTGTTTCCAGCTTCTGGGTTTTAAAACCTAAATCTATATTCAAATCTGGCTGAAGGTGTGTTCTGGGATTTATGAAAAGCCTCTTAAAGGGGTAAATTTACCAAACCGTGACAAAATCATCACGATCTTACTTTAGACATCTGAAGTGGATGAGAATTTTAAAGAGACCCTTGTTTATTTAACACTGTCCGTTTCCAACTGGTGGTTTATTGGCCCTGTATTTCCGCGAAGTTATTAGACTAGAGGGCAAAGGAGAAGCGGGGGGCTGTGTGCTGCCAGCCGCTGAAGGGGAAAGCCCTCCCACGCTGTATCTAACAGAAATCCTCCACTGTCTATAGCACTCCGGACTTTTCTGGGAGGTTTGGTTGCTCTGGGTTGTCTCAGGATGACACCCCAAACCTTTACCCGGGCCTTGAGAGGTTCCTAATGTCTCCGGACCCTACTGTAGATGTATCGCTTTCTCTCCGGATTTTTTCATTTACTTTGAGTGACTCACAAGCCCTCGCTCTATTTCGTTACCGCACCCCACCTCTACTGCCCCCAAGGCCTTGCTCCCCTACATCCACAATGGCCTTTTTCTCTTTTCTTTTCTTTTCTTTTCTTTTCTTTTCTTTTCTTTTCTTTTCTTTTCTTTTCTTTTCTTTTCTTTCTCGCCCTTTGATGCTTTCAACATCATTATGATCAAACCGGGGAGAACTCTTTTCTCGGGGTGGGAAACAACCTCTTTTTCAAGAGATTCGCGTGGATTTGCCTTTCCATCATACAAAGCACGATGGCTCGGACCAAGAGCCAGGACCTGCTTCCCACAGCCCGGGCCACGCGGGACAACTGCCTGGGACATTTGTTTACCTCTCCTAAATGAAAGGCCTTAGGGACAGTCGCCAGGTGTTTCTGCACAGTGGGGGCGGGGTAACAAGGAAAGATCCGTACTCACCCTCCCCCCTAGCCTAGGCCCCACAAAGTCGTGGCTCTGGGGAACGCGACAGCCAGGAGTTTCCTTAGGACTGGAACAGCTACGAAGGAGCCAGGAAGAACTGGGCAAGCCCGGAGGAGCTCGAGGGTTCGCGGAGCCTCCAGGACCCCAAGGCTCTTAGGACACACCTGCAAGTCTGCAGCGGCAGCGGAGTGCCCAGCCTTAGGCCGGAGCCGAGCCCAGCCGGGCTGCCGAGAACTTGCAGCCTCGTGCGCACTCCCGTAATTCGCTAATTGCTGTAAATCCCAAGGACGGCCACATTTGATTACACATACAGTATAAGAACCGACAACAAAGCGACGAATTAATTACCAACTTCATTAACATAGGTCCCCAAATTAAAGGCAACGAGCTGTTTCTTTGGGCCCACTAGCAGTGGTGGCGGTGACTGAGGTAGTGAGGGAGGGGTGGGTTTTTTCGTTTTGTTTTGTTTTTCCTTCTGCATTGGGAGTTGTGAGGGGAAAGCTATCCTCCCCCCCCCTCCCCCTCCCAGCCTCCATTCACACACTCAGCAGTAGCGTTTGCCCCTCACCTCCCCCCGCCCCGTCCCCTAATATTCTGTCCAGCGTGTTTCTGCTTTTCTAGAAAACTCTGATTCTTGTTTAAAAAAAAAAAAAAAAAAAAACCAGTCTGGACCAGAAGAAGTTGAGTTGGTTGACCCTGCAGCATCCCAGCTCCCGAGTTTCGGCCTCTGAGTAGGGCGCCTCCATCCCTAGTAACTCCCAGGCCTGAAGTACCAGGCGTTTGTTCTTAAGCACAAACTGTTTCTACTGGGGGCTTTTTGTCACCTCATACTCAGCTGGAGAGATTTGAGGTATCCCCTCCCTTGGCCGGAAATCTGCCTTGGCGGTAGATTTGGGAGCTCACGTTTTCTTTTGTATCTTGCTCTATGCTTATCAAATTGAAAAAACATGCCTGGAAAGCCAGAACTCCAGAGACCAAGGGTTATTCTAAGGGGTAAAAGAACAGCCAGTGAGGACGCTGGAGTTTTCAGACAGTCCATAGCTGCGTGACTCTCTGCCTACACTGCATGTTCACAGCTCAGTTCCACTCTTGTTCATCTTCACCCATTTTTCCCTCAGCGCCGTCTGGTCCTCTTCAAGAGAACATAGCCCTGTTTTTAAGCCTGTGCCTGGGTTTGAGTTCTGCCTCTGACCCACACATTCTTTGCTAGCGTTGGAAATCGAAAACGGGGTACTACCCCCTCCCTCCTTCCCCTAGCTTTGACTTAAATATTTTCCTGCTTTATGTTGTTTGGTATCCTTTCTCTAAAATAAAAACAAAAAAGAAAAGGAGGATAAGAAGGAGTATAAAGGAAGAAGAAAAGACCGAAGAGGGAGGCCTTCCTGTCCATCATTTTAATTATACAATTAGTTCACATGCTTGGGCCCATAATGTATATTTTAAGCGTAGCCCAGTGTTTTAAAGAACGTTCTGGTAGTGTCGGAGGCCTGGATTTGTTGCCTGCTCTTCCCCCCGTGCAGCAGCGGCCTGTTTTCCTCCCCCTGTTGTGTGTTTTTATTATTTTCCCTCTGGCTTAGATGTGTCAATCATTCTCTCCCTGCCATTGGTTGGAGAGTTTGCGTCAAAAAGTTGCCAGAGAGGCGCTTTCTCAGCAAATCTCCCTGAGAGCGGAACCTTCCTCAGCTCCAACTCAGCCTCCACTGTTACTAAAAAATAAAAATCGCTAGAGGAGCTCAGTCGCCACCTCTACTTTGTATGTATCGTAGACGGACACAAGCCTGTTTACAACTCTGGCCACTTCATTTTATGTTTTCTTTTAATTGTTTTTTTTTTCTGGTTATGTTTGACTTTTTATGGAAAGGTGAAGACTACAAGGTTTTTAACTGAATGCTCTTGATTTCTTTTAGGATAGCTGGCTATTTGGAATTTTGAAGGATAATTTGATTTTTTTTTCTTTTCTAACGTCCAATGCGGCTGTAAGGTAAGTGTCCGTCTGTCTTGTCTATAGCGATATCTTTGTGTTCCCCCAGTCCGCAGTGACCTCCGCTCCTCCAATGTGCAACTCTGCGGACGTGGAACTTCCTTGGGTGGGGGCGGGCGATGTATTTTATTTTTCTAATGAGAATTTTGAGACGAAATAATGACCATTAGGAAAAAATTTGACGATCTGTAGAAGAGGGAGGGAGTGGGAGGGAGCGAGAGCGCGTGCTCCTGGGGGTCGCTGCTACCGAAGAACGTCGCAGAAATCCTAGGAGTCTAATCTGGGAGTTGGGGAGGGGTTTTGTTCTTATGCCCACGCTATTCATGGCTTCTCCTCGCGAGCTTTGCATTTTGGCCCCTAGATTGAGCTGGAGTCCTTAGGTTTGGTTCCAAGGGCGTATTTTAGAATCCATGACAAAATAATGCTTGTGTAATGTACCTAGGTTGGTAAATTAAAACAAAGATAATAAGGTGGACGCTTCCGAAAGACGGAGCTCCCGAAGGCCGGCTCTCCATTATCGGCGGGGGCCTCGGGCTGCCTCTAGACTCCTCGGTTTGCAACGGGAGCCGAAATCGGAGCGGATAACCGAGGAGGCGACAGCGCTGGCGTCTTGTTACTCCCGCGCCGCCTCAGCTCCTGTTTCTCGTCCTCACTCCCCAAGCTTAATGCCCCTCTGCTCTCCGCCTCTTCTCAAAGCCGCTAGGGCTCTTGAATCTTTTACAACTCTCCTCCTCTCCATCCCTAGGGGTGCGGCTCCCCCAAGCCCCAGAACTGTACACTGAAAGTCGGGGCTTCTGGGCCAGATCGCCAGGCCGAGGCCGCTAGTTGGACAGGTTTTAAAGGCGACTGTGGCTAGTGTGGTTCAGGGCACGCGCGCCTCAGCCTCTGCGCGCAACTGGGACAGCCAGACCTGAGGGTGGGCGCCTGGATGCTCCTGGTCAGAGACCCCGGAGTCCCTCCCTAGGAAGGACTTCGAGTTCTTAGTTGTTTTGTGTCTGGGGTAGCATCGTGGCCCGTTAAGCACTTCTGTACTGCCTTTTCTGGCTTGGGGACAATGAAGTGTCGTAGGTCAAGGCTGACCTTATACGGAGGGGCTCGCCGAGGCCCAGCCCCTGCTCTCGGCCTGCCCCCAAAACGAACTATTAGAAGGTCCCCGCTGACACCCGGCCTGGGCGACGGTTCGCGCGGCAAACTCCGAAGAAGTGGCGGTGTTGATGCGTTCAAGGGACTATTGAAAGCCAGTGTCCGATTTCACTGGAAAATCTGAAAACCTTAGAGCCCCAAACCGATTTGGTCTTTTGGAGGGAGAAGGGTGTATGGAGAGAGAAAGAAGGCCCAGCCGCGTGGACCACTTTGGGTGGGGACCGAGAGGAGTTGCTCTTCCTTGGAAACTGTGCCCTCCATTCCAGAGCTTGGGGGGGGGGGGGTGTCAGGATTTCGTCTGTTCACCTCGGGACTTTTTCCGGCCACTGAAAGTTATTAGCACTAGAGTGGAGTTGGGCGCAAACTCCTCCCCCAGAGAAAGGTAGACACCCAGGCCTCTCCTTCCAGACCTAACACCGGGGCTTCTTCGAACTATAATTAATAGTCAAGAGCAACCCTTTGGCACATTTCTTTCTCCCTCCCTCGCGGGTGGTGATGTTGATTCCCCGAGGCCAGAAACTTTCACTCGAGTTGGCGGGCCTGGCGCCGGCTGTTTTCCAAATGCCCGCGTACCTCCTTCTTCCTTTCCCTCCGGCTCTCGGTCCTCTCCCCTGCCTCAGGCCGAGCCGCCAGTCAGCGAAGTTTTGTTTCCTTTCTATCATGCAGAAAATTAATCAGCCAGGACGAGAAGCAGAGCTGAGCACGACGGCCTGTAATTAAGGGACGTGTGCCCCTCGGATTATCTCGTTAGTTTATCAAGAAAACATTTATTATAATTAATTCTCGGACGAGGTAATTATTATTGAGCGAGGACACAGCAACTGGTAGATGGGCTTCTTGGAAGAAGGGGAAAAAAAACCACCAAGGAGGGGGGGCGATCTGGAGGGGGAAGCGACAGATTGCACGAATTGACCGTTAGATATAAGGCTGTGCAGGCCGGCGCAGGCAGTGGAGACGGGGCTTGGGCATCAGAGCTGCTGATCTGCCGGACTGCAGGGCAGAGACGCCGGACCCAGTCGCTTGCTCCTGGAGGAGAGAGCAGTCGGGGAGTCGCCGCGCTATCGCTATTTGCTCCTAGGTATGAGCTCTCGGAAGCCATCTCTCCTCGAGAGCGGTCACCTTAACTCTTGTGTCTTAGAAAGAGTCCCCACCCCCATTCCCCTTTGCACTGTGCGTGGAGAGGAAGCTAGAATGGAATCCTTAGCAAGCGGTGAAAGTTAGGTGGAAGGGCCCCGCAGCCGTCTTTATTATCTATCCGTGTTTATTATCTAAGCTCGCTGTGGAGAAGTGACCGTGGTTTGGGTTTTGGTTTTCCTGTTTTGTTTTTGTTTTGTTTTATTCCGCCCACATCTCCAGGAGGAAAAGTGAAAATAGTTTTCCCTGACAATTTGAGCCGTTTTGACTCTCCAAGAAGGACCTCGCCCCGAACTTTCTGTTACTGCTTTTTATCCTGGAACATGCCGCTTTTATCAAATGATCTGTTTAGGCGATCTAATTGGGTGAGAGCTAGACTAGTAAATAAATACATGCCCATCTTAACATCATATATAACAGGTCAGAACTGTCCAAGGGAATAAGAGTGTATTTTCAAAGAATTCCTCTTTAGAGGGTATTTAAATAAGGAACGACTGGGTTTTTAAAGAATCTTACGTTCACAGTTACAAATAGCTAGATCTTGGAAGAAGGAACACAGAATATAAAGTGTTCTTCGCAAAAGTAACTAGTTTCACTCGTTAACAATCCAGTTCTCTTAGAAGGACATTTATAAAAATCACATTTTAGGGTGGGGAAATAAGACTTGTGTTCTGAATGTAAATCTGGAAGAAATCACAGCTGTTGAGTTTTGTTTGTGAAGCTTTGCCTTTGTCTCTTAAGCAAGGTAAATATGAAAACCTAAGGTCTTAATTTTTTCATTAATGAACTTTATGAAGTGACAGAGAACTCAGTCTTGTATCCGCCATTTTGAGGAAGTTTCTCAGAGTGTCAAAGTTTCAAAGCAGAGAGAGAGAGAGAGAGAGAGAGAGAGAGAGAGAGAGAGAGAGAGAGAGAGAGAGAGCGCTTTAAGTGCCTTATTTTTGGAAAATAAAAGCCAGCCTTACACACATTGCCTGCCTGTATTAACATCGATGGGGGGAGGGGTTCAGCAAAGGAACACAGATGACTTTTCTTTTTCTCCCCCCACCCAGCTCCTTTTCTTACAAAATTGTAGGAAATTTAAAAAGCAGAGAGAAGTGCGGTTAGTTCCATTGCTTTGGATGTTTATTGACTTCAAACCTAAATATATGGGAAAGGTGGCTCCCGTTGCAGCCCCCTCTCCCCCCAACCCAAAATCCAAGAAAAAGTGTTTCCCGCTGGATCTGTAGCCTCCTGACATAAAAAACATGGAAGCGGCTTGCTGTAGGAATGCACCCCTCTGGACTTGCAAAATGTGGGGGCAGCAGTTTATCTGACTTTACTTCAGTTAGGATTCTAACTTAAGCATTTCTGTCAAGCCCTGTGCTAGTCTTGAAGAAAAGACTTTTTTTTTTCCCTCTCAGTATGTTTAAATTAAATATTTGATGGGTGTCGCTTAAAAGTTAAATAGTTGTTTGTTTAGCTATAGTTCTTTAGACACATGTAATCAAACTCCTCCAAAACCCTAATAAATCTGTTACTTACTTCGAAATCTAATTATCCAGACTACTAATTAGGTGAAAATGATTACTGGAAATGACTTCAAATGTGGGATAATAGTGATTGGGCAGTTTTCACAAGTTTGTTGTTCAGCAAGTTGGTGTTTTAAATGTTGAATGCGTTTACATTTTAGGTTCACAGCAGTTGAAAGTGGTAATAATTTAAAAAAAAATCAGCTAAGATAATTAAAATCTCTGCCAGGGAAAGGCAACAGTCTGGGAAGAGGTAGATTTCTTGAATTGTTTCTTTGTTTCTCACCAATGGGCTTTGTTATCAGCATTATTTATTTAGCCAAAGAGTTCTTTGTCTCTGCAAATGGCCCCAATCAAGTTTTGTTTGAGACAATTAGCTAGTGCCAGCCAATGAGTCCTATGCAAATGTTGGGTTAGGAATGTAGAGCGTGCATTTGGAGGCGTGGGGTTTTGTTCTTGGGGAAGGCAGATTGTAATTGCTTTCCTCGGGTCGGTTTTCTTTCTTTCTTTTTTTAAGTTTAGGGTGGGGGTGGGGAAGACAGGTTTATCTGGTCTCACTCCATCCCCTCTAGTTTTGGAGCTGCTGGGGGGTGGGGGGGACGGCGGGGGTGGGGGACGCATCTGCAACTCCTTTAAAAGCCTGTGCCCAGCGTCTCCCGGGTTCTTTTTAGTTAGTGCTGGAACGTGGAGGAAGCTGCTCCCTCCGAAGCAGTAAACCAGCATTTCTGTTTGTTTGTTTGCTTTGCCCTTAGTTCCGTCACTCCAAATCTACCCACCAAGGACCCTGACCCTGTCCACTCCAGGCGAATCGAGACCGTCCGGCTGGGTCCCCCCAATTTGGGCCGACTTTGCGCCTCCAAACAACCTTAGCATGATGTCTTATCTAAAGCAACCGCCTTACGCAGTCAATGGGCTGAGTCTGACCACTTCGGGTATGGACTTGCTGCATCCCTCCGTGGGCTACCCCGGTAAGTGAGTCCGCGGCCTTCTAGACGCCCTTCCACACGCCCGCCCCTCTGGAGCTCCGAGGTTGGAGGGCGCGCTGTCCTCACTCAAGCTCAAGGCGGGGTTCCCGATGTATTTTCCTTGCTACCAAACTGCCGAGTGCCACAGAGCATTTACTGACCCAAGAGGGAACAAGAGGCTGGGAAGAGGCGAATCTGGGGTCTGCAGAAGTAACAGAGAATCACACCGCTCCATTCTTAACTCGAGTGGCTTGGCGACATTCATTGGGCTAGGTCGTGGAAGGTTGTTGACCTTGTCACTTGAGCACGCTCTTGCGTACGTTTCCACGTCCAATTCCTAGCTATTACTTCCCTGGGAGCAACCGAATTCTCTCCCCTACTGTCCCTTCCAGTTTTCCCTGGCCAGGGGCTTCCAGGGGTTTCCGGTACGTCGATGCCCTGTCCCTTTAATCCTTAGAGGTGTGGCTTCCCTCCAGGTGCCAGACAATTTTCTTTTCTAGTCAGATTCCTCCCTCCCCCCAACCAAAAACTCATAAAAGTATGAACTATGTCCCATTTTAAAGATAAAAGAACAAACGTCCCTGTGGTGTTAAAATACCGTGGGAACTGGCTCGGCGTTCGCTGCGTCATTCTGAACCTTTGGTCCTCATAGAGCCTTTAACTTTACTAGTCAGCCTTTTCTGGTGATGTGTGTGATCTAGAGGTTGTTATTTGCTTGTTCGTTTCCAGAACTGGGCGTGGGGATGGGAATTGTGGCTCCTTGTTTTATTTTGTTAGTTCCTCAAGTAATTTGTAGCTGGCGTCGGGGGGGGGGGGGTTGGAGGGGACCGCATTACACTGGGAGGTCGTGTGTCCTGTGAGGCTCTGGAAGGGGTGGGGATACTGGGTAACGCGGTGAGAGGAGGGAGGTCGGGGAGTCTGAGGACCGAGGCAAAAGTCCTGTGACTGAGAAACTGCTCCCCCACCCTAAAGGGCCCTGGGCTTCTTGTCCTGCAGCCACCCCCCGGAAACAGCGAAGGGAGAGGACGACATTTACTAGGGCACAGCTCGACGTTCTGGAAGCTCTGTTTGCCAAGACCCGGTACCCAGACATCTTCATGAGGGAAGAGGTGGCACTGAAAATCAACTTGCCAGAATCCAGGGTGCAGGTAGGGCAGATGTAGACACTTTTCAATCTTGGTTTATACTGATGACCCAATGAGGCCTTGTCCCAGACCAAAGAAGGGCTTGAAATTCTAAACCCTCAGGAGCCAGGGGACTTTTTACTTCCCTTTCTCTTCCTGTTCCTCCTTAATCATATGAACCAGGGTCTTTTAGCCTGGTTTCCAAGGCTGGAAGCAGCACTTCAGCTGCAATGAGAAAGTCTTAGAACCTGTAGGTCGCAAGAGTCCCTACAGTTGGAGATGCAACACAGGGCAGATTTCAAAGGTAGTCATGTGGTCCTTGTGTGGCAATCCTTTTTGTGGACTTTTATGTTGAGGGAGCAGGGGCGTGGAGCTTAGTTCCTGGACAGTCCAAATTTTAAACACACACACACACACACACACACACAAACACACACGAAGAAACAAAGCAGATGACTTTATCAAGGCCATACCTAATTTGGTGACAGAATCAGAAAAGGTGCTCTTAGCAAATAAGTTGACAAAAAAAAAAAAAGTGGTGTGTCTGTTTGTGGAGGTGACTTCTGGAGGACAGAACTCAGTTTTCTAGCTCTGCCACTTAGCAGACTACTCACAGTATCTGTGCAGATACTCTCGTTCCTTATTCTAATTATCCCCATAGTTGATTCTGAAAGGGAGAAAGTCTACCTCTCGACTGGAGAGCAAGCCCTATATGGAACTCTTTGGTGCTTGGCCCCTCATTCCTCCCATTTCCTCCCCTGACACGCCCACACATGACACCCTTCCTTTGGGTATGATATGGTTTTGAAGGTGCCAGACATCAGTGTGAACTACAAAGCAGAAAACTGGATTTTTCAAAGTGGCTTGGAAAAAAACTTTAGTACTTGTAAGTCTTGACCCAAAGCCTTCACGAGAAATAAACTGGCTCCAGATATTTACTGCTACTGAGACCAGCCCTGGTGGGAGGGGGAAACTGCTTTTGCCATACTTGTAAGACCCAAACTGGAAAACTCCTTCAACAGAGTAATCAAGGACCTGTAGCCAATGGCCGAGTGTGGTGGGTTTTCACCTTAGCACTAGGGAGGCAGAGGCAGGTGGATATTGGAGTTCTAGGCTAGCCTTATCTACAAAGTTCCAGGACAGCCAGAGCTATGAAGAGGCAGAACCTGTAGCTAGGTCAGATCTCAGTTCCTAGCATAAGCTCCTACATGGCAGAGGATGCATAAGGCTGCTGCTAAAGAGAGTTTTCAGATTGGCAGGCTGAGTTTTAATCAGTGAATTGATGTAGAGAACAGAGTACGTTGTGCGTGAATCTGAAGGCACCAACTTGAATCTTGAAGACAGATATTGAGGTCTGTCTTTGAGCTCAAAGCAGAAGGCATACGAGTCAGTTCATTCACTACAAAGGGGCTTTCAGCAGACACTGGCTCAGATCTCCTCTCCACAGGAGCATGTCTTCTTGGAGATTTCTTTTATGAGTCTAGGAGAGACAAAATGTTAGGTCGTGGAACCAGCCTCCATATTAGCTATTGCTTCCTGGACAGTGCAATGTAAACTGTTTGAACTTAGTCTGCTCTGGGTGACATGCAACAACAGAATACTTCCTTCTATAAGACATAGACATAGTCATCCCAAAATACAGTGAGTTCTCTTCTCTCTTCTCTCTCTCTCTCCCTCTCCCTCTCCCTTCCCCGCCCCCGCCCCCCCCCTCTCTGTGTGTGTGTGTGTGTGTGTGTGTGTGTGTGTGTGTGTGTAGAGGAAACGAAATAGAAAGCAAAGTGGAGAATTTCTAGCTTACAATTAAGAGTAATTACCTTACATTTTCTTGTTATGAACTCCGCATAAGGTGGACTTTCCCACAACAGGAGAAATAGAGGTGAGAGGGTTTTATGAGTAGTCTCTAAGCAGCAAAGGAAATTGTCTGATTATTTAGCCATGTGATCTGGGATGACTCTGGAGTTGTGTCCATGTTAAAGAAGTTTCTTTCCCTTTCAAGGTATGGTTTAAGAATCGAAGAGCTAAGTGCCGCCAACAGCAGCAGCAGCAGCAGAATGGAGGTCAGAACAAAGTGAGGCCTGCCAAGAAGAAGAGCTCTCCAGCTCGGGAAGTGAGTTCAGAGAGTGGAACAAGTGGCCAGTTCAGTCCCCCCTCTAGTACCTCAGTCCCAACCATTGCCAGCAGCAGTGCTCCAGTGTCTATCTGGAGCCCAGCGTCCATCTCCCCACTGTCTGACCCCTTGTCCACTTCCTCCTCCTGCATGCAGAGGTCCTATCCCATGACCTATACTCAGGCTTCAGGTTATAGTCAAGGCTATGCTGGCTCAACTTCCTACTTTGGGGGCATGGACTGTGGATCTTATTTGACCCCTATGCATCACCAGCTTCCTGGACCAGGGGCCACACTCAGTCCCATGGGTACCAATGCTGTTACCAGCCATCTCAATCAGTCCCCAGCTTCTCTTTCCACCCAGGGATATGGAGCTTCAAGCTTGGGTTTTAACTCAACCACTGATTGCTTGGATTATAAGGACCAAACTGCCTCTTGGAAGCTTAACTTCAATGCTGACTGCTTGGATTATAAAGATCAGACGTCCTCATGGAAATTCCAGGTTTTGTGAAGACCTGTAGAAGCTATTTTTGTGGGTGATTTTTAAATATGCTGGGCTGAACATTCCAGTTTTAGCCAGGCATTGGTTAAAAAAGTTAGATGGAACGATGCTCTCAGACTCCTGATCAAAGTTACCGAGAGGCATAGAAGGAAAAAGGAAGGGGCCTTAGAAGGGTCCATCAACCAGCAACCTGAAATGGACAAACCAATCTACTTAAGATTCTGTTATAGTTCTAGATCATTGGTTTCCTGATTTGCAAATGATTGATCAAATATATTCTAGCGACATGCAACCAAATACCACTCAAAACAAAAATCCAGCAAAACTGAGTTGTGAGGGAAGGGAGGGAAGGTCATGGCCTTCAAAGCAGAGGTGATCCGGTGTTTTAGCCAATCTTTGGTTGAATCTTAGGAATGGACAATGTCCCAGGCTCATTCACGTTTCATGACCAACAGGTAGTTGGCACTGAAAAACTTTTCAGGGCTGTGTGGATTGTGCGACTGATTGTCCTAGATGCACTACTTTATTTAAAAAAAAAAAAAAAGATACCGCTCATACGGAGTCAATATGTAGTTTAAGAGACAATCAGTGTGTGTCTTATATAAATGGTACATCTGTGGTTTTTAATCTGTGCTAGACTTCAAAACTGTGATCTCCTGTTATTGTATGCAACCTTGAACTCCACCTCCGCAGGGGTTCTTCTGTGATTAAATAGGTTATAATTATAAGCAAAATTCAGAGCAACTGGATACTGATCTAGAAAGATTACCTTGGGCTGGAGGTGAGCTGCCCTGCTGTCTCTGGACAAGGATCGAGAAGAAGCAAAAGGACCCTAATTCACCCGTAATTTAATGTTGGTAAGCCTGGCAGTTTAAAAAAAAAAAAAAAAAGACATTGGTCAATTGCTCTGACCCTGATGACTTTTAAGCTGAGATCATTGTCATTATGCTTGCAGATGTTAACTGGAAGTTATATATGCATAAACCCTTCCTGGATTTGGCAGATATGTATAATTATATTAAAATGGTTCTAGCACAACCTTGGGTCTAGTTTAATTTTCTACCATTGCTTATGAAGGAAAAGCCCCGTGCTCAGCTACGCAGTTATTCCCACCATGTTTATTGTACGGCAGAGAAGAAATCAGTTATTCCATGCCTTCCGTTTTTGTTTGTTTGTTTGTTTGTTTTAACGTTTTCTCTTGCTGATCTGTGAATGAACCAGATGTGAATGGCAGTGGTTTATAAACTTCTGTGACTTCCCTCAGGATTGCTTCACAGTGGAAGTTGCTCCTCCTGGCCAGCCTAATCTTTCCCTCCTTTGCTACAAACTTGAATTGAATTGCTAGGCACTTTGTCAGTATGGGTTTTTGATGGATCAGTGTTTTGGTTTGTGTGTGTGTGTGTGTGTGTGTGTGTGTGTGTGTGTGTGTGTGTGTGTGTGTATGTTTGATTTTGGTTTTGGTTTTTGAGGGGCGTGAGGATGGGGGTAGACTGGAATATTTCAGAAAATAAGATTGTCAAGTATTTCTTGTTTCAGTTCTCTAAGGGCATTTGTTTTCCTTTTTTTTTTACTTAAAAAAAAAAAAAGGCAGAGGTAAAGGAGGGAGTGACCAGGCTCTGGATGGACTCCAAGCAGAGTGATTTCTGAACAAGAGTTTCAGAAAACTTTAAAAACCTATAATTTCAGTAGTCAAACATAAGGCACCCACCACCCACCGTCAGTGCCTTGTGGGGTGTGTGTGTGTGTGTGTGTGTGCTGGGGTGGGGGGAGGAGGGAGAGTCCCTTTTTGGCTGTAGGAGTTTACTAGAATGGTCCGTGGTGCTCCTCCAGTAAGAATTACTTAATTTCACCTTAAACGTCTTGTGTTCTTAAATTTGACCAAAATTCAACGGCTCTTTGATTGTAACCCTGTAAATGAAGGTTAGCAGTTGAAACCATTTGTTTTCTGGTCATTTCATTTTCCATCCCTGGCTGTGCTTTTTGAATGCCATCTAATCTTGGCCTAATGAGTAAAATTGTTTTACTGCTAAATAAAACTCTACAACTACCAAGTTGGATGGCTAGATCATCCTGGACTTGGAGATAGATTCATCTGTACTCTTCCCTGAAGTGACATTGGGGCCCCAGGGGTATTCCTAGAGCAAGGGTTTTTGTTTTTTTTTGTTGTTGTTGTTGTTGTTGTTGTCTTTGGTTTGGTTTGGTTTGGTTCAATAGTAAAAGTACCTCCCGAATAACTAATTTCTTACATTGCCTTTGATTTTCAGGAAACTTTAGCAAGGAAAGGGAGAGTATCTTAAAAGCAAGAATATCTGGCAAACTTAGGACTATTCAGCAAATGACTTGGTTTCTTTTGGGTCTGTAAACGAAGTTAGAGGAAGTCACTAAAACCATTTTTCCCCGTCATTTTTTGCACCACAACTTCGTTTAACTGAGACCACACAGTTAATCGCTTTGAATGGACGCGCAGAATAGAAAGGATTTCCCACGATCAAAGGCAAAGGGGAGCGGGTGGGAAGCTAGCTTTGGCTTAAAGACAGCCAGATTTCTGATGGCCACTCCTAGTCAAGACTTGGTTTAATCAAGTTAGTAAGTCCCATTCTGCTTGATACTTCGTACTGAGATGACTCGGCTCCAAATGAGTCTGGGAGCTGCGTAACCAGAAGCAAGGTAGCAACAGAATCGCGGGGGCGGGGGAGGGGGAGGGAGAGATGGGGCACAGGGACTGGCTTTCTGATGCCTCGCTCTTTGGATTTCACCTCTGGAGTGTTCTGGTCATAGACAAAGAAGAGAAATTAAACCAAGCCAATAAAATTACGACTTTCAGGACTTCCACGTTTAGAAAATGGTCACTCTCCTCTGCTCCTTGTTCCTTCTGATCTCACCTCTTCTGTGTCTGAACGCCCCCCCCCACTCGGAAATCCGGAAAGAACAGCTGCCGAAGCCGGGCGTGACTTAGAGAAACAACCTGGTACCCATTGTTGGTTGAGGCGGCCCCAGGGAGGCTGCAGAGACCCTCTTCTGGGCTACCTTTCCTAAATATGTAGTTTCTTAAGAAAATCATCCTAGCCGTGCCTGCAAATCCGGAGGGGTTGGGTGAAGGCTGCAGACGCCAGCTCCTGGTCCACACATCTCTGCCGGGCGGAGATAAAGTCCCTGGCCTAGTCTCGAGGCCCCTTAAGCCCAGACTTGGAAAGCGCGAGGAGTCATTGTCACGCCCGCAGCCACCAAGCTCGACCGGAAAAGGCTGGAGTGTGTGTGTCCTTGGGACATTTCAGACCCAGTGGAGTTCAGGTGTTAAATCAATTTCTGGGTTTGGAAAGCGAGTTGGGAAATAAACGTCCTGCTTCGCACCGACCAGAGGCAGGAGAGCGGCGTCAGTCTAGTCAAATTGAGAAAGCCGACTTGGAGGAGACCGGGGACGACTGACTGGCTTTGCTGGATTTGGGAGGTTGGGGTTGGGGGGGTGTGCGCTGCAGGAGGTTGGGGAGGGGACAGCTGCTCCCGGAAGCCTGGAGGAAGCGGGTCACACAGCCTGCTGGTTCCTGGGGCGCCTCGGGCTGGGGCGCCCAGCTGGGTTTGCCCTTGGGGACTTTCAAGGACAGCCAGGTGCTTACATAGTGAATACACCGAGCTCCGCCCTTTGCTAGGAACTGGGTACTGACCCTGAAGCTTGAGAAAATTCATTGAGAAAACTCAGCCTCGTCCATCCCCTTACTCACACGCCTCTGTATAACGTTTCCCTAAGAGCTGGTTTTGGGTTGGGGTTCGAAGCGGCAGCCCAGAGGGTCAGAAGCAAGTTCTGGGATGGAGGCGCGGCTCCTTTCGGAGTCTTAGGTATCGCCAGGTTGCCAAAACGTCCGGTTCTAGCTACCTGCAGTGAAAAGGAGGCCTCACACAAGTGCAGGTCTCCTTTTAATCAGAAGCCACCAGCCAGGCTAAAGCCACAATACAAGTTCGAACCCGACGTCGCACGTCCGGTGAGAAACTCCCTATTGTTATAGACAAAGCTGTAACCCAAAACCACATCTGTCAATGTTAAGTGGTGCCTATAGCCTTCAGAGTTGTGTTTTAATCATGCAAAAGACATACACAAAGAAGCCAGGCAGGTAACCGCCGCATCCCATACAAATAGAAACAGAAAACAGGATGGGAAAGTGCTTAACGATTGGTCCTTGACTTGGGCCTAGATTTTATTTTATTTTTTTATTTTTATATTTGAAACCATCAGGAAGGATAGCTACCCTTCCTTTGTACGTTCTTATCGCAGCATCTGCATACTTAAATCTGCGTCCAGAGCTCTAAGCACCTCTGCTTTTCTTTCCTAATCCTCGCCCACCCTGCCAGCGCAGGTTCCTCTGATAAACCTCATTCTCCCAGAAACTCCATTGCCGCAGCCCTTGGGTTGGTGGGGCATAAAAGACCGAAGACCGTCTACTCCTCCAATGGGGAAAGCAAGACCCCTAACGAAAGCTACCCGGATATTTTGGAGGGCTTGGTTGTGCAACTGCACAGATTATAGGATTTGTCTCAAACACACTTCATATTACACGTGAAACTGTACTACACCCATGTATTGAGACACATTGTGTGGAACTGCTTGGAGCGTCTTTCCAACTACTTATAATAGCCATGTGACTTGAACTGGCGTTTGTAAAAATTGTTTTATTACTCCATTCAAAGAGAGATGTAGATGTGTATATTATTTGGAAAGGTTTTTTTCTATGGAAGCATTTGGAAGGCAACGGAAGCAAGAAACTTGTGTACCCGGGAAGTGGCTGGAGGGGAGGAAGTAGGTAATGCATTTGAAAGGCCCTCTACCAGCCACAGACCTGCAACCAAAGGAGGTCCCTCCCAAATGCTAAAGAGAATCGGTCAGACTTCCCCTCCCGCCAGCAGCGCGTTTAAAAACCAACGCTGTTGATTGCAAACAAACAATAAACAGATTCAAATAAAGGAGCCCTACCAGGTCCAATCCATTTAGTCAAAGACGACTGTGGGTGCCCGGGCAGCCAGACCCTCTTCAGGGAAGGGTAACTTCAAAATCTGTTTTTCTCCTAGAGGGAAAGTCAAACAGCATGAGGTCCAGGACTTTTAGTCCTTAACCTCCTCCCCCAGCACCTCCACTTCTTAGCTTGAAACAGTATTTTGAAGAAAACAAATAAACACGCTGAATTAAAAAAAAAAAAAAGAATCCCATAGCAAACATAACCATAAGGTCTGACTGAATTGACCTATGTTGGCTCCAAGAGGAAAAGAATGTTCCTGAATCAGATGGAATCCCCTGTCACCCTGTCCCTAGTGTCAGCTTTAACTTGTCCATTTGCAAGGACAGGAAAGGGTCTTTCATATAGAGGATTCCTTAGTGGACTTCATATCCCCGAGGGCCATTTCCAGCCTGGAGACTTCCTTAAAAACAAGATGCCCATGTCCAGCAGCCATTTGGTCTCTGGTTACTTTCCTTACTCACCTTGGCCTGCTCATGAAGGGACCAACAAATATTTCTTGGGACATATTGCCTGCTGGCATTTACACCCACTTGCTTAGATCAAGGCCGGAGGGTGGGTCCTTAGAGAGGATCTGTGAATATTCTCCTTCAGGCCCTGTCCCAGTCTCACCGCCTCAGTCTCCAGAAGCCTTCGACTACAAGCAGATGATCAAAACTTGGAGTTATTAAAATGTTTCTAGAACCAATAGTTACATTTTAGGGTCATGGACCATTACTAACAATCTCCTTAACATTCAAATGTCTGTAAAATGTGTTGATAGAGGAGCGGATTACTGGTGCCTAATGGGCGTTTTGGGATAACATGGACTCTGAAGAGTGAGGTTGGGGAATGGGTGTCTGACCACAACTACTCGATTATCAGCTTACAGCTAAATCTTTTTTTTTTTTTTCAAACTTGTGGTGCTCTTAAGAAAAGGCATTGTTCCCAGCAAAGCCTGAGTCTAATGTTCATCATTTAACCTCTGAACAACCGAGTACAGTTCTGGAAAGAGGAAGAGAACAACCTTGCTGTGGGGACAAGGTCACCTTCAGATGTAAGGAGGCGGGTTGTGGGCCCACTGTCCCTCCCTTCCCTGTTTTTTTGTTTTTACTTCGTGTGTTTTTGTTTTGTTTTTTAAACACTTCATGAATTTGCGCATTATCCTAGCGTGGGCCACGCCAGTCTTCTCTGAATAGTTCCCATTTAGCTTGTGTGCTGCCAAAGCCAGCACTCTTTCCTTGATCTTAAGGGAGCTCTGCCAGAAAGGCGGAGGTTCTGGAAGTTCGAGGCCCTTGCAGGTGGTGGGGTGGAGGGGAGGATCTTGGGCAGGGGATGTCAGGCTAGACGCCGACATCCTTGGGCTAGTTTAAAGCCCAAATGACCCCTCACTCTTCCAAGGGCTCTCCATGGGGCGGTGGGGGCGCCTCTGCGCAATGCTGACAGCGCCAAAGCTCTGCTGGAGGAAGAAGCTCAGAAGGAGTGGGTTCCACGGTTGGAGTCTGCTTGGCTAAAGCACCGCGTTCCCTTTCTCCACTCCCACCATTCACTCAAGAAGCAAGCGCTGGAAAAGGAGCAGAAAGCCATAGGAGGTCTCTGGTTGCAAACTGCACACTTGCACTGTCCTGGGGACATCCCCTTCTCGCAAGCCGCGGCCCTAATAGTGACCTGATCTGGGGAAGGAGACAATTACTCTAGTGGCTGAGAGACAGCTCTCTGGCCAATTGCATGGGACCGCTGAAATTTTAACTCTTCCAACCCGGAAAAAAGGGGGGGGGGGCTCGAAACTTCTCTGGTAACCTAAGCCCCGCTGGCTGCTGCACGTGGTCCGGCCTCCAGCTTCCCTGTAGGGCGGACAGTCGCGCTGACCTCACGGAGCAGAAATTCAGGACTCAGAGTCAGGAGATGCCACCCTTGGAGGGGAGCCCGGTAGAGCCAAGGATAGGAAACATCAGAGGGCTGTGGTCTCAGGGTGAGGCAGCGATCTCCCACTCATCCCCACTCATCTTGCCCACGTGGGCGTCGGGCCCTTCGCACATCACAGGACAACCCCAAGCTGGTGGCTAAGAAAGCCAGGCTTACTCCCTCGGCTCCCTGCGGTGAGCAGATGCAGGGGCAGAGCTGGATTTGGCTTTTGTGCTCAGACCTGCGCTGGGCCTTCATCCTGAAACTGAGTGTTCCAGGGCTGGGGACCACAGTCAATGCTGTCCCCAGTCCTGACGGAAGTCTTCCATGCCAGCACCCAGGGTCTAAGGGCGCCTGGCGGTGGCTTCCGGTTCCAACTAGGAAGGCTTAGCAGCTGGTGTATGGAGCTATCTGATAAGCTGTGCCAGGGCCCATTTAGACCCCTGCTTTAACGAATTGGCCTAAAACAAATTTTGAGTTAGTGTTTAAACAACTGGTGCACATCCAGGCTCATTTCTTCCCCACTAGTAAAGCAAGTACATTTGGTCAACTTTGAGTTCTTTTTGGTTCAAGAGTTCCAATAAAATGTGTTAGGAAAATTTTAATAGGAGAGGCAGCTAGCTATCTGGAGAAACATGTAGCGTGTGTTGTGTATGTGTGTTTATAACAACATATTTCATCTGAAGCTACAACTCTGTGGTAGAACATTTGTCTTGTATCCATAAAGTCTGAGATTCAAATCCCAGTACTGCCAGGAGGAGTATACCTCCTTGAGGGGGGTGGGGGGGAGAGGAAGAGGAGGCCTAAATTAATGAAATTAGATAGTCTTTGGGAAGAAAAAGCTACAAAAAAAATTTAAGTTAACTCAAGTCTATAATTGAAATGTATTGTTCAGCCCTTCAAGTTCATAAAATCGGTTTAATTTTGAATTCTAGTGTAAGCTGACCACTAGAAGCTTTAGAAGGCTCAGAAGCACTCATCTACTGGTTACTCATTTTTTAAAAAAAATGTATAGACTTATTATTTTATTTAGTCTCAGCGTAGTTCCTCTAACTCAGAGACTGAGGAACAGCAAGAGACTTGGCATAACTGGCCATTCACCTCTGCAGTCTCTTACAGTTTGAGTTGATTAAACCACTAACTGATTTCTGAACATTTAAAATGGGCACCTAAGCCAGGCATGGGGGTATGTGCTTTTAACACCAGCCCTTCAGAGGCAGAGGCAGGCCAATCTCTGTGAATTCAAGGCCAATCTGGTTTATAAAGTGAGTTCCAGGACAATTGGGGCTACATACAAGAGAAATCTAGTCAATAAATAAATAAATAAATAAATAAATAAATAAATAAATAAATAAATAAATGAAATGGGCACATAGCCTCATTCTCTCTCCTCCTCCTCCCCTTTATGCACATAGATGGCACTGTGCAATAGTAATACTGACTTTTAACCAAAGATAACCAAGGAGCAGATGAGGGTATCCTAAGTTTGATGCTCTTATCAAGTTTATAGCAGGATCTGTAACCGGTTATCCAGGATGAACAGCCACTCCTCTGTGTGGTGCTAAAAAAACGGTGAATTTCGAGGTAGAGACTGTTTCTCAGCAACCTCAAGACAAGCTGGCAGCCCTGAGGAAGGCAAACCCACCTTTAACTCCCAAAAGCCTCTATTAGTTTATTATTATCTTTTTAAATTCTTGGTTTTTCAAGAGAGGGCTTCTCCATGTAGGTCTAGCTATCTTGGAACTTACTCCAGACCATGGTGGCCATGAGTTCACAGAGATCTACCTCTTCCTCTGCCTCCCAAGTTCTGGGATTGAAGGCGAGCGCCACCACCATCCGGCTAAAAGTTTGCTTTATTTTTAAACAGAATATTATCAGAAGTCCCTGTATTTCTAAGTCTGACCAGATAGGCTTGACTTGAGTGGTTGTTCATAAAGTTGTTTACATATGATAAACTTCAAATTAAAAGGGGACAAACAAGAGTATTTTTTTTTAAAGTAGTATTTCCAAATAAAATGTGAAGTAGAAAATGTAAGGCTGGGGTGTAACAAATTGGTAGAGCGCTTGCTCAATACATGGGAAGCTCCATACACATGCACAGTCTCCTAGAACACACACACACACACACACACACCTACACACACACACACACACACACACACACACCTACACACACACACACACACACACACCTACACACACACACACATACTCTCACACACACACACATACACACACACACACACTCTCACACACACACACACACATACACACACACACACACACACTCTCTCTCACACACACACACACACATACACACACACACACACACTCACACACACACACTCTCACACACACACACACATACACACACACACACTCTCTCTCACACACACACACACATACACACACACATACACACACACACACACACACCTACACACACACACACACACACACACACACACACACACAGAGAGAGAGAGAGAGAGAGAGAGAGAGAGAGAGAGAGAGAGAGAGAGAGAGAGAGAGATGTAAGTAGAATGTTTTTATTTAGACGATGAAGCCTGTTTGAGCAAAACAACCAAACAATAATTTGGCCCTGATTATTTGGGAGGCAGAGTCAGGTGAATCTCTGAGCTTGAGGGCATGATCTCTCCAGCATGACGTCCGGGACAGCCAGGCTACACGGAGAAACCCTGTCTCAAAAGAAAAAATAAAGTCACAATTGGTATGTCATCGCTAGTGTCCTCACCTCTCTATCTCCCTACATCCCCGTTCCTCATGCTTAACAACCATGCTCGGCTCCCCAAGATTTCTATTCAGACATCTTTCATTTCTGTGATTTAAGCCCCCACCTCTCCCAAGACATCTTGAGATGCTGTCTTTTTATGGCTCCCTGCCTGGCTTAGGGTTTGCTGGCCTCAAACTTGTTTTGAGTCTCCTGCCTCTTCTTTTGTTTTTGGTTTTTGGTTTTTGGGGACAGGGTTTCTCTGTATAGCCCTGGCTGTCCTGGAACTCACTCTGTAGACCAGGCTGGCCTCGAACTCAGAAATCTGACTGCCTCTGCCTCCCGAGTGCTGGGATTAAAGGCCTGCGCTACCACTGCCCGGCTCTCCTGCCTCTTCTTAAACACTAGGACTAGAGGTATGCTTTGCTCTACCCAGCTCTGCCACAATTTATTTCCTTCACAGCTTGACGATTGTTGAAGTTGGACAAAGCAATAGGTAAAGGAAGAAGACGTAGCTGTTGGACTGGAGGAGGTCAGCATCAGATGGGAACACAGGATGAGATAAACACTCATCCGCCAGATACTCTTAATCTACAAGCCTCGCCAGTTTTCCCGGACCCTCACAGCCATCCTTGTCTGAAAGGCTGTCTTCCATTAGTGTAAGAAGAAGTATAATCTGTGGGTTTATTTAGCATTTGATCCTTTTGCAGAGGTTTCCATTTAGTGTCACCATTGCTGCCAAGATTTGGATCTGGTCTTAAAATAGTCTGAACCAGGTGACCTCAGTCGGGGATTCGCAAGATACTAGCAATTTATTTCCTATCAGCTCCCAGGCCACCGTCAGATGATAACAACCCCTGGACACTGTTAATCTCTGCTTGATTCAAAATGGTGACCGCAAGGTGAAAGGCAAGAGTGTTATCTCTGAGCCAGTCCTGTGGCCTTCCACAGATTGCCAGCTAGACCAGCACAATTGAAGCCTCCTCTTCAGCGGTTACTTGAACATTTGTTGTACCCAAAGTCTTTGGTCTTTGTTGGACTGAAAGGTAGGAGGGCTTTATCAAAGAAAATGCCCAAGAGCTAAGACATGGGAGTATAGAATCCAATACAAATTTAAAAGGTTGTGAAGGTGATTGCATGCTCTCTACCCAATAAACTGTGAATAACATGCATTTGATTAGAAAAGGTCTCTGGAAATGAATGGTTTTTGCCAAAAAAGAAATATAGAAAAAAAAATCCACCTTCAAATGTAAAAAAAAAAAAAAAGTGTTAGAATTGGTTTTATTGCTTTGGAAATGGCTCAATGTTTGCAAGTGGCAGTCTCATCACAGACCACCAAAGACAAATTTGACATCAGCTCTGGGTGAAACGAAGGAAGAAGATGGGGAAACAGCAGAGAATAAAGTAAAATCTGGCCTAGTTAGTAAAAGATGCCCTTGCAGTGGTTCCCTAAGGGGAAGAAGGCTAAGCAGCCCTTGGGGAAGCAGTCTTCATAGACACAAAGGAGCCTCTCACCCTGTGGTTCCTGCCTATAGTTCAAAACTCTAGAAACATACTTTTATTGACCCTAGGCAATTTCCCCTCTTCTTTTATACCAATATCCTTATCAAATGGCAACTTGATTTTGCTAGATTTCTCAAGACTAAACAGATTGAAAAAATAATTGAGGTTTCAAAATATAGAAGGCAGTTTAATAATATGTTTAAAAATTTTAAATTTCATTTATTTGTCTGTCTGTTTGAGAAGGGCTTTGGAGGTCAGAAGACAACTTGGGGAAGTTATTTTCCTCTTCATCCTATGTAGGATCCAAGGCTTGAACTCAGGTCATAAGGCTTGGCCACAAGCACCTTTACCTACTAAGTCATCTTGCCAATCCCAATAATATGTTTTTGTTCTTTTAGATTTTATTTTTATGTGTGTTGGTGTTTTGCTTGCATGGATATCTACGTGAGGGTGTCAGGTCCCCTGCAATTGGAGTTACAGACAGTTGTGAGCTGCCATGAGGGTGCTGGGAATTGAACTTAGATACTCAGGAAAAGCAACCAATGCTCTTAACCGATGAGCCATCTCTCCAGACCCCAATAATATGTTTTTTAACCTTTATGTGCTGGAGGTGGTAAAAGTAAAACCAGATTATTTTAGGTATTTTTGTAGCAAGTGCCCTTGGAGAAGATCAAATAGCAGCCTGAGATATGCAGGATTGCAGTTCCCAGGACACTGGAAATTTACCATTTCCAACAATGAGCTTTCATTTCAGTTCTTTTTTCTATTTTTGGTTCGTTGATATCATTTGAACACAGTTGGGGTCAAAGGGAGTTTGTGTTTTCCCTGCACACATGTTTAAGGTCAGCTCAGTCTTCGTATCTTACCTGAAGATTTTAAATTTTTCCTGAATTTTCGCAAATTTTCCACTTCATCTGCAAATTGTTTGTTTTTCGTTTCTTGAGGGGGTGAGGGGGCATCTAATCTTTAGGCTCCCCACACTGTAGAAGCCTTTATTTAACATTATTTAATAATGAGTTCTATAAATCTAGAGTGGCTCATGCCAGTTGTCCCAGCTTTCAAGGGATTTGTCACAGCTGGAAATTAGCATTGGTTACAAGATAAACGCTTGTCTCAAAAAACAAATAAGCAAAACAACAACAAACCCCATAAAAACAAACAAAACAAAACCCCTCTCCCATTGTGATGATTAGTATTGATTGTCATTTTGAAAGGGTCTTGAATCACCTAGGAGACATACCTTGCTTCACACCATGAGGGGTTATCCATATCAGGTTAGTTTCTGGGCAAGGCTGTGAGCGGTTATTTTATTAGGTTAATTGAAGTGGGAAGACCCACCTTAAGATTGGATGGTACCAATCCCTGGGCTGCAGTTCTGGATTAAACGAAAGGAGGCAAAAATTAGCTAAGCAAGAGCATCCGTTCCTTTTGCTTCCTGTCTACAGAGACAGTGTGAGAAGCTGCTTCAGGCTCCTGCTGCCAGGACTTTACTCTCAACCAAGTTGGTTATTTTATCACAGAAAAATAATACAAGGCAACAACTTCTAAGTGTTCTAGAAAATGTAAAATCATTGCATACTTTCTATTTCTTAAGGGGCATGTGTGTGTGTGTGACACCCACCTTTAATTTCAGCACTTGGGAGGTAGAGGCAGGAATATCTCTGAGTTTGAACAGAGAAACCCTGTCTTGAAAACAAATGAGAGAGACAGAGATGTAGAGGGGGAGGCGGAGGGGGAGGGGGAGGGGGAGGTGGAGGGGGAGGGGGAGGGGGAGGGGAGGGGGAAGGGAGGGGGAGGGGAGGGGGGAGGAGGGGGAGGGGGAGGGGGACAGGGAGGGGGAGAGGGAGAGGGAGAGGCCCTAGGTGGGCAGTGGTGGCACATCACACCAACCAAGGGAATACTTCAGGATAGCGAATCAGCATTCCTATCTAAAAGTAGACACTCTTGGTTAAATCTAAGTCTCTCTATAACATGGTTGATTTTTTTCAGCTCTCTGTGCTTCTTCCATGTGATCATCCACAATGTGGGGAAATGATAGTTTTTGCTTTCCACATTGTTGGGCTTGAGGGTTCAAGCCTTCAGCTCAGTGACTGGCAGGTGGTAACTGCGCCATCTAAGTTCCCAGGCAGTATCATCAGCATCCTTACTGCCATCGTCCTTGACCAGCATCAGTCAGCAGCTTTGAGCTTGTACTGACTGCAGTGTTTTCACCCACAGGGCAGGAATATCGGTGTAGCTGGAAGAATTTAAGAGAAAGCTATACAGCATGCCACACATACATGGCATACAGAGGTACAGACCGATGTAACCACAGGGATACGTTCATTTTGTATTGTATTTGCTCCTTTCATGGACAGTATCTTCTGTTCAGTAATCACACAGGCCATGAGATTGTAATCCACGAATGTGTTAGTAAAGAAGAGCAAAGACAGCGCTGGCAAGCAGGGGTCCAGCTGTAGTGAAACAAGCCATCCTAGTGATCCAAATATTATGTTCGGTCTTCTCCATCTAGGACAAATGATTTCTCCATCATTGCAGTTGGTTTTCTCAGCTTCAAGAATCTCAAATGCTGACCCTTGTTCACCATCCTTAAGAATGATACTTGCATGCTGTTACCATATGATATGAGTTAATTCATCTCTAGAAAAACTGTCACAACTGTGGCTCGCACAGAATTTCCAGCCCACTCCATCCTCCCCTCCCGCAAACACTGGAGGCATTCAATAAGAAAATGAGGTACATAAGTTTAATAGAATAATGAAGAGCTTGTAAATTGTGTTCTAGCTTTTTAAAAGAAGTAAGAAAATAACTGGGAATGATAACGACTTTATGCCGATCAACTAGCATTGATGGTCACATAAGTAGAAGAGAATTTGGTGATGAATTGGCTTAAATGAATTTACTGAGGGTGGCAATTTAGCTCTCTAAGGAGTTTCAGAGAAAACTCGTAAGTTGCTAGAAGGACTATGTCTCAAGAAAGCGTGAACAGTGAAAAGACCATATCCACAAAGCACAAGGCATATGCTCAGCACACAGGACTTTGCATGCAATTTGTTTAAAACTACACAATGAAGTGCAATCAGGATGATGAGATGTTCTTCATGACTCTTCTATGGATCGAGGGCCCGATATCGGATCTACAAGAGTCTCAAGAGGTTAAACTACCCAGCAGGCAGGAGTTGAGTTGGATCACCCAAAGAACTAACTTCAGTTCAAGGGAATGCGAATTTGAAACATTTCAGTCATGAGAGGACTATCTAAGAGGGATGCGGGAGATGCTCAGTTTTAACCTGACTGAAATGGGGAGATGATTCACTGCCTGAGGACCTTAGTTCAGATTCCTAGCACTCATAAAGAAGCTGTACACAATGGTCAGTGTGTGGGAAGTGAAGGGACTCCACAAATTCAATGTCTGTTAACATTCTAGTGAACGGAAACACTTTCTATCCCTTTTGGTTCTGGGGACTGAACCTGGCCAGGGCGTTGTGAAGAAGGGGAAAGTCAGAGACTGGTGAATCCCTATAGCTTACTGTAGCTTACCAACACGACATGAGCAGACACTCAAGGCTAAACTTTGGTTTTTATGTGTACATGCAAACACACTCGCACACACACATGCACATACACCCCAATACATGAAAAGCTAGGGAAGGAAGAATATTTGCCATTACTTTGCAAACTTTTAGGAAAGTGATCAGGGGTAGACTTACTCAAAGGCTATTTAGGTCTGAACGTCCACTTACAACAAATATATCTCATCATATACGTCTTTAACAACAACAACAACTTCCTTCTCCTCCTTCTCTTCTCCTTCTCCTTCTCCTTCTCCTTCTCCTCCTTCCTCCTCTTTCTCCTTCCTCCTCCTCCTCCTTTTCCTCCTCCTCCTCCTCCTCTTTCGGTTTTGAGGCTGGTACTCATATACCACAGCTAGCTCCAAACTCTCTATACAGCTAAGGCTAGCCTTGAGCTTCTGATCCTCCTGCCTCCACGCCCCCCTCCCGCTCCACGCTGGGGACTACAAGCACACTACCACACTAGATCTCTCAACACCTTATCCAGTCCAGGGCAGTCTTACGTTTTTGGCAATCTTTTCCCAGCTTTTTCAAAGTGGATGTTAAAAGTATGCCCACCATCTAGCTCTCTCTGCTTGGAAGTCGCGTACTACGGAACTTCAGCCGGTTCATGCAGGTCTGCTCTGCTCTACAGGAAATGAAGTTACTTAAGAAACATTGTTCCATTTGCCTTGCAAGCACATTGCCAGCTTCCCCTGTCTGCTGTGCATCTCTCCACACAGCAGACACTAAGTGTATGCTACCAATCAGCCAATTAAAGCCAACCCCTCGCCCTCAAACATGAGGTTTTTGTGGCTTTAGAGATTTTACAGTGTAAATTAGTATGGTTATAGAAGGGATTGTCAGGGATCTAGCTTACACAAAAATAAGGTTTCCTTTAAATTTATTTTGGATTTAGAAACTAGAGGCTAAGGCTAGCTCAACTGGTAGAGTGCATGCCCACTATATAAACCAGATTTGATAGTACTTACCCGTAATCCCAGCATTCTGGAAGTGGATACATGGGGCTCAGAAGTTCAGTGTTAACTGGGCAGTGGTGGCACTAGCCTTTAATCCCAGCATTTGGGAGGCAGAGGTAGGCGGATTTCTGAGTTCGAGGCCAGCCTGGTCTACAGAGTGGGTTCCAGGACAGCCAGGGCTATACAGAGAAACCCTGTCTCGAAAAACAAAAAAACAAAAAAGGAAAGAAAACAAAAGGTTCAGTGTTATCCTCAGCTGCATAATGAGTTTAAGCACATGAGTACAGAGAGACCCTGTTTCATAACCCTGCCCCCTAAGAGGAGGAAGAAGAAGATGAGGAGAAAAGGGGGAGGGGAGAAAAGAAATCCCAAAGCTAGCTTCAGCCAACATTTGAGGCTGGATCTGAAACATTTAGCTTCCGCTCCCGGGGTAGCTCACATTTACCTGAGAACATCATGGTTGGCGAGGATCACAGCCAGGTAAGTCAAGCAGAGGAAGATTCCGATGGATAGAAAAAGGTGTGTAGGAATCGAAAGGGCACCAAGGTCATTGTCTGTCTGCACTCCAGTGAATGGAAAATGCTTCCTTTCCTTTCAGTTCAGGGGACTGAACACAGGACCCCATGCTACCTAGACAACTGTTCTACCACCGAGAGAAATCCCTCCCCCTCCCCCTCCCCCTCTCCCTCCCCCTCCCCCTTCCAACTCTTTTTCAGAGCACATTTGAACAGGACATGCTGATGCACAGAAGCACCTTTTATGATGGTCTGTGTGTTCTGGGCTTGGAGAGGACTCACAGTGAGCACATACATGGGTCTTCAAGCTGGTGGCCGCTGAAGGTCCATATGGTGTCATGTGTCCTGGCCCTGCTCTATGGAGGTTGCTGCCAACAAACTTGGCTTTGGTTCGAATGTCTTTGAAACTACCCCCTTCCACACCAATTCCAAACATCTCAGGGAGAGGGAGAAAGAGGAAAAAAAAAGCTGGAGTTGTTATAGGAATTGTAACTGAAATAGGCAAAAACAATTAATGTTTTGGACAGACATACTGATTGTAAATTAAAGAAAGGCCCTTTTGGAAAAGACAGTCCATTAAGAAACCACTTAATGCTTAATTACAAGTGTTTGGAATTCTGCAGTGGAGCAGCCTGGCCAAATAGGTCATCAAAATCTAAGCAGGCACAGTGACTGATGCAGTTTTCTTTTGAGCGCCAGGTATACACACGCAAACACAGAGCGGTGGATTCTCACATTCCCAGCCGCTGGACCACGTAATTATCGCTGTGCCTGCGGTGAAACGTGATCTTGGAAAATGCCATAAAAGAATTCCTCCTCAGTATTTGTTTCTTCAGTCTTCTTCCTCCTCCTCAGTTTCCATCTCTTGGCTGTGTTCTTTCTTGTAGTCGCCTCTCTCTCTCTCTCCCTTTCCTGCCTCAAGTCGTATTGTAAGCTTGAATTCACCAGGTGTGCAAACTTCCTCCCTCATCTGACACTTCTTTGGCAGAAAGTACAGGTAGCCCAACAGGTATTGTCAGGGTCAAGTTAAAAAATAACAAAACCTGCCAATGCAGATTTCCTTCTGGTGGCACCTGGCATGAATGGGTTCTCAAAAAGGCTGCTGTGGCTTTAATATTTCCCTTTTTGCAGCTGGCATGAGTTTGGCAGTCCATGCATAGCTCACAGCCTTTCTCCTCCATCTCTGTCAGGAGCCAAGGATGGCCAGCCTCACAGGGAGATGAGGGCAAGGGCAGGCTGGAGAGTCTCATTCTATTTAGAAAGCATTCATTGGGAAAGGTGCTGTTTTTCAGTCCCATTTTAACCTCAGACGTGAGCTGTCTTTGTAAAATGTTTGAACTAGAGGAAACTGTACCACTGGGAGTATGGGTTATAAGGAAACAACAAGGTTTGATAGTTAAAGCTGGACACGGTTAGCTGTGAGGACAGGACCAGCCTTTGTCTTTTTCCTTTAATTGTGTGGCCTAGCAGAGTCTGCTGGTAATAATCTTACTAGGAAGAAATGCTTATAGATGGCATGTTCTTGAATTTGGGGCTTTGTGTAGATTCCACAGCTGTCTGTCTGGACTCTGACTCACAACGAGAGACTGGAATGACTGATCCTTCTAACATGCTGTCATATAGCAGTGAGATAGAATGCAGTGAGATAGAATGCAGTGAGATAGAGTGGTCGCGTGAGGTAGATGTGGTGGTGCAGTGATGAGCAGCAGGGGAGGGGAAAGGAAAAGGAGATGAGGGTAAGGGGATGAGTAGGGTGTGGGAGGGTGGGGGTAAGTAGGGTGTGGGATGGAGGGGTGAGTCGGGTGGGGGAGGGTGGAAGGTGAGTAGGGTGGGAGTTGGGGGGATGAGTAAGATTGAGGTTGGGAGAATTTAGAATTAGAAAGCTGGAACTGTAACTTGGTGGAGTGCTTGCCTGCAATGTACTACTTCATTGCTTTGCTGTAGTTTTCTTTGTTCCTGGTTCCCTGAAGAAGCACGGACAGCTGTCTCCATAGCCTGCTGTGGGGCTGTTTGTCCAATACACAAGATGCACAGCTGTGGATACCTCCAAGCTACCAGGCTGCTGCTTGCCACTTAGGGCAGCAGTAAAGAGAGAGAGCCAACAGAATACATCAGGCAGTAAAAGTGACCACGAAGGACTTTCTCAGAGATAGTAAGCACACTTCAGAAAAACATTCGGCCAAGAAGGAAAGCATTTAGAATATTAAATACTAGCATTCCGCTGAGCCATTAAAATTTACACCCAACATCTACTAAGTATTCTTTTTTATATTTCTGTTGTATGAGTATGGGTGTTTGTCTGCATGTGTGCATGTGTATCCTGTACTTGCTGGTACCTGAGAAGGTCGGAGAAGAGTGCAATCCCCAGAAACTGGAGTTACAAGTGACTATGCGAATGCTGAGAACTGAGCCCAGGTCTTGAGCCAGAGCAGCAAGTGCTCTTAACCATTGAGCCATCTCTCCAGCCCTCTAATAGACGACTCTAATATTAATAGAGAAGAAACTGCCTCTGAACCCCTCCGCCCAACCCTCACAGTATCTGGGATTGAACCCAGGGCTTTGTGCACGTTAGTCAAATGTCCTGCTACTGATCTGTAACCCAGTCCTACTGTTGTATTTTATTTGGAGCCAAAAACAACTAGCTAAGCCTTGAATTCACCTTTAACCAAGGCAGAGCCGAGGGTCTTCTACTTAGCCTCTTTATATCTGTTATTGTAGGCCTCATATCACTGGACCTGGCTTTTTCTCTAGTACAAAAATAACACTGTTAACACAAAATATTATCATTATAGATTATATAATATATAAATATTATTTATTGTATATCATCTAGGCACAGGCTAATTGCACTCCTGGGAAAACCACCAGTTTTAATAGCTGCATAGTTGGGTGGTAGGGAGACACACCTTTAGCCCCAGCACCTGGGAGGCAGGTAGATCTCTATGAGTTCGAAGTCAGCCTGGTCTACAGAGCAAGCTCTAGAATAACCAGAGCTACACAGAGAAACTCTGTCTCAAAAACAAAAAAACAAAAAAATGGGCTGGAGAGATGGCTCAGTGGTTAAGAGCACTAACTACTCTTCCAGAGGTCCTGAGTTCAGTTCCCAGCAATCACGTGGTGGCTCACAACCATCTGTAATGGAATCTGATGCCCTCTTCTGGGGTGTCTGAAGAAAGCAACATAGTACTCACACTGAAAGAAAAAAGACAGACAGACAGACAGACAGACAGACAGAGGTAGCAAGCACTTATTGAGGGCTCAGTGTCATCTCTACAGATTTAGAGGACACACACGTGACAGAAGGAAGCTGTCTCTCATGGAGACTCCACTTTCAGGGTGAAGGCTCAATGTCTTACCTGCTGCTTGGGGTTTCCAACAGTTTGTCGGAACTGAGCACATGCACACATACCTGGGCGCTTCATGAATACAGAGTCAGAGCCAGCAGGGCTGAGGAAGAGATCAACAATTCACATTTTTAGCAATACCCCTACGATGAGGGTTCCATGCATTTCGGGACCACGCTTAGAGCATTGTTGCTTTTGTAGTGTTTGTAACCCTTGGCCCAGCCTAGATGTTTACAGCAGTCTAGCCCCATGCCTGCTTTACTCCCCACCCCCACCCTACCTCCTAACAAAAATATTGTTCTTGGCATTCCCTGGCAGGGCTGTGCTGTGTGCTCTGATCCACCTTCTATTCTTTCTGCCTGCGAAACCATTATTCATCTTTCCAGACAGCTCAAGTATCACCATCTCTCTGAGGCCTTCCCACCCAGCTGCCCCGCCCCATTGGCCAACTAATCCTTCTGTCTACCCAGTTCTCACAACACTCTACAAGTACTGATGTTTAGCACTTATTACAAGTTATCATAATTGTTTGTTTGCACGACTGTCTTTCCAGCCAGACTTTGAGCTGAAGAGGGCAGGGGGCCAGGCCTTATCCATCGTCCAAGCTCTGTTTCTTACGCTAGTTTCTTAATAAACATTGTTGGAATGAACTAATCTCTCATGACCAGTCTTTTGCAGAATTCTTTCTTTTCTTTCCAGTGTGAGAGTTCAAAACCAGAGCCTCACTCTGTCACCAAGCTCTGTCTCTAGCCCTGGCAGACAATTTTTTTTCCTTTTTTGAATATTTTCTTTATTTACATTTCAAATGTTATCCCCTTTCCAGGTTAGTTCCCCTCTAGAAATCCCCCATCCTATCCCCCTCTCCCTGCCTCTATGAGGGTGCTCCCCCATCCATCCACCCACTCCTGCCTTTCTGCCTTGGCATTCTACTATGCTGGGGGATCGAACCCCTCAGGCTCAAGGGCTGCTCCTACCACTGGCTCCAACAAAGGCCATCCTCTGGCAGAAGAATTTTAATGACAAGTGTTTATATCTTAGGGGAAGTCTGTTCCTTCTGCCCAGTTTTGTTGTGAACCTAAAACTGATCAGAAGCATAAAGCCTTTTATAAAAAATTATAATCATAATCTTGGTAAAGTTGACATTTCAAAAATTGATGTTTTGGACATAAAGTAGAATATTTCATACTCTCTTTCTGCATAATATTATTTAAAATATTATGTAAAACAGCTTTCAGACTGTGTGTTGGGTATAAATGAAATAAATTTTGTGTTTAGGTCTGAGTTCTGTCCTAATATTTTCCATATATATATTCCATATATATATATTTCAAAATATAGGAAAATACAAATTCTGGAATACTTCTGGTCCCCAGCATTTTGAGTAAGAGATAGTCAACCTATGATATACTATTCACCAAATTAATTTACTGTAATTATCATTAATAATATCTAGTACTTGCCTGTAGAATCCCTGTGCTTACTATATAGGAGGGACTTTGCTAATCAGATTTTTTTAAGTTTATTTAATTTTTATAACCACTGAATGTGACAGCTCCTGCCTTTAATCCTAGCACTTGGAAAGCTAAAGCAGGAGGATTGCTATGAGCTTGAGGTCAGTCTGAGCTGCAGAGTAAGGTTCTGTCAACCACTCCTAAAACTTCACAGCCACTTAGTTTTTCAGATAAGGGAAGATGCAGGCTTTAGGGTCAAGTAGTTGGGACCTGAAAGCTGACTCTAGCCTAGGATCTTAGCCTAGGTCTAGCCTAGGATCTTAGCCTAGGTCTAGCCTAGGATCTTAGCCACTCATCTGATGCTAGAGAAACAGACTCTGCTCTCTGGATATGCTCAGTGTGCCTTCCTTCCAATAAAATTCACCAACCACAAGTACTCCCAGTTCATCCAAAGTCCTAATCCATACTGTCTTTGACAGTCTGGTGTAGTTTCTAGACTCTTCAGAATTATGTTCCTAAGCCAAATATATTGGAATATAAGAATAATAGAGGTTATTCTATAGCAATATGTGCCTTTAAGATGTTTACTTATTATTTATTTACATGCATGGATACTGAATTTAGGCAGGTGTCCTAGGAGGTCAAAAGATAGTAGTCATTAAGTGTCCTAGAACTGGGGCTTTGGGAGTCTGTGAGATGCCATGTGGGTGATGGACACCAAAGCCTGATCATTGCAAGAGCAGGAAGCATTCTTTTATCTGTTTGGTTTTTGTTTGTTTGTTTCTGTTTTTGTTTTTTGAAACAGAGCCTTGGCTGTAACTGGAACTTGCTTTGTAAACCAGACTGGACTGGAACTCAGAGAGATCTGCTTGCCTCTGCCTCCCATGTGCTGGGATTAGAGGCATGGGCCACCATGACTGGCACAGTAGACATTCTCAAGGGCTAAGTCCAATATGTGCTTTTAGAATCAGTAACTCAAACCTAACCCCTAGTAGTAAGGCTATCAGCTTTACTTTTGAAGTACTGAGAAATGTGCACAGTGTGTATGTTTGTTGACCTTGAACTTCTGACCTTCCTGTCCCCACTTCTCAAGGGCTAGCATTATAACTTGTGTCACCATACATGGGTTATGTAGTGACTTGGATGAAGCACACTCTGGCCAAGGATTTTACTGATAGTTACACCCCAACTCCAAGTCTATACAGTGTTTTTGAGATACAAGGAACAACATCTCTAATCCCAGCACACAGGAGGCAAAGGCAGTCGGAGCTCTCTGAATTCAAGGCTAGCCTGGTCTATAGAGTTAGTTCTAGGACAGCCAGGGATATACAAAACAAAACAAACAAAAATACTGGTTTCTAAAAACAAACAAAAAGGGGAATATGACGAAGTATCTTTAATACCTCTTGATGATATATAAATATCATACCCTGTTGAAAGCATTGTAGTTTGTCGAGTTCAGTGGCTTGCCTTTGCAGTCCAGCTACTTGGGAAACTGAGATAAGAAGACTGGGAGTCTGAGGCTGGTATGGACAATAAAGTGAGATTTTTGTTTCAAACTCAAAACAAGAGGCCTAGCAAGATGATTCAGTAGGTAAAGGTTCTTGCTACCAAGCCCGACATTCTAAATTCTCTCCATAGAACTGGAATGTGGAGAGAGAGAGAGAGAACACATTTCTTCAAGTTGTTTTCTGATCTTGGTAAATGAATTGTGGCACTTTCACCCATGCATGTCTGCATACGCAAAATCAATGGATAATATAATAATTTTTAAAACATATTTTTTTAGCTTATTTATGGGTATTTGCCTGCATATGAGGTGCTGGGAACTGAACTCAGATCCTCTGTAAAAGGCGTCAGTACTCAGAGTTTGGGATTAACCCAGTGGTAAATACTTGACAAGCATGTGCAAAGCTATAGGCTCAGTCCCCAAGACTGCAAATAAAATAAAATAAAATAAAATAAAATAAAATAAAATAAAATAAAATAAAATAAAATAAATAAAAACAAAACAAAGCAAATAAGGCATTAATGTTTATTTCCTATTTCACCATGGAAGAAAACAGTAAATTCCCCTAAGAGGTTAAGGAATTATTAATGTTATTTTAAAACTTTGTATCCAAATTTATGGGTCCCGGAATTCCTTGTGTGACAAGCTTTGGATGTATTCAGGGATTGCAGACAATCCCTGAGCTTTGGGCTGTTAGTAGTGTTTCATAAAGTAAGCCTGCCAGACATTTCTGGGTAAGTTACTACCAGGCAGAAATCAGTCAGGTATCGGTCCACATCATGCGACAGAAATGCCTTGGAGCTAGTGGAGGGAGACATATGAAGTGAAGGCACATAATACAGGAGAACACAGAAGGGGCTGACATTGAATTCATGCTACCTTCTTGTCTCAGTCTTCCCAGTATGGGATTTCCCAGTAGGCACCACCACGTTCTGCTGGTTATGTGCAGAAGGAATTTTCAGTCTGTAGAAAGAGGCTGAGCTACAGGGTATTGACGATTCCTTCCTGCTTAAAAATCCCCAGCTTCTATCCCTTAAAGAAGCCTCTGTCACAGCCTGCTCTATGTCCACGAAGCCCCTGGAGGCTGCACCAGTGCCACAGAAGGTGATGCGCCACTGGACAGCATATACTGTTCTCTCTTCCAGTAGACGGACTATCGGATTATCGTTTGTCTCTAGAAGTTGATTGTCTAACAGGGGTGTTTAGCATAGAACATTAGCATTCAGCAAATGTTCATTTTTTAAAATATTGAATAGATAAATGAATGAATGGAGGTAATTCAGGTTCAACTGCTATAAGACTTTGATCTTCAGGCTTCAGCACTGGGAATGTCATTTTGTAAAGTTGCCTTTAGTGGGTGAATCTGTCTCAAAAATATTGTGCTCTCCTCTCTCCTTCTCCGGTCAAACTCACTTACTTATCAGTAATGTGAGGGGGTTTCATCATAACTGAAGTCATTTTATCTGTAAAGTCAGAACATGCTTTTAGGGCAGCAGAAAATCAAGAGACTTCAAAGTTTCATTTGCCTTTTATTTCATTAATGAAAACACAAACAGACAAAATACCAGTGGCTATAAAGTGCTCAATATCTAGAGTCCTAACAAGGCAGATATGGGAAAGAACTGCGTGGAGTCAATTTACATAGCTTGCAGGCTGGTGGAGCATCATGTGACTGAACATTCCTAGGAATCATCTGACAAGCAGGTGGTTCTCCCAAAAGATCCAGTTTCTCACCTACGCTTTGATATTATTTGCACACTGATTAAAACGTCTATTGTCAATCTACATTAAGACAGACTTGCTGAAGTTGCATGGAGCTGACATGTGTAGCTCCCCAGGTGGGCATTGGTCTGTTCGTGGCTAAAGCTAATGGGGTCAAGAAGCTTAATTTAGAAGTGTTGGTTCATCTTCAAAAATCCATGAAAAAGAAATAACCCTTCAAATCAAACCATTTTTAAATGTGTGGCCCTTTTCTAGATGTGAATTTAAGGCTCTGTTCCAGCTTTAGATTTATGCTGGCGTCAGTAGGAAGGCACATTTGCACAGGTAAAAGGTAAGGGAAAAATTTCATTGGGAGACCATGTGTCTTCTTAGTCCAGTTTGGGTGGCAGAGCTTTCTGCGGTCCCCTGGACTGCTGAGCAGTACCAGTGCTTCTTGGTGCCACAGGCACACTCAAGTAGGCATGGCACATATTAATTGGTGTTGGTCTAGAGGTAACACAGCCATGGAGAGAATTATGGCATCAGAAGTGGATCATGGGGCTGGAGAGATGGCTCAGTGGTTAAGAGCACTGACTGCTCTTCCGAAGGTCCTGAGTTCAAATCCCAGCAACCACATGGTGGCTCACAACCATCTGCAATGAGATCTGATGCCCTCTTCTAGTGCATCTGAAGATAGCTACACTGTACTTAGATATAATAATAATAATAATAATAATAAATAAATCTTTTAAAAAAAAAGAAGAAGAAGTGGATCATGGTGTAATGGGAGTGATTATTAAGGACGAATGAAGCACCTAACTGCAAATCTAAAGATTTCTTATTTTAACAGCTTCATAATTGAAACCATGACTGAGAATGAAGATAAACAGATGTTAACATTAATAATATTGTATCCAAAAGGATGAATGGAGATTGAGTCACCTGTCACTTGGCAATTTTTCCATTAACAATTAATATCTTCTATGTCTAGAATCCTGAACGGCTGTGTTTACATTATCACTGTTGACATTACAGAAGGACCAATCTCCCTAACTAATATAATCACCCAGAATTGCCTTATGATAAGAGACCCAAAAGAGAATTTCCTCAAAGCACAAGACTGTGTATGTGTCTGTGCCTCTGTGTGTGGTCTATGGAAGTGTATGCATATGTGTGTGTGTGTTTATGTTTGAGGACTACTGTTAACCATGTAAGACATGGTCTTAAGAGCTCCAGTTTCAATGTACTGAAGGTTACATAAACTGAAGAGCATAAATACTATAATAGAGGCTAAAGCATTTACCACGCTTGTACTTAGTGGTTTTCACGTGTGAAGCCAAAACAAGCATGCACACTGAATGTAGGCTCCGTTCTCTTGCTCATGTTTTCCCCTCCACTCCCCAAGCTCTGTTCCATTCACTCAGAATCCGAGTGTGTACAGAGAGGAAACGGATAAGCTTGATTTGCTCAAAGATATTCCACCATGCACTAAGGAGTTTCAGAAAGCAAGAGAATTTCTTTTCTCCCCCCCACCCCCGCGCGCCCCTCCCTGCCTTTCCTCTTTCCTTCCTTATGTCTTTCCTTGTACTGGGAGTCCAACCAAGGGCCTTGTGTCTACAGTACTTAAACAGAATCCCTAACGCGTTTTTGTTTGTTTATGGTTTTTGCTTTTCAAAAATAGAGCCTGAGCCAGGCACCGAAGGATCTCTAATTTCAAGATGAGCATGGTTGCCACAGTGAGTTCCAGGGCAGCCAGGGTTACAGAGAGAGACCATACCTCCTCCAAAAACAAAACAAAACAAAACAACCCAAAACCAAACAAAGAAACAAAAAAGTCTCCTATAGTTCTCATATAGTTCTGGTTGGCTTTGAAGTCTATCCTCCTCCATCTTCTCCCTGATAAGATGGGTGTGAACTATCTTGCCCAGTGAAGAGAAGTGCTCTCTTTGTTTTTCATTGTGGTGGGGTGGAGAAGCATGAGCACACGCATGCGCATGGCTGGGAGCATGAGCACACGCATGCGCATGGCTGGGAGCATGAGCACAGCTGGGAGGCATCAGATTCCTCTCAAGCTGGAGTTAGAGGGAATCATGAGCCACCCGCGTGGGTATTGTGAGCTGAACTCAGGTCCTCTGCAAGAACACGATGCTGAGTCATCTCTCCAGGCCCTATTAGCAACGTTTGAATTCTGTGAAGAGATTTAATTCTGAAAACTAAGGACCAAACACATTGGAATTCTTTTTCTGATAAAATTCCCAAGATGGTCACTAATATACAAATCTAATGTCTAATTAATTCTAAGTTCCTTGAAACTGTGATCTGTGGGTTAACAAACGATGTTGCCATGTGTAGTTTCAAGTGTCAACTTGACACAACTTAGACTCGCCCGCCTGGGAAGATCATCTTAATGAGGAACAGTCTAGATCAGGTTTGGCCATGTTTGTCGAGGATTGTCCTGAATGTCTTAATTGATGTGGGAAGACGCAACCTGAAAGTGGTTGACACCATTTCCCAGGTTTGAGGCAGGCACTTTACCAGAGTAGAGAAAGCGGAGCCCTAAACATGCTTGTATTTATCTTTTCTGTGCTCTTGACAGTGGTTTTGACTAGTTGCTTCAGATTCCTGCCTTGACTTCCCCACAGTGATAGATTGTAACCTGGAATCCTAACTTAAAACCAACCCATTCTCCCCTAAGTTGCTTCTGTCCTGGTAGTGTCATGTGATCCTGAGGCAGGTGGGGTCTTGCCACACTTAACCCACACAGCCTGTGTGGGGGCCAGAGAATCTAAAGCTGCCAGTCTTGAATTTATCTTACGTGTCTAGGCTTGTCTTTGCATGTATTCCACACAAGTGCCAGTTTCCGTGGAGGCCAAAATCTGGTGCCAGAATCCCTGGAGGTGGAATTACAGGTGGTTTTGAACAGGCTGTAGTGACAGCTGGGAAGTGAACTGGTGTCCTCTAGAAGAGCAGGGGCTGCTCTGAATTACCAAGTCAGCTCTCCAGCCCATAAAGATGTGGATTTTACATGTCAGGAAATATAATCTGAAACAACACACACACACACACACACACACACACACACACACACCACATCTTATAGCAAATGCTTACAGTAGACACTGAAGTACAATCTGAAGCAATACACACACAAACACAAACACACACACACACACACACACACACACACACACATCTTATATCAAATGCTTACAGTAGACATGTTTGTAGTTTTATCAATTATTCTTTCCAGATCTAAGAAGATCCTATTTCAACTAAGCTTGAAGAATTCCTAGAAAACCAACAGGTTGTGCTGTAGATGTACTAAGCTCCACCCCCCCCACCCCCCCAGCCCCCCCCCACCCCCCACCCCCCCACCCCGACATGAACTGGGAACAATTCTCAGTGCCACACTGGTGGAAGGGAGGGCCTAGAAGACAGAGCTGAGGCTACAAAGACTTCATTCAGTGCTGATTATAAAAAGGCTGGAGAGCTGGGCTGGGTGACACAGACCTTGTGATCCATCCCAGCACTTGGGAAGCTGAGCTATGAGGATGAAGGGTTCAAGCCTGGACCGGGAGACTCTGTCTCAGGAAAAAAGAGAGGAGAGATCAACGGACAGGTTTCAGTTTGAGCTCAGCCTCTTGCCTCCCCTTTCTTTTTTAGCATGAGACAAGATAGGAGGATGATCTTTGCCAAATCCCAAGCTCACTGCCTTTCCAGCTTTCAGAACTCTCAGGCAAACACATTTCTGTTGATTATAAATGACCCAGGCTCAGGTTTTTTGTTGCATCAGCAACAAATGAATCAAGCCACTTCAATATCCAAGAAAGGGTATTGAAGAAATGACCAAAGTAATTGTAGCTACCCAAGAAGTGTTTTTAAAAACTTTAAAAAGCAGCCGGGCAGTGGTGGCGCATGCCTGTAATCCGAGCACTTGGGATGCAGAGGCAGGCAGATTTCTGAGCTTGAGGCCAGCCTGATCTTAAGAGTGAGTTTCTGGAAAACCAGGACTGCACAGAGAAACCCTGTCTCAAAAAACAAAAAACAAAACAACAACAACAACAACAACAAAACAAAAACAAAAAGCCTTTAAAAAGCTTGACAGAGGTTTATGTCAATACTCGAGAACTTAGAAGTAAAGATTTTAAAAAAAGAAAGAAAAGAAAATGTATCCCAGTGGAAAGAACTGAGCTGAGAGCCAGGCATGATGGCACACCACCTTTGACCTCAGTACTTGAAGGCAGAGGTAGGTGTAGGGGGAACTGTGTGAGGTCCAGGCCAGCCAAGACCACATGGTGCTACCCTGCCTCAGAAGACACAATGAAGGTTTTCATGTATTGGTATTAAAATGCAAGAGGCCTAGGAGGAAGGTCGGATTCTAAACTAGACTGTCACAATCCTTTCCCCAGAATTGACTCAAGGTAAAAGATGAGGGGATAGACAGGGGATGGCAAACTTGCCTGTGCCGATTCTCTCCAGGCCACAGTTTTGTCTTTTAAGAGAGAAAAACCAACTGGACCTGATATTACAAGCCTATAACCTTAGCTACTAGGGAGACAAACCAAGACGATAGATCAAAGCTAGCCTGGGCTAAAGAGTGGAGCTCAAAGCCAACATGGACAATTTAGTTAGACCCTGCTTCAGAACTGAAAATACAACATCTCCATGGAAGGGAACTTGCGTAGTAAGCACAAGCCCCGAGGTTCAATCGTATATTGAGAGAAGGAAAAGAAATCAAGAAAGACTAAAACCAGAATGAAGTTTACAGAGAGTGAAGGGGTCTCCCTGTTGAAAAATCTAAACAGGACAATGGCACCTTTAAACACTTCCTGTTTTTCAAGCAGCTGAGGGAGGTGAAACCTGCAGAGAGCTGGCGAGAGCGGGCCCAAAGAAGGCCCCGCCGAGGCGCTTCATTAACCCGATTAAGCAGGTGGATGGAGAGGACCTTGCTGATAATTTACACCTTGCTAATGAAGCGTGTGACTCTTAATCTCCTCCAAACAAGATACACTCATGAAACTCTGGTACAAGGAAAGGGGAAATTAATTAGGTGAAAAACCTATGAGATTATAGCAAAGGGATTCCTGCAAGGCGGCGGCAGCCTGGGTGGATACTCATTTTGGTCTCTCTGAAATGAACAGTTGGGTGGAGAGTAAGCAGGTTTGCTACCTTTTGGGGTTATAACAAGTTCAAGAGCGGTGTGTTATTATAGAGTCGAGTTTTACATTTCATGTGGTAGCTTGGAAAAAATCACTCTGTGGAAACAGTTGTTCTGTTGGCGAATAATTTCAGTGTCTGTGACAATAGCACAGCTATTTATAGTAACATTGAATAAGGAAGGTTCAGTTGTATGTTGCCTATCATTAATTTAAAATGTTGCATTGCAAAGGGATTTATATATAATACAGGCTTGGAAGAAATTTTGCGGCTTAGAAATTCCTTTAGATTTTTCATTCCTTTTTAAAAATTATTATTATTAATACCTAGTAGTTGTACCAAATAGTAGTGGGTTGTTTTGTTTGTTTGTTTGTTTGTTAGTTATTTTTTAATTCTTATCTGAGTTATTAATTAACTCTTATATTTCTTTTATTTCAAGTCACTCTGTACTCCCTTACGGTTGGGTCCTAGCTGGCTAATCTCTATGTATTATGTGCTACCACACATACGAGAAAGCATGGGCAATTAACTTCTCCGCTCTGGATCCCAACAGCGTTAGTACAATTAGCACAAACCGCCATGCTGAGGAGAAAAGAGGGGCATAAGCTTTTTTGCTCCTTGTATCTTTGATAAAACACTCTGGAGAAGTGACCTCCTTTGCCTCCGGTTGGGTGACTCCTTCAGGTAACAGAAGGAAGCATAGGGGGAGGGAAAACAGAAGGCAACCTCTTCGAGGTAGGCCAGATCTTAAAGCCCGTTGTGGGGTTCATTTGAGGATTTCCTGTAGTTTTGGTAAGACACAGAAATTACTTTCTCCTTCCCTCCCACCTTCTCCTTCTTTCTCCACACTTCTTCCCTCCTTCCCTCTAGCCTCCTTCCTCCCCCACCTCCCTTCCTCCCCCCGTCTCTCACTCTCTCAGTATCATTTAGACAGGTTGATCTCAAAGAAGCTACAGTCAAGGCTGGCCTTGACGTTCTGGTCCTCTGTTTCCACCTCCTGAGGGATGAGATTGCAGGCACGCACCACCACCCTGCTGTGTTTACCAGGTACTGGGGATCAACCAAACCCAATGCTCTGTGCTCCTTAGGTGAAAGCACGCTATCACCTGAGCGAGCAACATCCTAGGCTGACCTGCAGTTTTATTCTGGCCATAGTTACAGCACAGATATGATCTCCTTGGCAAAACTAGACTATCAGCAAGCTAGATCTAGATTCAAATGAGGTGTTGTGTGATGTGGTGCACACTGTGAGGGCTTGGCTCTGTTGCTACTACCATTTGTATGCTCCACCTTAATCTACACTGGACTTCCCAAGACAGTCTGCGTTGTAGCTTAGGTCCCGTGTTCCCTCTGACTGTAAAGGGCCAGGAGACTTCTTCTGGAGTGCTGTGGATGACTTTAGACCCACAGTTGAGAAAAGAGAGACATAGAAGGCTTCGGTGTCAACCCCCACCCCTACCCCAAAGTAGCAGCCTAGACAGGAAGCCATTGAAGGGGACTGTTAAAAATTGTGATAATGATGCTAAGTGTAGCTCTCCACAATGGATGACTTCTGGCAGGGATGTCGGTGGGGAAGGACTCAGTTCTCTTTAAGGCTGGCCGCCGGGAGTTTGACCATGCTCCATTGAGCAACACACATGGAACTTTTCTCTTTCATTTTTTTTGTTTCTTGGGGGAAGGTCACAAGGCTTGGGGTGGAGCTGAACCTGAGAGGACTGGGAAGGGAATGTGACGGAGTGCATTACCTGAAACTACAAAATAATCAATAAAAATATAATGTTGAAAAAAAAAAGGCCCCTAACTTAGTCTCTGAGATCTTTCTTTCACTCACCTAGCCATTTACCAGGCCTTTTCAGCTGGATTTATTTATTTATTTGTTTATTTATTTATTTGATTTTAAATTTTAAATTAATATTTTACAATTTTATGCATGTGAATGTTTTGCATGCTTTCATGCGTGTATACCACATATACCAAAAGACCAGATGATGGTACTGGATTCCTTGGAATTGGAGTTATAGAAGATTGTGAACCACCATGTGAGGCCAGAGTCTGTTCTGGCCCAAAGATTTATTTATTATTAAACATAAGTAGACTGTAGCTGTCTTTAGGCACGCCAGAAGAGCTCATCAGATCTCATATGGATGGTTGTGAGCCACCATGTGGTTGCTGGGATTTGAACTCAGGACCTTCGGAGGAGCAGTCAGCACTCTTAATCAATGAGACATTTCTCCAGCCCCATGTTCAACCTCTCTTGACATCTGGATATGACAATGCCATTTATTAAGTTCCTGGTCAAGAATCACACAGTGAAACTATTCACAGTTGAGTGCACTCACGCTCACACACACACACACACACACACACACACACACACACACACATATGTACACAAACATGCACAGTTTCATATCGTTTTAAATAACCTTACATTTTTCTGTTAGGATGTATTTCATAGCTATCCTTGGTCACATGTTTAAGTTTTTCAAGACAGGATTTCTCTGTGCAGTCCTGGCTATCATGGAACTCGATTTGTAGACCAGTCTAGTTTCTAGCTCACAGAGATCTGCCTACCTTTGCCTCCTGAGTGCTGGCATTAAAAGCTTGTGCCAACACTACTCAGCTCCATCAAAATATTTTGTCACCAGGAATCTAGCCTTGGATTAAATCAGAAGACTCCAGTGAGACAAGACCCTAGGTTTCAGGAGTCCGTTGTTTAGAAGTGGCTCTAGAAATATAAACCAACCATGTGGGAGGTGTGGAGGTAAGCCTGGCAGAGGAAGAAATGAGACAGAGAGTGAGGCACCACAGGCTCCCAGGACTCTTCGAAGAAGAAGTCCTGATCCTCTGCACACAGTGTATGGTCAGACATGGCTCCCAGCACACCACTGAGAAAACACAAAGGACCCAAGGCCAGGGCTGTGGTGTCTTCTCTGAAATCTCCAGGGGGGTAGGCCCCTCCCCCACAGGCCCAAGGACAGGCGTGGCAGATCCCGCTAAACAACACAGGTTGCACCCCGATTTGTACTTGAATACATAAACATTACCCTGTAGCTAAAAAGCTACATATAAGCTCATGTAATAAACAATAAAGTTAGATCTGCATTCTGATACTGATCTCCGGAATCTTGAGCATCCGTGGGCTCTGTCTCCACTTTCCCCTCACTTCCCAGTTCCTGTTCCCACATAACCATCCTATGCAAAAGAAGGAACCTAGTGAGGGTCAGTGAATACAGTGGTGGTTGGAGGGAGTGGTCCTTGCTGCCTCACGTTTGGATGAGATCCCGAGTTAGGAGGAGGGAATCTCTTGTGAGATTTGAAGATAGCAGAGGCTGCTGACAGCAGAGCCTCACAGGAGAGTCAGAAACTTCTGGCGTTTTGGGTTTGTTCAATTGAAAAGCTGGGCAAGACTGTGGCTGCAGAGGACACGTTGTGTGTGCAGAGCGATCTTTCCAAGAAGCAGCGATCCTGTAGGTCTTCGAAGTTCCTTTCCTAGGTATAAATAGAGGATTATGGGAGAGCAAGACAGCAAGTGGCAGGGGGCCACTTCTTCCTCTAGAGCAGTGTGATCCTTGAGTCTCTCTAGTTGTAGATGTGAGATTCCGAGATTGGGGAAATCTCTGTGTAAGGTAGAATCTGGCTTCCTTGGGTTTCTGGACTTTGTAAGGAGTGACTTGCAAATTTCAGCAACCCCACCCCCAGACCTGTTTAATTTCCCCCAAAATAAAATTCTCCAAATTCCTGACTATGGAGTATAATGTTTGGACAGAACAAACCAGGGTGGCCGTACTGGTTGCTATGATATTGGAGTTCTTATTCTTGGCGCATAGCCATTGCTGTGAGCTTTCTGAGCTCCCATTTCCCACAATCTAGGAAGCATGGGGCTGAGGGTTGAACATAGGACCTCGCACATGCTAGGTGAGGGCTCTGTAACTGAGCATTCTCCCGGTCTTCCTTCATCCCTGACACAGATACCTCCCTTTCCCTAAAATCCGCCAAGACGATTTGAGCAGATACACCCAAAGGCATCATTACCATAGGGCAGAGGGAGTCACTCTAATTTCCATTCTGTCTCCTTCCTTCTAGTTTGCTTGCCAAAGGGGAGGTATTCCCAGCTGCTCTGGAAAGTCTCTATAGCTGCAGAGCCTGGGACCCAGGGAGCCACAGCAGGGGTCAAGGCCCCTGTGTCCTCTTCAGTCAGCCTGTGCTGAGGTCTTCTGAGAATTCACCTCAGTTCCTGGGTCAATGCCCAGGAAGGCTCTGGTCCCTTGCCCAACAGACTTGGGTCAGCTGCTCTTCCTGGCTTAGAGCCAGGAGCTCACATAATTTGCCTTTTTTTTTCCCCCTTCCCATATTTAAGACTAGAAATATTGCTCGAGATTTGCTTGGGGGAATTTTTTCAAATGACACACAAATATTGTCTCTCCAGTTCCTTTGGATGTTCCATGCTAAGTAAGAAGTTTAGGAGTTACAGTCCCACGTCCCAAGTGGCAGAAATGATTTACTAATGAAATGTTTCTTGAAGAGGGCAAGAGAAAGCAAGCACATGTGCTACTTATGCTAATCAGCATTTGATAAGTTGGATGCAATTTTCCCTTTCAGCAGCCTACTGCTCATCATGTTCAATTAGTGATGCCCTGGTTAACGGTCCACGCAGAGTACCACCCAATACCATTAGAGTTAGTGGGGACAAAACTCATAGGCAAGTAATCACTTCCAGTACGGCAGGTGTTATGAAGTTCTTTTGGCAATGACGGTTCTTCAAACAACGTCGTAACGATACTGTAGCAATATCTCTATCCTAGATGCTTTTAGTAATATTTGCGGCTTCCTGAAGTGGGATGTGCTTCTCCAGTGACACGTTAAACATTGTATTTATACTCGAAACAAAACTAGAACGAGAAATGAGTGAGGGGCTGGGTTTTTGTTTATTTCTTGTTCTAATATTTTATTCCTTCAGAATGTCCTTGACTTACATGGCTGTCTGTCTGCAGGTACCACAGATGTTAAGTTACATTCCCAAATTGTGAAGTCCAGGACAACAGCAGCGCTCTCTCACCAGTGGGAAGTGCAAAATCTGTGAGGACCCGGGAGTGATGTCTCTTTGAGATACTCCTTGAAGTTCCAGACAGAAATCCCTTTATTTTATTTCCTAATATGGCTGCTTTTCCTTCCCCTAGTAGAATTGTCCAAAGTCTATTTAACCTGTTTTGGTTTGTTCACCTTTGTTTTTGTTTTTTTGACCTTTGGTTTTCTTTTTCTTTCTTTCTTTCTTTCTTTCTTTCTTTCTTCCTTCCTTCCTTCCTTTCTTTCTTTCTTTCTTTCTTTCTTTCTTTCTTTCTTTCTTTCTTCCTTTTTTTTTAAGATTTATTCATTTATTATATGTATAAGTACACTACAGCTGTCTTCAGACACCCCAGAAGAGGGAGTCAGATCTCGTTACAGATGGTTGTGAGCCACCATGTGGTTGCTGGGATTTGAACTTGGAACCTTTAGAAGGTCAGTCAGTGCTCTTAACCACTGAGCCATCTCTCCAGCCCCCTGTTTTTGCTTTTTGAAAGAGGGTTTCTCTGCAATGAGTTCCACCAGCCTCTGTCTCCCGAGTGCTGGGATTAAAGTCGTGCACTGCCATACCTGACCCATTTAATTTTTTCACTATAGGAGTTTTATTTTAACCTCAGGGACAAAGAATTGAGTGAGTTAGTCACATTTCAATTAATATATTTTATAAAAGTTTATTAATATTTACTTAGCCATATTCACTCATTTCTTTTGACCTTTAATTTATTTGTTTGTAGGCTTGGTTTGGAGACCAAGTCCCACCTTATGACCCAAACTGGTCTCCATACTTTCCTCTTAGTCTCCCAGGTGCTGGGATTACAGGTGCGGGCCACCATGCCTACATTATTTGCATCCTGAGACAGTGTCTTGTTATATGTTCTGAGTGGCCTCACACATGAGGTCCTCCTGCCTCTGCCTTCTGACTGTGTTATGGATCTAGGATCATTTGGAGACTCACTAGTCTGACCACAGATAAATTCTAACAAAGTTCTCTTAATCATAGTAATTTTAAACAGAATGTTCACCAACACAACTGCTGAGGGTATAGGTATGTGCCACATGGTTTTAGTCTTTATTTTAGACTCTGCTCTAATCCCTTTGTCTGACCCGTCCGGCAGGTCCAGTTATTCGAGGGTCTCGAGGGGACCTTCTCCTAATAACCAAATGGGGGAGGGTAGAGAGAGACGAGGGTCTTGTGCAAATAACGACACGGAAACCGTTCTGGCAAGACCCCAAATGTATTGAGAAAGGCCCAAGGCTTAAATGCACAAGCAAAAGGGGAAGTACAGATACTTATCAGTGGGAGGGGTGGGGCAATACAAGCAAAAGGAGAAGTACTTATCAGTGGTGGTGGGGGGCAATAGAAATTCCTTCTTTTGGCAGCTACACGGGGAAGCAGGAACTTGGTGGTATCAGGGTGTGGTCAGGACATTGACTGTGTGGTCATGACTTAGGGCTGGAACATCCCGTGGTTGTTCTCAAGAATCGATGCGTCGGTGGCCTGCTTTTGACTCCCTTTTCTTCTCGGGGGGAGAGGCCCAATTTAGAGACCAAGAGTTGTCTTAATAGCTCCCAACATTTGTCTATTTTTATTTTCTGCACCAAAAATTACTTTTATGCAGGCTTTATTGCTTATCTGAAAGTTCCCAAGGTCAACGATGTTCCTCTTTGTTCTCCCCCACCATCTTAACTCTCTCATTTTATCAAGTTAAAAATAAGTTTGTTAATGTTTTCAAAACATCTTACTGGGACTTTCTTTCTTTCTTTCTTTCTTTCTTTCTTTCTTTCTTTCTTTCTTTCTTTCTTTCTTTCTTCCTTCCTTCCTTCCTTCCTTCCTTCCTTCCTTCCTTCCTTCCTTCCTTCCTTCCTTCCTTCCTTTCTTTCTTTCTTTCTTTCTTTCTTTCTTTCTTTCTTTCTTTCTTTCTTTCTTTCTTTCAAGACAGGGTCTCTCTATGTATCTCTGGATGCCTGGGTGTCCTCGAACTTGCCATGAGGTCCAGGCTAGCCTTGAATGCCTTCTATGCCCTCCAAGTACTAAGACTAAAGGTGTGTACCACCACACCTGTCTCTTCCTGGAATTTTGTTGGACCTTCAGGAAGGGCTTTCAGGCTCTCCTGATCTCTTGGCACTGTCTCTAGCCCAGGCTAGACTTTCTGTCCTGGGTGATGGCTTGGGTACACCATGAGGGAAGAGTCACCTGGTGGAGCAGTGCTTTGTCTGCAGCTTTCTCTGTGGTTTTCCATCTCTCTGCTTTCCCCTCTATGTGTTCCCCATGGTGATCTGTTTCCAGGAAACTAGGGGCCTCACATTCTGGGTTCCTCCCTTTCTCAGGTCAGTAGTACTTCCAGGGTTGGGGTTTTATACTGGCAGACAGTATCCCAATCTGTTCTCTGTTATCTTATTGAGAATTGGGCATCTTCCACTGCACTGCTTCAAATGTATTTTCTTTGAAAGATTATTTATTTGAATTTCATCTGTATGAATGTTTTGCCTATGTAGATGTGTATGCACCCTGTACATACTTGGTGCGTACTCGTGCCAGAAGAGTGTGTAGGGTCCCTGGAAACTGGTGTTACAGATGTTATGAGCCACCACGTGGGTGCTGGGAACCCAATCCCAGTCCTCAGCAAAAGCAGCAATTGCTTTTTACTTGTAAGCTATTTTTCCTGCCAAGAAATGTGATATATATATGTATGTATATATATGTATGTGTATATATATATATATATATGTGTCTGTGTGTGTAAAATTAAATATATATTTGCCTTTCTTTCTTTTGCTTTCAAAAAGAAAGGAGAAAAAGAAAAAAAGAAAGAAAGAAAGAAAGAAAGAAAGGAAGGAAGGAAGAAAGAAAGAAAGAAAGAAAGAAAGAAAGAAAGAAAGAAAGAAAGAAAGAAAGAAAGAAAGAAAGAAAGAAAGAAAGAAAGAAGAGAAACTCTGAAATAGATGAGGCTGCTATTATTGCTTTAGACATTATGGGATTCTCCTAAAAATGCAAATTCACAATGAAGTTAAAATGAAATGAGTTTTCAGGCTTCCATCTCTTGTCCCAGAAGCCTGTGTGATTGGGAGTAGGGAAGGGGACACACATAGACCATGGATGACGCTGTGCTAGGACAGCAGCCTTCTTCTCATCCCTTCAGCGCTGTGTCCTTGGGAGTCAATGACATCCTCACCTCAGACCCTCAAGCCCTGCCCCATTCCTAAAAATTCAAGGCTCTGGATCCACAGGGGTGGGATCAAGGATGCTGTGGGAATTTCAGCCTTCTGATTTTTCTCATTCTTTTCCTACCCATGGAAACTGCCCATGGAAAGTTAAAATGATTAAATCATTTATAGCCTGGAGGATTGCTGTAGAGCCCTGCAATTAACAGGCTACAAATATGGTTTCTGGTTAAACTGAGTGGGTTTTATCCTAACCGCTGCTTTTTAGTAACTAAACAATGATATCATCCCCCATGTTTGAGGTTCCTGGTTCTGAGCATTAAACCCACTCTTAAAAAAAAAGTTCCAAAAATCACGGATGAGCTTGTAAAACTGAAACAAAGCTCAGAATTAACTGACTAGCACAAGAAAACTCAGTGTCTTTATGCAAAATAGTACTTGGCTGCAAAACAACAGCAAGAAAAAGACAATGCATCAGACGCCACTTATCAACTAAAATATGCAAACCTGGAACCAGAAAGATGGCTCAGCTGTTATGAACACTGTCTGTTCTTGCAGAGGACCCCAGTTCAATTCCCAGAACCCAGATGACAGTTCACAAGTATTTGTAACTCCAGTGCTAGGGGACCTGATGCCCTCTTCTGGCCTCTGTGGGCTTCTGCATGCATGTGGCACACAGACATACATGCAGATAGAACACATTCATGTAATAATAATAATAATAATTACAATAATAATAATCTGCAAATTTAATCCTGGATATTGTTTTGCATGCTAAGAATAGTCATATTCAGTGAAACTAAAAAAACAAGGATGTCTTTATTTAAAAAAAAAAGTGTGTGTGTGTATACATGTAAACACACACACACAACACACACACACACACACACACACACACACACACACACACACACACATGATTGCAGATGTCCCCATAGGGGCCATCAAATTCCCTGCTAAAGTTACAGACTACTCAGTGTAGGAGTGGAGAACAAGACTTGGTCCTCTGGAGGAAAAGTCGTGCTCTTAACCATCAAGCCATCTCTCCAGGCCCAATATGTCTTCTTTAGGGAAGTGTGCATTTTTGTTTTTTGAGAAAACGTCTTGCTAGGCAGCTTAGGCTGACCTGAGATCCGTGGTACTCTGGGGTCATATGACCTGAGGTCACATGACCTGAAGTGGTGGAGATGGCACCACTACCTTCACATTTATGA